>NC_050530.1:9434784-9460328 GCF_002922805.2 Oryzias melastigma | reverse complement strand
AGGAATCCTAAAAATAACACAACACACAGTTTTCTCAATCATTTATGTGACATTTGCCGACTTAGATTGGACATTATTTAGACCACTACACAAATGATTTCTGTTGATTTTGAAAAGCAAGAGTTTATTATGTTAAATTGTACATTATTTAATAAATAATTGGATGATCTTATGATGGACTGATGTCATGGGCAGAATAGTATGAGGCATGTGCTTATATATTGCCTTTTATACTCCCTAACCCACATGCACACTCATGCACCAATGGCATTAGTGCCATATGTGGTTCAGTGTCTTGCCCCAAAGTACTTAGACACTTTAGCAGGCAGAGCAGGAATTGAACCTCTAATCAGAGTTACCTGTTCCACTCCTGAATGTATGATGATACTTTTGTATCAACAAGAAAGGGAAGGATGGATGGAGAGATGTACAAGCTGTTAAACACGTTCAAACCGCCCTGTGCAATGTGCACAACTGTCATAAACACTTCTTAGTGGTCGACTCCTCAGTGACTGCCTTGCAGCATGCCTCCATTGTACCAAAGCAACAAGTAAAAAGTGGCGTACCTGATGACGATACAGACGTTCATTATGAATCAGCAAAATATAAAGTTAGAATACTGGTAAGTGAACTATCCCAACAAGGATTACAAAGCTTAGGACTTCCATTCTTGTTTCTCTTCTTCCTTTACCCCAACCTTATAATTCCCAGCCAATGAGTGAAGAGATCTTTAGTCACATGGCTTTGTTTACAAGCTTTGGTCCTGAAACGGATGACCGCAGTCTAAATCCAGACCAAACGCAAGATCTGGACTAAATGAAGAGAATTTTGAATATTCACATCCTGCTGTTTATGGTTCATTGCTGCATCACTCTCACATTCAGTCTTTCTCACCTCAATCAGAAAGCTTCTAAGTTCCACTTAAGACTTAAAAACATTGTGTGTCTACACACACGTTAATTCTGTATCTCATAGCAAATAGACTCCCACATGGTTTATATGTACTTAGCTTTATCTTCATTCATTCTAAAGCTCCCGCGTCTCTGGGTCACCTGGCTGCGTTTGAGCTCACCCTGCTGCCAAACCCCAAATACCAGAAGTTTGATTTGTTGTTTAGTGGGGATGATGTATGTTTTGTGTGTGTGTGTGTGCGCCTGGGTGGGTGAGTGGAATTTGAAGGAGTAGGTAGACTGTACACATGTTACGAAGTGAGGCGCCATTGCGGCCTAAAAAACTATTAGACTCTGTAAATACACACTGTGGTGAAAGTAAACATTCTCAGCATGCCATCTAGGCACACAGCGGGGTACGGGGAGACAGCAACTGGACAGACTGAGGGGGAGGTGTGTGTGCTAGACTGTGTTCATGTGTGCACACTGGGAGCACAGCAGCAATCGGTGTGCTGGGAGGAGATTGATATGGAAAATATAGATTCTACCTGAGGGAATACTGAGTGTGTGTATACAATCAAGATCCTGCTGAGAAGTTTAATAATCACGGTATTACTGGATGTGTCATGACGACCAAATATTTATGAACTGTTTGTGTGGGCAGGTGATGAGTGCAGGTTCCTTGTCCTCCAATGTGGCCAAAGGGGGGGCATCATAAAGAGAATGTGTTAAAAAATCAAAACACCATGCATTTGCTGAATTTGAGACACGTGCTGGCAATGGGGAGAAAGCTCAAGTAACCATGGAAACAGAGCTCAGAATATGCACTCTTCCCAGCCATGAGAGCGCCACGTTGCCCACAACTCTATTTTTAGGCCTCACTTTGGGCATCCAATATCTGTTACATCTAACAAGAGTTGGACTGAGAAATCAACAAGCATGACTCCAGAAATGTGACTCTGACAGTATGCGTCCCATTAAATGGTAGCAGCCGAAGAGTACACAGGACATTCAAGAGCTTGGCCCGTGGTTAAACGGAGCAGCTACAGTAAAACTAAGCAAAATATCCAAGATTTTCTTCTAGAATCTCTAGGATCAGTCCAAACATTTATGACTGATGAATGATTCACAGCGTTGCAAAGATTACCTACCTGTCCACTTAATTAGCACAGACAGGACTTGTTGGCAGTAACTAGAGTTTTGATTACAATCACCTGTAATTTGACCGCAGTCACCTGTTGTTAGTCAGCAAAGACAGCCAATGTGTTGATGTGATGGAATCTAATGAATTCTGCGGCGGCTGCTGACTCCAGGATAACTTTGTCAGCTCTTTTATAGAAGATAAGCAGCTCGGCCTGGTTCTGAACATTTAGCAAAAAGGCTTGCCTGTGAATATGCCTTTCTTTCTTTCTCCAAAATTAGCAAATGATACGCAAACATGCTTTCCCACACATATACGGGACTACAAACCACAGCTGGAATTGATGGTAGAGTAATGGAATGAAGGGCTTGTGTGTGCCCTCTAATGATACCCTGTCATCATCAATAACCTCGCCGGTGCTGATTGGCTGGCTTCTCCTGGATGGAGGTTGTGTCTTCAGCCGAGGTGTGTTTGTCACTGTCCATACCTGTGTGGGCTCCCTCATTGACATGTATGTCCACGCTTGTGTCTGTGTTTTTCCAGTCAAAAGTTTCTTCATTTACCACCCACAACTCCCAATTGAACCCCAATTCAGCAATCATTGGGAGACAGGCTCATTTTCCTCACCACAGAGCGTGTCATCCCACCCCCCCACCACCACCGCTCCCTCATGATCCTCATCTTAATTGTCTCCAGGCCTTTATTTAACCCTCCTGCCAGTCAGCAAACATTCACTTTATCTTTTCATTCAGCGTGCACGAAGCATCCAAACACGCTTTATCCTTTTGTTGGGCCATTTGTATGCTGATGAACACGCAGACAGGTTGTGACAGCTGATAATGACGCAGAGCCTCCTCACAGGCTAAAGGCCACCCCCAGTCTCCACAAACGCAGTGGATATTGATGTTGATGGCTCTGATTGGGCGTTTATTCCTCATTTTCGCAAACAAAATGTTTCAATCAGCAGCGCGTCTGCAGCTGTGACTTGATGTCACTTTACATCAACATGATATTATGAAGTTTTTCATTTGTGTATAAATGGGAGAGTAGATTTCCTCACTGATATGATGTTGCAGATTTGTCTGAAGTGAAAAAAGATACTGTAAAAATAAATTTTATTATACTAACAGAGAGTCTGCAGACTTAAACGGTTGTCTCTGGTTTTGATAAATGTGAGCTTTTGAGGGACTTTACATGTTTGGCATCAAAATCGATAATTGTCTGTGGATGAGTGGAATGTGTGTGGTGTTGTTGGGAAACTTTAGTTTGTTTGGCACGGTTCTGCAGGAAGGACCACCTGCAGCTCCCCCGATCCTCACTTTGGGAAGCAGTGATGTTCCTGGCTGGGGAGCTCTGTTTCTGAAAGGTGCTCACCTAACTGGCTGGAGCCAGGGCGGCGTATTGCCTTTCACACGCTTCTAAAATACTCTCCGGGCAGAGCCTGAAAGGGTTACTGTTTCCCAAAGTGCTTCATTCTGCGCAGTCGAGAGGGGGCGGCTGAGTGGCGCCGTCGAGTCAGAGACGCAGATTCTAAAAACCCCGAGACATCATCAAGAAAGAAGCTGACAGCAAAGAAAGCAGCCCCCTCCTGCTCCCTCTCTTTTCCTCCGCTGGCACGCTGCCGTCCTTTTTCCTCAGCTTACCAAATCCTCCTCTCTGTTTCTGTCACAATAACGGAGCGGCAAGTGTCAAGTCCAACTCCGCCCGCAGAAAAACACCACAATCGCTCTGAGGCGCACAAGATGCGCCCAGTGGAAAAGCTCTCAGACATTCAGTCATTGCTCTGTTTAAGTCGTTGTTCGTATTTACAGAATAATACCATAAAAAGAGCTCTTTAATGACTCCTCACTTTGGTTCAGCAAGTCTCCGCGCGCGTTTAATTAGCCATATCTCTTTAACTTGCTGCAGTTTTCCAATTAAAAGTCGACTGAAACAGTTGACCATTGTTTTATTGGCTTTGTGATGCCCCCCTCCCCTCTCATCCTCTCTCCGGGGCGGTAAGACTTGAACAGGCGCCGCTCTGCTTTAGTCCACCTCTGTACAAATACCTCAGTGGAAGTTCCACAGACGATTCCATCCACGTTTCATCACTTGACACTGTTTGAAATGGATGAATCATATTTTACGCATTATGTTAACACGTCGGATCTCTGCCACCAGCGCGTGCGTAGACAGTAGGGGATGAAGGCTCCCTCGCGCGCGCACGCTCTCTCTCTCTCTCTCTCTCTCTCTCTCTCTCTCTCAGACAAATGAATGCCAGTTCTTTGGAGGCGTTCGAGGTATGCGCTGCGCATTTCACGGCGCAGTAAATCAGGCCTTTCTAAAATGACTGTGACGGCGTGGAGCGTCAGGCAGTCCACAGCGAGCCTCTGCTGCTTGTTAAATAACTCTGCTCCACTTAGGAGCCCAGCCACATGCGCACTGTGGACGGGAGACACACAGAGGGAGTCAAAGTTCTCCAACTTTTTACGCACGTTGGGAAGTGTTTGGCATAGAAAACAATAGAAACGTAGTCACTTGTGGAAGGATTTGTGATTGAGACAATGATGTACAGCAATGTGGCTTGACACTATTGCATGTTGAAAAGATAGACTTTATTGCTAAAACGTGTAACCATAACATTTACACTGATATGTCTTTATTTTTTTATTCATTTCTCTTTTTTTGTCATTTTTTCAGAAATATTCAAGTAGACATCCTCCATTTATCCTGGTATAGTCTGCTATTCTCTTTCCTTATGCTCTATACTCACAAATCGTTACAATAATAAATAAAACAGATTTATTTCTACAATACTATGTATTCCCAAAAAAGCTGAGTCCACGCCTTTATATATATTTTTAACCTCAACTTTCTTTCTTTTTTTTTCTTTTTTTTACAATTTAATTATTATTGATATTATTATCATCATACAAAAACTCTAGGCAGCATTGCAGTGAAATATCAGTCAGTATCAGTTGAAAAACAAAAAAAGGTCACCTCTTGGAGAAGTGTAGCATATTTTCAATGTCTTATAAAACATATCAACCAAACAAAAGAAGCCTTTTCTCATGAAGTTCTCCTCCCCTCCAATCCAACCAAAAAAAAAAAAAAAAAAAAAAAGAGTTTCAGGGTTGAGAATAAAATATGGTCCTGGTTCAATTAGAAAAAAATAGCTGCATTTTTCTTAAATATGTACAATGTTGGTATTTCACTTAAAATGCTATATAAAAAAATAGATTTGCTATGGTGCCCACCTCTGTAGAGAGTTAACAGTGCAATAGAGACCGTGTTTTCCAGTCCACTCCCCCGTCAACCTGCACGTGCTGCTTCCTTGAAGAAACTCAGCACGAGCACTTGCACTCTGAGATGATTGGGTATTGCACCTGTATCCACGTACAGTATTTCTGTCTTAGAAAGCCTTGGCAGTACCACCGCAGGAAAATCTTGGTGATTGACTTGACGGGTTTGCATGACATCCCCTCAGGGAAGGAGCACGAGCGCTCAGAGAAGCATTTTCCCTCTTTGATGTACCGGGGCCAGAACCTCACTCCCAAATCCTTCCAAGTGTACACCACGGGGCAGTGCGTGTACGTCCACAGCCACTGCAGGAATTTCCTACGGGCTTTCTTCCCCACTTTTACCCTCTTTCCATACGGAGTCTCTGTGAGGTCCAGCTTTTTAATCTCGTTCGGCATGGGCCCCTGCAGCTTCACCTGGTAATCTGAAGCAGAGAGGTTCACCTGCATGGGCGAGCTGATGGACATGAAGTTTGGGTCAAAGTTGCTGCCGAGTTTTTTCCTGAGAGTCCTCTCGGCCAAGTCCTGCTCTCGGGGGTCGTACTCTGGATCGGGGTCCTCCTTCAGGTCGGGGACGGGGAGGTGGTCACTGGGCGACGGACGGAGGCGAAGGTAGTGCTGGGAGAGTCCAATGTGAACGCAGAGCAGCGCGTAAACGAGGAGCGTTTGGGAGAGACCCATCATTCCTCTTGCGTCGTGGACAGGTTCTCCTCTTGTGGAAACAGTTCAGTTCTCGTGGTCACCGCGCTGTCTGCAACGAGTAACCCGGAACTTCATAAATAGTTGGAAGTTCAGTCACCAGCGAGACGGTGCTTTTAATAGCCCACGTTGGCTCTGAATGCCAGGGAGCGCAGCTTTTAAGGGCGCCTTCACCTTTCCAACTTTCCCGCTGATGCAGCTCCGCTCTGAGATGCGCTCGCTTTCCACAAATCAAAGAAAGCAATAAGCGCAAAAAACGGAGAAGACTCTTTTCAAAGTCTCCCCTGCCTCACCCCGCTCCTCAAATTCACTTTGGATTTCTTTCGGTTGTCATGGTTACCCAGGGGACTCAAAGCCACGACAAACTTTCTAAACTTGATGACAGGCGGGAGAAGCATGGAATTAAGTGTCCTTTTTTTCTTCTTTTTTCTTCTTGAAAAGACAAATAGATCCGGTTTGTCCCGCGAGAGAAAGGCGCACAAAAGAGGACTTCACCAAGTTTGAAATGTCACGCGCCCAGCAAAGACGGGCTGCCTTGGCCAATGTTATTTTTACGCACAGCTTTCATAAACCAGGTCTCTCTTCACTGACGCTCTGGAGCTCGACAAAAGTCCCAGGACGCACAGTCCATTGGATGAGGAAAGGAAAAAAGCCCGTCTCTTCTGTTATTCCGACAGTGCAACTAAAAATGTCCACAACTTAGTGCACCCATTTATCTTTTCCAGAAGATGTTCCAAACCTCATATCTTTAATTTTACGCAGAACTCTTTAGGCTGGAATATTTCCACGTGCGCAAAAACCAAGAAAACTTCTTCCTCTTTTTTTTTTTTACAATGAAATGCGGAGCCGGTGCATTTCCACTGCAGCCTGCAATGAGTGTCGACCGGAGTTCAGAGTTTGCCTCAGTGCAGCATGGCTGAATCCTCTCAGAAAAGCTCCGGAAAATCTCAAAGTCGCTGCATGTCGAGCCTGTCCATCACTTGGAGCGCTTTTTGCCCGAGCTGCGCAAGCGGTCAATTCCTGAAGGGGCCTCTTTACTCCTTTGAGAACTGCAACAGAAGCTCCCACCGAGTCGCTCCTACTTCAGGAGTCTAAGAGGCTTGGCGCTGAAGCATTTCTTTGCTTAGGCACACTGTGTGTGAGCGTGTCTGCAGCGAGTGGTGCTCAGTCCCAAGTTAAATATCCTCCTCCGATGGTACAAAGTGTCAGAGAGGCCTGCCCACCCCAGCTACTTTCACTGTGATTGACAGCCCCGGGCTACCCCCCTCCCCCCTCTCACAACGTGGAAAATATCAACCTCAATGACAGGGACCAACTGGGTCCTAAAGCACGAGTTTTCTCCGTATTCCAGATAAACACAGCAGTGCGTAAAAGCGCACGTCTCTCCACTGCTTTTTTCCCTGCAATTTTCATCAAGAGTATCTGTGATGTCTTATAATAGGTTCAATGCCTTGTCAATATCCAGCTGAAGCTTGGCTGTTTTTCCTGAACTTTCCCCTGAAATTAATGGGAATCGTGGCGAAGCTTTTCTGCGGAAAAAGGGGGCATCGCATTCCACCTTTGTTCATCGGGATTTGGGTCCACAGGAATTGGCCGGTTGAACTCGGAGGTCACAAAATAGGTGCACAATTAAGGGCTATAAATGGCCGTGGATAACTAAGTGGTACCTCTCGAGTCATTAAGCCTTGTTGAACTTTTTACTTTTGATCCCTTCTATAATGCAATTTGGAAATTATCCAGGAACAAATGTCCTGATCAAAGTAATAGTTTTAAATATTTTGTTTACCATAAGCATCCTATGATTACACCTCAGTGGTGGAATTGAAATGAATATTTTAACACAGAAAGTTTTAATCTGAAAAACTGTTATTTCTTTTCTTTGGTTTAAATTATAATCTGACTTTTCCCCTATTTTTCCCCTTAAAGCTGCGTTTTTTTTCTTTTGCATTTACTCTGATAAACTGACACAGTTATTATCTTTTGAGGTGGTCACTAGAGGGCGTTGATCCAGCATGTGGTGGGTTTGATCCCAGGGTCTCCCCTCTCTCCCTCACTGATTGCTCATGTTTAAGTGCAAGCAGGGAAAGAATGTTTTCCTATAGTTGTGGCACAGCTCTGACGAACCTGCTCACAAACCTCGAAACAAAAAATATCTTTAGCTTGGATCAATACGACAATGTTAACTGAATTGTAGGAAGAATAAAACTTAAGAGTGATAAAACTTTAAAGATCCACTTCAATGAAAATTAATGTTTCTGGTGTTTTCAACATGTTTTTGTGACACAAATAAAGAAAATTAATCTTAATATAGCATTTATTTGTGTTTCCTATCGTGTATGAGGAGCAGTCCAACAAATGGCGTCTAAGAAGCTTGTAGTAGTGGCATAGGTGATACAGTCAGCAGGGCACAAGCTTCCAGCTCCACTCCATTCTGAATCATCCACTTTCAAACAACGTAAATGTATGTAATGTAGGCCTAATCCATGTTCGTCTTCCTCATTCTAGTCGGCGTCTGGATCAAAACTGTCCAGCTGGATATTTTCAAAATGTCTCGCCATTTTTTTGGGAAATGTTTAGTTGAAGGTGTGAGCTAACAGCTAATCGAGCAAACAGATGGATGATGGGACATTAAGGAAGACTCTGCACCAACACTTCAGCCTAGAACACAGAGGGAAATTTCAAATGAACTCCTGCCACTCTGCAGAAACTACATCTGTCATCTGTCAGGTCTGTCATAATGACATGGAAGAGTTTAGGAACAACAGCAACTCAGCCATCAAGTGGTAGTAAACTGATGGAGAGGAGGTCAGCTGATGCTGAAGCACATAGTTCAAAGAGTTCACCAACATTACTACAGAGCTCCAACCTTCATGTGA
Organism: Oryzias melastigma; assembly: GCF_002922805.2. Taxonomy (NCBI): domain Eukaryota; kingdom Metazoa; phylum Chordata; class Actinopteri; order Beloniformes; family Adrianichthyidae; genus Oryzias; species Oryzias melastigma. The sequence continues at coordinate 9,451,444 of NC_050530.1, read as the reverse complement.
CCTTCAGAGAGCCTCATATAATGGGTTTCTAGCTGCATCCAAGTGTCGATGCAGTGGTGAAAAGCACGCCGCCTCTGGACTCCAGAGCAGTGGAGACGTCTTCTCTGGAGTGATGTATCACGCCTTTCCATCTGGAGATCCGATGGACCAGTCTGGGTTTGAAGGTTGCTGGAGAACGGTACATTTCGGGCTGCATTGTGCCGAGTACTGACTTGTACAGAGTCCTGATCTGAACCCCGTAGAACACCTTTGGGATGAATTAGAGTGGAGACTGAGATGTAGGCCTTCTCCACCATCATCAGTGTATGACCTGACCAATGCACTTTTGGAAGAATGGTCAAAAATTCCTAGAAACACACTCCGCAACCTTGTGCTTCCCAGAGGAGTTAAGCTGTAAATAGCTGCAAAAGGTGGAGCCACATCATAATGAACTCTATAGGTCAGGAGTGGAATGGTACTTCAGTTCATATGTGAGTCAAGGCAGGTGAGCCAATACTTTTCAGAATAGTGTGTGTCCTGGGAAATGACGCAAGTTTTTTGATTTTGGATAAAAAATGTTTAATCATAATTAAGACAACCGGGACTGCTGTTACAATAGAACAAAAGATGATTGGAGAGAAACTTAAACTCAGTTTTGTACTTAATTAAGTCACTTCATCAATTTTTGCACCATGAGCAAGTTTCATTTTCTATTTATTTCTGATTTGAAAAATCAGCCCCGTTTTCCTTTATAAACTTCCCCTCATACCCACAGTCACGATCCGGTTAATGATTAGAGTTCCAGAGTAGACGGGTCTCAGTGGGCAGCGGGGACAGTAAGACTGGGCTGGCTACTGTAGAAGTGGTCGTTCCTTTTGTTTTTCTCCCCATGTCTTGTGGCGGCGCACCGAGAGAGAAACCCCATGCCGGGAAAAACACTTCCCTTCCTTACCGTCTGAAACACTAATACTCAAGCAGCCTAGCAATAAGTCGACCCCCATCCCCTGGCTAATTACTGGAGATAAAGACAAGACGGAAAGAGTGGAAGGGAGTGCTGGGCATAGTGGGGAGTGGGGGGCAAGATTGGGTGGTGAGGACAGGGGTTTTAACACAGTGGTGGTGCTAGATGGCAGTTTACTGTGGAATGGCTAATTAAATAACTGCATTAAAGGCCCCCAGCTTGCTTTAACGAAGCTCATCAGCCTCTGACAAGTGAGATGCTGGGCAGGTGGGGGGAACTGGGGCGGTGTTGGTTCACCACAGAGGAAAGAGGTGGGACCGCTGCTGAAAATTGGCCTTGTATAACAAGGGGACTTAGCTCTTTGGTTTTCGAATGATTGTTCACGCTCCCTTAGGCCTCAATAGGGCGCATGTGAGGGCGCGCTGGGGGTGGGAGGGTAGTGGCCCTTAGGCACAGATAGGACCCCCTTCTTCTCATTTGCTACGAATGCTACACACACATACACTCATTCACACTCCCACAACTCTACACAAAAGCCTCTACCCAAGGTCCAGACAGGAGCTTAGCCAGCACAGGGGCACAGCAAGGGGCAAGCTCGGCCAGACTGGCTGACTGTGCCCACTGGGGAACGGTAGAATGGCACAGAGGGGTGGATGGAGCCGAGCTGTTTGGAAAGGAGACTAGCTTAGCCAAGTAGAGCCAAAGTGACAAGTTCGGCAGTGTTTGAGTCATAAAAAGGTAAACAGAAGCGTTGTTTACCTTTTTTGTGAATTAAAGGGTAACCAAACAGTAAATTTCTATAACCTCTATAAATGGGGTTTGAAAGTGTTCCTTGCCACTTTTTTGACGGTTAAGAATACATTTGTTCAATTCCTGAAATTACAGTCAAAAACTGAGTGCTGCCCCCTATGGTTGAAACAAGGTAGTACAGCGGAATTTTGTGATTGGTTAAAGTGATGCTTACTGTAAGACAGATATTTCTTTCTTGCACGAGAAACACCAAATGTTCAAATTTTGACGAATTCAAATACATTTTTATTATTCGATTGCTGGTCATTATGATGCTAATTTGACTCCACACTCCCTTATCTCCCATTCTACTTCGATCTTTTTTTATTTTTTATTTTTTTTACTAGACTCAACTCTGTCTCTGAGTCTTAACCCAAAGCAGATGCCTTGGAAAGCATATCAAAAATCTGTCTCCCGTTAGAGCTACTTTTGAAGCCCCCTCTACATTTTTTTTCTTCCACCCAGAAATTCATCGTAAAGTTATTTTCGCAAAAATGCCCAGTAAACAGCATCAAAGAGGGATTCTTTCCCTAACAGAGGAAGGAGAAAATGGTAGTCTTCACGGAGCTCGCCGTTGTTCCTGAAGGAGCGGTGAGCCATGCTGCTGTTCATTTTGAAGTCAATCTGAGCCGGGCCCTGCATTCTTTGTTTCGATTACAACATTCCAGTCGAGATGGAGAAAATGCTGCATGATCAAAAGCTGTGATTAATGGTGATCATATCGTAGACAGCTCATTGGTTTTTTGAACTGCTGGTGGGGCCCGCTTTGAACTGAGAGACTGACAGACTCGAGCAAAGCCAGAAAGCGTCCTTGTGACACATGCAGTCTGTAAATATATAGACTTTGTTGTAGTTTTCACATGTTTTCAATTAATCATTACAGTAACTTCAGCAAATATGAGTGCGTGTCTGCAGGACCTAATATAGTAGAAGACTTTGGAGGTCCTGATCTGTCCTAATACACAGTTACGGATGTGTTTTTCTTAAACTTCGTTTTACAGTTAATACATTAAAATTGCATAACAAAATCCTACACCCAAAATACTTGTAACTAACTGGCTTATAGGCTCCTTGCTTGGTCAAGTTCTCTTAAAAAGTTAATAAGTGTACCACGTCTGTTGCTGGGATAGGCTCCAGCAACTCGGTGACCCCAAAAGGGCTACAGCAGGTTAAGAAAATAGATGAATGAAACTCATAAAACTATTAATATTTGCTTTTAATTTTGTTAAATAGTTCAAAGAATGTCAGAGTAGTTGGCCCTCAAGACATTTTCATCTCCCCAAATCTGTCCTTCTTAGCAAAAAGTCTGGACACCCTGCATTAAGGTTTAGTGAGAACGACTGATTTGAGTTTGTTTTGCTGAGAAACCTTTTACATTTTTTAGTTCCAATAAGCATGTAAAGATGTAAAGTAAGACTCGCCTTTTTCTTTTGAGTTTTTTGTAGCTGTAAAGCTCAACAATTACAGTCTTTTGTCATCCACTAAAATTTGTTGTAAACAACTCAATAAAACAAAAAACAGAAATCTTTATTTCAAAAGATTTTCTTCAAAATCAAATGTTACTAATTGAATCAGTTGATAATTTAATTTCTGAAAAAAGGAACAAAACATGTTTTTTTACATTGCTGTAATCCTTTCGGGATCACAAGGTTGCTGGAGCCTATCCCAACCACAGGCAAGGTACACCCATTGACAGTATAAGAAAACTGGACTTAATGATTTCGACATCATCCATTCAAAGTGGTTTATATCCAATTATAATCAAGGAAAGTTAATTCAGTTGCCATTTTTTTTGCTACTAAAACTGTCTCCATGGTGGAGTCAGCAGTGATTGGTCCGAGTTAGTTTGAGTCAGCGTTTCACTCTCGCCAATCAGGAGTCGGCTTATTTAGAGCAGCCTCTGGGAATCTCTCAGATTTGACATAGAGGCCAGATAAATGATAAATTCTGTTTTATTCAGACCTTAAATTATGTATTTATATGGATTTGAACTTATTGTTGGATTTCAATCAACTTGTTGTGGTCCGTACTTTAACATGTGATGAGGTTAATATCAAAACTAATAAAAACACGAACTGTAGCAAAAAATCTAAACTATTGCGATTATGTGCGCCACACAAAATATCATCATTAGTTTAGTAATCACAAACTATATAGTACTGTGAATGACCTTACTTCAGTGTTGTTACATGATCGACCGATGAGCTAGTGATGGCTCACCATGGGTGTTAGCTTCTTCTTTCTTTATCTTCTCCTTTTATCAGGATGTACTCATCCTTTTCAGTGATGCTTGTCAACTGGCTGATTCATGTCACCGGACAAAAAGAGAATCTCAACAGCTCAAAGTATTCTACAATCTTTTTTATTTATTTCATGTCAATGTGCCCCATGCCTTCCCTGTTTTTTTGCATGTCCTCCTCCCTTTCCTTTCCTCTCCCCATCAGGGAGGGATGAAGGAGGAATTAAATTGATCACTACCTTCCGGAAAACAACAAGAAAACCCGGAGCATTCCGAACACCAGGAGGCCGTTCCCAGTGGCCCTCGCTGTGGCGAGATGACATCATTGGACCGTTGCCCAATTCCCACCGTTCACAATAAGTTCACACTTGTCTTTTTTCCACGGTGACACACTGGCCATAGGAGAAAGATGGAGCAGGATAAAAAATGAAGAAGGTTACAAACAATTTTAGGGTTAAAGTAAAGCACAGTCAAACACGAGCGTCTTCAGACAACTCTGCCGACCAGTCCTCTGCATTCCCGGGATAGACTTGGCTTGTTGAAGACATCAAGTGGTGTTTGAATTGATGCCCTGGCACAGAGATGAGAGCTGTGATAGTGGAACACACAGTATATCAGAGTTTATTTGGACAGTTAAGTCATGTGTTTTCACTATTCGAGCCTCCTGAAGATTTAATCTGTTATTCTAATCTGTTTTCTCTTCAGTGAAATCATTGTTGGCATGCCGTTTCAATCAGGCTCCGTATTCCTGTTATGAAATAGCTTACTGTGCTTTCAGTTCACACAAGCTGGGAGATGGAAAATTAACAGAACTTAAGACTCTTAACTGATTCGTTTACTCTTCAGTTAGATGATTTTATAGAAGTCATCGCCTAGTTTTTTACATACATTTTTCAAACTAACTCGATGTAAAATGTGACCACATGTCTCTGAGAAGCTCTGTCCAGAGTAGGTAAACCCTGACCACGAGCAACTGGAATTTTGTTCATTCTCTCAACCACCGAGCCATTGTGTTGCCACAGGCCATCTTGTCAAAATGAAACGGTTTGCCTGCAGCCACTGACCACAACAGATGTTCCTTTGCCCAGCGCTCTCCTCGGCATGTGTGTTCTGTTGAGTCTAGAGCCAGCATACTTACATAGACTGGCACAGCTTAAGAAAAACAAAGGGAGGGAAATTCTACGATGGCGTCTTTATTGGCCTGTGAGAGAATACAGTGTTTAAGACTCACAGCTTTTAAAACGGCATTAAAAGTTCATGTGGAAAGACGTTAAAAAAAACGCCTGCTGTACCTGATTAGCACAATAGAGCTGCAACTAGCACCCAAACCAGGCCGGCCAGTAAGCGGGAGCTCCCCGTGCACTTTGGCCCTCTGGGAGGTTTTGGAACATGCAGGAGGGGAAGAAGGTGACAGCCTGCCGGGATGCCAGGCGGACTGGGAAGAGTTCGGGAAATGTCTCGCTAATGTGTGAGCGCGCAGTGCAGCTCCGAGAGCGCCTGCCTGCTTTTGGGAACCACGAGGAGAAAGACGGAGTTTGATAGCGGCTCCGAGTGTGTAGTTTGTCCAAAGGATGTTCCCGATGTTGACTCACACTGGTTTGCTAATCGAGACCCACAAGCCCCTGTAGCCGTGTGTAAACGAGAGAGGCCGTCTGTCTGTCTAACATCGGGGAAGGGATTTGAAAAATTAGAAATGAAACGTTGTTCTCCAATAAACCATAAAATAAACCAAAGAAGTCAAAGCTTCAGGTGATATAAGTTAATGATACTCATCCACCATTTCTTCATTCCATTAAGAATTCCTTTTTTCAATGACTGACAACTGAAATAAACGTTAGAAGAATTAAAAGTTAATGTAGCCGTACAGTACAATGATAAAGAGTTGATAGAAGGGTTGAATTTTGTCCACTCTTTAACTAAACGAAAGACTGTTCAAGATTTCCAGATTTAATTAGCAAACAACACAATTTAGCACAGTTTTGTGAAAACCTTAAATTACGGGTGCGCACTGAGAACCAGGAAGCAGACAACAGATAGCCCTCTCCATATAAGCAAGAGCAGACAGAGGCTGTTAAATACATTTACACTCCAATAACTTTCACAAGTTGGAGGGACTGTGGAGGGGGGGGCAGGAGAGGCCAAGTGGATCAACAAGGAGCTATTGATACCAGAGATCTGAGCTGATGTTGGTCTGAGAGCAGAAAAAGGATCACAATTGTGGTTTGTGCCAACATTGTTGACTTTATTTAACCCTAAATATGGCCAGCTGAGCGATCAGACGACAAGAGTCCATTCACAAAGAAACGCAGGCATCCATGTTTATGTGAGACTGAGTCTTGCTATTGATTTGCTGCGTACTCCACATGGAAAGTTTCCAGACTCATTCCAGTTTTTCACATTTTTGGCATCTTAAAAAAAGGATTTACTTCATTTTATCAGTTCAGAGTCTATACAAGGTTCAATATGCAGAGAAAGTGCTTTTATAAAGAAAAACGTTCAATGATTTCCAAAAGCTAACTTATTTTTGTGCCATTTTGGCCAAAATTTGTTGAACTAGAACCCATTTTTCAATAGACATTTAGTTAAATATGTCATTGGTGTTTATTAATGTTTTTAACCTATTTTACTACTCTCAATATCAAAATAAGAAAAACTACATTAATAAATCACATTGTGTTTCTTACATTGTCTTTCTATTCTACCAATTAAATATCCAAGAACAAGTTTAAAATATATTTATATATGAGCAACATCAATGAATTTTCACATAACATCAAAGTGCAAAAGTCTGTTTTCTTCTTTAAGATAATTTTTGTGTAGTTTCTAGCATTTTAAGCAGATCTATTGTACTGATGGGTCAGTTCAAGCCCAAATCATGAACATACTACCCTCGTGCCTGACAGTAGGAGTTCTGGTATACCACTGTTCTTTGTCTTGTGTGTATTGTATTATTAAAACCATTTCCTTTAAGATTGTTCCTGTTTGGTGGATATTAAGAACTAGGATTTTTTTGGTGGCTGCTTTGGAGAATCTATAGCTGCTGATTGTTGATTTTACCATTTTTAGTTTCCCTTTCAATTTTGCTATAAAAAGTAACACCATCACTTTTGATGAGAAATTTTTATCCAATATAATACACTCAATAAAAAGTATTTGTCATAAAAAAATTGGTCAAAATACGACCGCACGTGATAAATCAAAGTAGTTTTATTTTATTTTATTTTTAACTGTGGCTTATGTAACAAAATGAAAAATAAAAACATTGGAAACATGCTATAAAATTACTGAAAAATTAGGAATTTGGGAACAAAAAAATTCCAGAAATTTCCAACTGCTGTTTCTTATCTTTAACAATATCATATTTTCCAGAGTATAAGTCGCGAGAGCAAGAAATGTCAAATCAAGAAGTAGAAAACCAAATATATGTCACTCTGGAGTATGAGTTGCACTTTTGGGAGAAAATTCTGACGTTTCAGAACAAATCCGAGTAACTATAAAGCAAATAAATAAAAACAAAAATAATAATCTTTTGATGTGTATCAGAAAAATAATAAAGTTTAGGAGGAAAACAATCCGATTCTCTTCCATGTTTGTTTTGGACGACAATTCTTCTGTCACTAATATGTATATTCAGATGCAGCGCCCTCTAGCGGTTGTTAAAGGAAACAACTGCTTCAGGACAAATTACTGGGAAAATAACAAATATATGAGCCTAATTATGTCTAAAAAAACACAAGTAAGTCGCTCCTGAGTATAAGTCGCATAATATTTGCTAGATGAAAAATAAGTTTGAGAGAAATTGTTGTGGATTTACATGACAGGACAGCGTTTAGCTCAGCTGCAATGTCAAATGTCTACACACTGGTTCTCTACGTTCACCTCAACTGGGGTGGGATCCAAACCAAACCACTCTGGGTCTTTGAGAGGAGTTAATGATTACAAGGAGTCAGAAATGTCACTTAACTGACAAAACATCTGGGAATTGAAATCATCCTCACCTTGGATTTCATGTAGAGTCTGATTATCCACTTTATCTTGGATGTGTAAGAAAACAAAAAACATGGTGACTGACAGGATTTATGCTATGATTTCCAGTACCTCACAAACACACGTGATGTTTTTTTCTCATTTTTATTTCAACCCAAACTTTATTAAAATCTAAGTTTATTTCCACTAGTGGGCACATAATTACATTATGTAAAAGAAACATTTCAAAATCATTTGTCAAAAATGGTTATAAGTAACAAAAAGTCAACAAGGGCCGACTTTGGTTCAGGCTTATATTCAAAATGTTCAATCTATCGGTAGTTTATAAATTCCTTGTCCAGATATCTGAGGAGCAGTGTTTAGACGTCTTGTGTTTAATTCCTGTTATTTCAAGTTGAGGATTTATAACAAGGCAGGCAGAACAAGACAGAGTTCAGGGGAACCTTTCACTGTCTTTCCATGAACAGTGTGTGTGCATGACTGTGGGTTTGTGTGCGTGTGAGTTTGTGGTGTAATTACAGCCAAGTCCCCGGCATGGAGCCCAGTAGAAGTATCGTCAGTCTGTCTGTGGCATGCGGTGGTGGTCCTGACCTTCCTTCTCTACTCCTCTCTCTTCTCTTTGCTAGAACCCAGTTTGATTTCCTATCTGCACAACTGATCTTATCCATTAATCTGCGGGCTGATGATGTTTACGCTGCTTGTATATTAAGGCAATTAGACGAACCGAGCTAGAATTTAAAGTAGCTGTGACCTCAGTTCTATTGTAAATCTCAAAGCTTTGAACTCTTTCTGAGTGAGCTAGTTGGCTCCAGACAAGATTTATCTGCTGTTTGTCTAATATTAAGTCACCTGATCCAACTGTTCGTGTCTTAGCTTTAGGGAGCAAACACGCATATTGAAAATGTTAGCAGAAATAACTTGACTGCATGCTTATATTCGCATTGTTAGCAGCATTTAGAGTGCATGATACACGGCACGTCTACTGAATTTTACATTTTTTGTGTTGCTTTTCTTTTCTTTTTTTTCTTAAAGTGTGTGCAATCAGCGATTCTGGAATGTCTCAAGACTTTGTAAATCCTAATCATCAGCATTGCAATCCTGCCTTGTGCTCAGCACACATTAACCCAAAGTGATTTAGACTACGTCTGTTGTGGTGAGACGATAGTTACTTTCATGAGAGGGCTGCAGAAAAAAATTACATGAAAGAATTTGACAATCAGGCTGTGTTGCTGGCAGTGGTGACATATCATGAGAAGTCCTTTCGATTTCTTTGAAAGTTGATTCAAGAAAATCCGCCACTGACAGATTCCAGTTGACACTTTTCGAACAGCTTTAGGCCCTGACTGTGTTTAGGCTTTGATGCTTTGGAAATGTGGTTGTAGTTAGCAACGCGGCAAAGTCGATCTGTAGAAGTGCGAGTGCTAGATAGAGCAGGTAAACATAGTGAGAGTGTGCGCCTGCATGGTAACCCCTGCAAACACACACACTGCATCCAGGGGGATTTATTTGACCCCTTATTGCCAGCGGTGAGCCTGTGGTGGAGATGAAAGCATGCCTTCCCAATGTAGCCCCAGTTTCTATAGCTATGGACACTGACTCACACTGTTCCAACACAATAGAGGGGCCCTGCCACTCGCCCATGCCAGAGCCCTCTCCTCTCCCCTCTCCATCCGTCACTGCAGTCATATTTTCAAAACACAAACAAGCATGGGAGTGTATTGGGTGTACAACGTTTATTCGCACGTTTGTGCGAAGGGGCTCGTTTGACCCCGTGGGTCCAGCAAGTCGGAGCTTTTCCGCGTGCAGATTCAAGTGTGCGAGTGTGTGCGCCGCGAGCCGGGCCTTTGATGGCGTGGCCGGAGCGTGCCTAATGTGACTGCTTGCTGGGGTGGGGTGGGCTCGGGGGGGGCTGGCAGCGTTAGGGCCTCCTGCGCTCGTACTGTCTACCCTGCAGTGGCCCAAGGCTCCCCCCTGAAAATTTCAAAGGGGCCAAAGGAATCCCCCCACTGATGCCCCCTCCGCATCCCCATGTTTTCAGTAGGGATGACATCATCTTCTACACAAAGGGGGTTGGAGCTGAGGTTAATATGTGTGTAGGATACAAGTCCATCAGTCCCACCATTCAAAAGAAAAGCTTTTTTTGGGGGGGATTTCTCCTTCTTCATATCGGCTTGCAGATCACATATGCTTTGTGACTTAAAGTGTGAGTCACAGAGTTATATCACTGTTTGTGCAAGTCTGCTTACTCATTTAAAATATCACTCACTATTGCAGAATACGGGACATTTCAGGAAAAAATGGGACATTTTGAAGGAAATAAACCACAGAAGAGTTTCTCTGTAGTGTCCAATAATTCTTTTCTCCACTTTCACACTCTGAAAATGTTCAGAGGTGAGAGCCGGTCGCCCTCGACTGTTTAATGGGCCGCCCGTTTGCCAACTGTTCCTTTGAGGGGGCCAGCTTGTCGGGCGTTGGAGCTGGGATTTGGGAGGGAGGGCCGGTGCCGCTGGATCAGACGGTTAGAGGGGGGTCCGGCTCCATTCATTTAGCTCCATGAGAACAATAGCTCTCCACTTCAAACAACAAGAACGCAACCTGCTGGCCCCAATGTCTGCGAACCAACGCGCAGGCATGCACATGCTGCAACATGTGCTTTTATTAGAACTGTCTTAATTGATCGGAGGTATTTCAGATCTGAAGTCTACCTGAAGGACACAAACTCAACACTTGCAAATGAAGACGTCAAAATCTGCAGCCCATCAGGCCCGTTTGACACATGTGCGCTCACATGCACAGTGGGACACACAATCAAGGGCTCCAGGGTGCCCACCCCCCCATTCTTGCTGCTCTCTAGCTGGGACTCTCTCCCTTGCTACCACCCAGTACCCCACACCCCCCTTCTGAATTCACTGGCACTTCCAAAAGCTCTGAGGCGCCAGCGGAGCGGGGCTCATCTCTTGGGAACAATAAAGCCAGATCTTCATAAAAACTTCAAAAAGGCCTCGGCAAGTGTTTTATAGGTGCTTTAAAGGTTTATGGGCCCTGGGGAGGGAGAATGAGAGAGAGAAATGACTGATGCAGTAGTGGTAGGCTTCGCTTTTCCCACCCACTGTACACACACTCTTACGAAAACACACACATGCCTGCTTGAGCACACATGTATGCCACTGCTAATCCTCTAGTATGTGCCAAGCTGAAATCGGATGGCGGAGGGGCCGAGGACTCGGGGGGTCACAGTGAACCGGGCATTCAGCTGGTGTTACTGCGAAACAGAAGATGAGCAATAAGGGATGCCAGTGGAGAAGAAGCTGTGAAAGTCGTCAGAGAAGCTCTCACTTTATCACACAGGTTTCACTTCCCATTATGTTTTAGAGAAACTTCAGCATTTCTGGGTGTTAAATATATCACAGCAAAGGAGTCTTCAACCGTCAGCAGTCATTTTATAGCAGTTTTCTTCAGATTTGCACAGTAGAGGACCAACAATCTATCGGTTAGTTTTTCAGCCTCCTTGGATTATCGGGGAAGCAACTTTTCTGGTACTTTTGGAAGAATTTACGAAGACTCGGTCTGCATAAACACTTTAATGTTTGAAAAAAGCTAAGAGAACTCCCTGACACACTGGCTGCATGATCGACATGAGAAGCTGGGATGTGTCCTGATGTTAACCATGTGCAGAACGCATCAAAACTTATGAGGCTCTTGTTAAAAGTGGCCTATTTGGAAGCTACTGTTTCAACTCACTAATTTTGGTTCTTTTTCATTTTTTTTGTTGGTTTCTAATCTCTCAAACCAACTAAATACACTTGAGCCTTTATTGACTTAAATGAAGATGAATGCATGTTAAATAAGATGAGCTGGACGTAAAGTGTTTATTTCTGTGTTTCCATGTTGCCGAGGGCTACAGACAAATCGTTAATCTTCAACAACCTCTGCAGGGGTTAAAAGGTGACGCCCCATAAGTTGAAGCCGATCAGTGCCTGAGATTTCTCACTTTCAGCATGTACCAGTAGCTGTTTTGCAGGTGGGCCAGTTTAGCTGCACCCATTAATACCTATCCAGTTCCTGCTCAGGAGCTTAACAGCTTCAGATTCTTTGCAAACACTAACTGCATGCTTCTGCAAATCCACTATTTCTGGACCCAACTTTTTTGATGAGTCACCCCAAGAAAGGCACATCACTCATGCCCCTGCTTCTCTAATAGCCACTATTCAAGGTGTTTTGGGAATGTTTTCTTTAAAAGTTTTCAGATATATGCCAGAAGTTAAATTTAGCTCGGGTCCTCCTGGAGTCAGAAGATTTAAAATTAGGAGGTGTCAGAATTCCAGTACAATTCTTGAGTTACTGTCAATAAACGGTAAAGGGTCGCTCTTAAAGGGGCAGTGTGCTGGCAAGTGTGTATTACCGGATGATTTGTGAGCGACAAGCTGTTTGTGAAAGACCGCGTGGATTTGTCTTGAAATAGTTTAAAAGTGTAAATCTTCTAAATGGTACACATGTGCATTTTCACATCCATACGCCGCTAAGGTTCTTGAATGCGCGCTGTGTGCCAGTTCAAGATTGTGTGCTTGTTTATACGTGCTTCTCCACATTAGTGTTTGTAGGATCTGTTGACAGGGAAGCATGCAGCATTTTATTTGCTCAAGGGCTGAAAAAACATATGGTGCTAGCAAGAGAGCGCTGTGATATGAGACTGCTGAAAGCAAGCTGGCCTGCCAGAATTCAACCCTGGGATCATGAGTCAACTAAACATTTAAACATGCTGTATATAAAAGCAACCGTGCAGTGTGAACATTTATTAATGCACAAGAAAAAATGCATTTATTGCTATTCCGTGACAAGTAACTTGCCCTTCAGGTTTTTATATTATTTGCAGTTTCTACATCTAATATTTTATAGGAAACCAGAATGTGTGGAGGCTTTATGTGAAGACAAGTCTCTATTTATGTAGACGAGGAATTCTTGGTTGTTTTTCAAAGATATGCACCATTACAAAAACAGAATTCTTACTTCACAAATCACATCGGAGCTTCACATTCCAATACAAAACTGTTTTATATATATTTTTTGATGAAATATGTTATTTTCGTGAGCCCTTTTTACTAGCCGAAAATAAGACGCTTTGATTTCTGAGGCTCCGCCTTTCACTCCTTATGGGCGCCGCCTATTTTATGAATTCGTCCAGCGAGCGGTTAATTGTCTCTGCAGATTTGACGCAAAAGGAACCTCTTCTTCTCAGAGTCCATGTTAAAAGTGGGTGTGTGCTAGCAGCACAGACTCTTCCTGGAAGGGGCTGTTCCTCCACCTTCATACAAGTTGAATGGAGCAAAAGACAGCAATGGAGTTGTTTTTTATGATGAACTAACATTTTATGCGCTTAAATGCTCAATAGAGTTAATTTAGCATGATATAGACTCTAGTGTGATCATCCAAGCATCTGTATTCACTTCGTCGTCTTGAATGTTTTGCATGTCTCTTCACAATGCCAAACCAGTGGGAATGTTTTTCATAAGATATGGGCTTTAACAAGTTTCCCAAAAATGAGTAAAACTGTCTTTTATACATTTGTCTCTTATCTAAAACGTGTATTTATGAATTAAAATATTGATCAGGGTTGCTTGACAAACTCCCTTCTGGTAACTAAAGAAGCATCAACATAATTTTAAGAACAAATAGCCAAAATATTTTGCTGGATATTTGAATATTTTACTTTTTCTGATATTTTATAACACACATAAAATAATGCTTCAATGCTGATACAGTAAACAGACCCTGTAAATCTTGTTCTTTACGTTTTCTAGGAATACTGTATATTAGTTTCAGATTAAAAAAAAAATATGTATATATTATTTTGACATTGAAGGTGCTAAAAATGACTTTGATGGACATTTCTGTGTGTTAATGGTTTATGCAATGGCATTACTGTATTTGTTACATTTTAAAACATTCCAATTTCTGAAATGAACTATTTCCACAAAAGTCAGACTCTCAGATTTTTTTACCCTTACGATTTGTCCATCCATCCATTCTCTGAAGTGCTTTTTCGGGGTCATATGCACGAGAGAACATGCAAACTCCACACAGAAAGGTCCCATTTGATTCTGTTTCAGCCTGGATTTGAACCAGGGTCTTTATTGCTGTGAGGCATGAGTGCTAACCACTGCTCCACGGTGCAACTGTGATTTGTTCTTTGTGGAAATCCTCAGTCATGGATTCATCAGAATTCTTTTTGATTAGAAAAGTCTTTAAAGTGTCACTCTGATAACATTTCAATTAATTTAAACATGTTTCAATTCGTCTTTTAATTATGATTGTGCAGTTTTAGCCAAAAAAAAAAAAAAAAAAAAAACACATACAACATAGTTTCTGCAGAGCAACAACCGTTAATTAGACATTTGCCTCTGGTTGTGGGCAGAACTGTTGGTGCAGAGTAAGCTCAGCACCAACAAAGACGTACATTAATCTGCAGGTGGATGCATCAGAACTGAGTGGAACAGGGAGGGTGTGTCCTGCCGATTGCAGCACCTGCTACAAACTTTTCACTACACTCTGAAATGCAACTTTAGCTGTTCTTTAAACTTGTCATCCATCATGAGAAAAATGCCACAAAACATGTTAAAACACAATTTTCATTGAAGTGGGTCTTTAAAAAAGCTGACATGATTTGTTAAAACTACAGACTAAAAGGATAAATCTTAAGTCTGATTTTTTAAAGCAGCTTCAATGCGTTCAAGTTAGTGTGTTTCTTCAGCAAAGGTCAAGTCTGGTAATCAGAGTAAAGTGGAATATTTGCTGAGTGGTAAAGAGATTTCAAATGACGGCTGATGAAGTCCTCACAGACACTCACATTTAAGATAGGATCTAAAATGAAATGATTTCTCTCCTTAGATATATTTCCTCTAAAGCTGAAATATTGCGCTCTCTGGGACTAGTTAAGGAGAAGTTACCAGGTCAGGAATCTGCCTGTGAAGTCCTGATAAAAACAGTTCATCCATGACCCTGATAGTCTGTGGTGTATTTGTCTGCATCCACCAGCCTGCAGCTTCTCACTTAATGAAAACTGGATGCTGTGAAGTCGCTCCAAAGGAAACAAGCTCCTATTTATCATCTGTCATTAGCAGATAAGTGATTAGCTCTTGTGATTGCATTATGCATGACAATGTAGGTGTAATTGGCACACACAAAAAAAAAGAAAACTCTTTAGATTTCATTGTCAAAATGTTGATGCATAAAGATGACAACCACTTCAACTCCTCTGAGGTAATAATGCGTAGAGCACATTACGGCTGCAGGGGAAGGCGTGTGGGTCAGAAACTTCCGTGTGTTGCAATCTGTAAAGAGACGAAAAAACCCACAAAAACAACCAAGGCTTTTACTTTGTAATATTCATTTATTGTTCAATAAAAATAGATTTAAAAAAGTGACGTGATGTCTCCTTCATGACTTGCCTGATGGATCTGCCAACAGCTCCTTGTAAACACTGTTTTTTTCTTTTTTTTGACTGGAAAAGGAATTTATACCTCTTTCTTTCCCATTTAACACAGTCTGAAGAGCTGGTAACTTCACTGCTCTTTAGCTTCTGTAGTGGTGACACCCTTCTTTTCTTTTTCTCTTTAATGTTTAGCAAATATACATTCATTTATTCCTAAGTTTATTTGTCTATATACATGGTTCAGTTGCTGGCAGAGAAAGTTCTTTTTGGCTGATGGCCATGTTAAAAAAAAAAAAAAAGAAAATCAGCCTCAAATATTGTGAATAAAGAGGACATCTAGGTGCAAACACACAAGTCAAAACCAGCAGTAAACCAATTACAAGTCATTATAACATTTTAAGACATCTCTTTACAGTAGTTACACATAAATACATCCGGGAAGGTGTAAACACGGAGCCACTCGTGACAGGTTCATTATCTGGTGAGCCTGGAATGCTACAAAAACTGAGAAAAGGTCGCCTGTCCTCACTCCGCAAATACTCGTTTCTGATGCTACATTTGATTTTTCCTTTGTGGTGGTAAAGGAAGGGGAGCCTAAAGTGACATTTTAGAGGAAAAGAAGATATTTTACAATAGAAAAAAGCTGTTAGAAATGATATAAAGTGAGGAAGTTGTAAATCTACAGAATAATTAGCTCAAAAGGAAGGTGAAGATTGATAAGAGGCCTTTTTAGGGGAAGATCATGCCTTTTTTAAGTTTAATCAAAAACCATGTGTTGTTTAATAGGATGTAGTTTTCTTAGAAATGTCCCTTTCTAGTTGTGGACTGTGTAACCCCGCCCCCTTCCCCATCATCCATCTGTTTACACTCTCTCCCACTAGCTTACAGCCCCTCACATCTCCAGCCAAATATTAATATATTAGAGCTTTTAATCCGTACAGTTTTGATCCAGATTCCAACTCGGATAAGGAAATTGAAGACGTACATGGATGTATTTGTCTGAAGGTGGATGCATAGAAGCTTCCACATCACACCTAAAAGCATTTTTCAACCACATTGTTTTAGTTTCACAACAATTTAGAGTAAAGTAAAACTCAAAAATGCAATTTTGATCTTGTCTTAATATATGTTCTCCCTCATGAGGAAAAATGCCGCAAGAACATCATGAAAGCAGAATTTTCCTCAGAGTGGGTGTTACGGCTGTGGCCGTATTTGGTTTTATTTTCTTTTTGGTCTTGTGGATTTTTGTCAGAGTGGGACTTCTTTGTGTTTTGTG
>NC_050530.1:9419071-9434759 GCF_002922805.2 Oryzias melastigma | reverse complement strand
AATAAATACAAATTTACTGCTGTGTGCATTTTGTTGTTGTGTTTTAAGATCTACAAAGGTTAAGACATTTTTTTTCTATGCCTAAAACCTTTAAAAATTGATTTTTTTAAGAATAAGTTTAGGATCGAGTTGCTTTGCTGTGAAGTGCTGGGCCTCTTACCAACTCCAGATGTCCTTTTTTTTAATTTTAGGTTGAGGATGACTGTTGGGTTTTAGAACTGAAGAAATATTGGACAACAAAACACTGAACTGGTTAACAGTTTTACAGCTTGACTACAGTACATCAAATGTACTCGGCACAATTTTAGGAAGTTTTACATGCTTTTTCCAGCAAACAGGCAAAACAAAAAGAAAATATTGCTTTTTTTGATTTGAAAAGCCAACTTAGTCGGTTGCTAATCTAAGTCTTTACAACATGATGCACTCATAATAGTCAGCTACACCAGACTGAGTCTACTGTACAAAGGATTTGATGGTGTAAAGAGCACCAGAAAGTTTGTGTTTACACTCCCTTTATCACTGAGCTTACTGGTACCACAGAGCATTATGGTCAAAGGTGGGGCCAATTGGATAACTATTAAGCTTAATTTTTGCAGCAAATGGCAACATCAACCAGAGTTCTGTTCGTTCATAGTAGTGGAGGTCAATAAATCTTTGGGAATGACTCTGAGATAGTTGACAGCCCTTTCTGTGTAATTGTGTACCATTTGCACCACCCAACTTGATCATGTCAGACATGCCAGAAATCAGAAATATTATTTTCTTTCTGCATTTGGAGTCAATCCGAGGGGTAAAAAGGGTCAAATCAACGGTAGAAGTTAAAGCTAGAGATGCAAACAGAAAAACAACTACAAAGCTCCCTTATATCAAGGCTTTGGCTCACATGTGGAAGCGTCACACCGTGGTGGCCCGGCTGTGTTTGAGTGCTAGCGGTGAATACTCTTTAATCCGAACACACAGTTTGCCCCTCAGCCAGGGGTTTTGGAGCTCCAGGGGACAGAAGTCGTCCTGAAGCCATTTCTCTCTGTTGTCCACGACCAGCACCAGACCAAAGTGCTTCATCTGTTCAGGACTGTAGTAGTGCTCGTGTTCGATGCTGCCCTTGCTGCCCCCCAGCATGCGCCGACACACAGTGTTCATCTCCTGCACCACCAGCTGGACCATCTCCCGTGCGGTTGTGCTTGAAGTTATACAAATCTGCAACGTAGGAGAAGACGTCAGTTTTACTCAGTCTCAACACAAGAGGAAGAGTTCTGGATTGAGCTATACCTTCACACTGGTCTCCTTTGGCAGACCTGTGCGGTACTGTGGGTACACTCTGAGCGTGGCATGGCAGCCTTTCTTGAGAACGGTAGAAGATGGTGCCGAGAGTCTCTGAGTGCCACTATCCTCTGATAAAGTACGTGCTGGTGGGAGAGGCTGACAGCGTTTGTTAGAACAGCAGCGGTCCACGGATGAGGGTCTGTGCCATCTTTGCTGCGGTGAGGTGGAGGGTGGGGAGCAGGTGGTGTGGTAGGAGTGAGGCTGGTGGTGTGATGACGTGGTGGAGGGGAACTCCAGGCTACTGGTTCTCACACAGAAAGCCTGCCTCTTCTCTGTAATGTGCAGCAGTTCGATCTGCCTGCTGGGAAGGATGAAGTCACTGTCAAACAGCTCCGGGACTCCCCTCCGCCTCTCTCCTCCGCACCGAATTCCTCCGCCACACCTCTCACCTTCCCTCCCCAGCTGTGACTCAGAGGCCTGCAGGACGTCTGGAGTGGAATCTCGTAGAGATCCCCCTCCGTGTCCGCTCACTCCTCCAGAGCCACTCCCGTCACTGCGCAGTAAACCTCGGGGCTCCAAAGCTCCAGAGGACGACAGAGGCGATGGAGACAACAGATCCAGCTCACGAGGACTTTGAGCTCGACTGGAGTCGTAGTCGCTGTCCGTGGTCAGGAAAACCTCAGAGGAACCTTCTTCATCTGACAAACCGGGAAAATCTTATGGAGGAAAATAAGTAGAATTTTAGCACATGATGCACGCCCACTACAATCTTTAAAATCCATTTGTGGTTCAGACCTGACAGTTTGTGGCAGTGCTCTGGAGAAGGCATGGGAGAAGGCATGAAGTCTGGCTGAGAGGAGGTGGAGGGAGGCTTATCCGGCATCACCTCCTTAGAGAAGTCAATTATCCAGCTTATGAAGATGCCTCCTGTTGGCTGCTTGTAGCGAGCGTATTGCAAGGCATCCATTATCCACCTCGCATCCCGCCAGACATCCTCCATTTGCTGTTGTCATAAGAATCTGCCTCAGTTTTACATTTCCACAAGTAAGCTCAAGAATCGAGTTCGATCTGTGGTGATACCTGCATGTGCTCCTGAACTTGCTGATGTTTCTTCTTGGCGACGAGCAGCTCGTCTTCAGAGAAGGCTTCTCGAAGTGCCTGCTGGGACATGAGCGATTCCAGCTCCAGCAGGGCCGACACTCTGCAATACTGGCCGATGAAACTGGGACAATAGGCGTTAAAGTGAACTGTTGGATGAAAAAAAAAAAGAATCCGCTCAACTTAAAGCCAAGTTTTAGAAAGCAGTGGTTGTGAATCTGCCTAAAGTTTTAAACGCTGACCGAGTTCGAAGATCTGCAGGGGCAGGGTGAGGAAGCCTGAGCGGGGAGAGTACGGGTTATTCTGACCAGGAGCTGTGCAGACTTCATCTGAGGGGGGTAAAAGGAGCAGGAAGGACACCTTGTCCCCAAACTCCAACACCTCCTGACTGTAAATTCGGAAATCCTGTGCCTAGACACAGAAAGATGTTCATCAGCCGGACTTTACCGTCAGAAAAGGAGTCAATTCTGACATGAAAAGTGAAATACAAAAGCATAACAAGTTGCTTATTTCTTTACTGTGCTGGATCTAGGATTTAATCTTTACTAAAAAAGGGCTATGATCCCCAACTAAAGTCATTTAAAGTGTTTCTCCTCTCACCTGGTTGCCAGGAACATTGATGTGAGCCATGAAGGCTTTGATGGCGCTGCGCAGGTCGTGAAGAAGACGATGAGGAGCACTTTGAACATCATGATCCATTTCCAAGGACTCATCCAGAGAGCTTAGGGCCTGAAGCCACTGCCACTCCTCTCTATAATATAAAGTCATGTTTTTTTGGTTTGTTTTAAAGTCCCTCTATAACAACTGTGTGTAAGACCCTTGACGCTGCTGCCTAACTGGGTCTCTGTGCCCTTCAAATAAAGGGTTGTGTCAGGAAGGGCATCCGGCGTAAAAACCCTGCCAAATCACTGATGCGAAATAGTGGGTGCTGTTACGCTGTGGCGACCCCGAAAAGGATCAGCCGAAAGTGAACTACTACTACTACATATATATAACCTTCCCAGTGCTGTTTTCATTATGATTATGAAGTTTTTGGGCAAAATCCCACAACCTAAATGTCTAAAAACCCATATTTCATGTTGATCTGAAGCCTGTTTCCAAAATCTCCTCTAAGAGGGCGTGGCCTTTGGAGTTGAGCTGTGTCTTGCTAGCTTAAATCTTCATCCCTGCTACATAACAATGTTAAGCAATTTCAGTAATGTCCAGCTGTATCGTTTTGATCTGGATGTCAGCTCGGACAAGGAAGTGAAGAGCTTCGTGGACCGAACTTCCTCCAAAATCCTGATTCTTTCTCCTTCCTGTCACCAAAGACTCTTTTAGCTAATTCTCCAATGTTTATTGATGTTGTTGTGACCAATACATTCAATCCATTGGTTTCTCAGAGCAGAATCTTTGGGAAAATGTGTCGGTTTGAAATGAGTTTGATTGACAGCGATTCTTTTTTTTTTCAGTCTATTGTACACACAAGTAAATATGTTAGCATACCCACCTTGAAACATTGCTATTGTCCCGGATTTTGGTGTGACAGAGGATGTTGGGTAGTTTCTGAGGTACCAGCGCCCTTATCTGCTCCACTGATGTGCACAACTTCAGGTAGCCCAAGTACAAACCCGGAGACAAAAGCTTCCTGCTGCGCCTATGATATGCCAGCTTCTCCTGGTAACAGGACAGAGTGAGAGGAAGGTGATGCAGCACTGAATTTAGTCTTTGAGTCACAATAACTATTATTTCATATTTAACTTTTTAGTTGATCCATAACTTGCTCAGATTTTTTTTATTTTTTACATTTTTCTAGTGTGAGTCGGTACCAAAACTGGTGCATCAGCACATTTTTCTCTCACATTTCATCATACAATTTGTTCACAACCGGCCACAACACAAATACTTCTGTAAGCTGTGGGTTTGTAAAAAAGAGCCTCCACCATTGTTTCGGAACCTCCAAGGCAAAACCATTGCACGCTGGAGACAAAACAGCGTTGCAACAATGGTATCGGGTTCACTGAGCCACATAGACCAAATCAACTTGAGGTTTAGTTTCACATTGTGGTTGTTGTGAACGAAAAACAGAATTAGTTGCGAAACGGCAGATAATAACAGATGACTGTCATGATGTCCGGCTTACTGAAACTCAAACATTCCAACAGCTACTACAAGCGGGTTCAAAGTAAAAAGACATCGAGGTGACTAAAGCTTTTGTGAGGAACCAAAGAAAAAAACATTCTTTCAATAGTTCTAACAGTAACATTCTCTTCAAATGACTTAAATACACTTTATATCCCTTTTCAAACTGTTACCAACCATTTTTTGACAAACCACAACCCTGTTAAACATCTGAGCATTCATTTCATAACAGAAGTGGAGCTCACATGGAGTGTGATGAGGAGAATGTCCAAGGCAGTGGGCTCCTCGGGGGATGAGATGGACTTTCGCTGCAGCTGTAGTTTAGATAGTGGTACCCAACGTACTCCGTCCAGGTTTGGACCCGCCTTCATGTCTTTCAGGAGCACCAGCACGGCGTTACCATGTTTGTCCTTAATTGGCTCATAATAAACGTGGCCGAGGTTCTGGATTCCCAGCATTCCCTGATTAAAAAAAGTCAATGTTAAGTAAGTTAAAAAAAATATATATATATATATTTTTTAGATTATCACAGGAAAAAAAAATCTGATTTTACCTGTAGCTGGGAGATGGCCTGTAACATCTTAATGCGTGTTTGCAGAGTACATGAACAAGATGATTGGGATGGACCCAGGCACTGCTGCAGCCAAGAAATCTCATCCCACAGATAGGAGACCTGTAGCACAAGCATAATTAACACAAATTAAATCAGTTTTTAATATTGATTCAACCAGAAGTTTAGATTCTATTCATAAAAAAAGCCATCAAATCGGGCCAAAATGTAAAGATAAATATACTGGTTGGACTAGTGAGGAGTTAGATTTTTTTTTTAAGTCGACACATCGGAAGTTGAAATAAATCAGAGACTTTCTTTCACTTTAGTGTGTTCCCTACCTTAGTGAACCAGAGGAAATCCTGCATGAGCGAGCTGGAGTAAGAGTCTTCAATCTCCACGATAGGAATCTGGTCTTCTGATGTCACCAAAACGCTGTCATCTTTATAGAATATGGAGGCCACATAAAGACCTCTGAGGAGAAACACAGAAGAAAGCTTAATGTTTGCTGGAGGGTTAAAAATGAAAAAGACAATTAAACATGGATGTATGACAGTAAAATAACATAATTAATTTTAATAAATTCTACAACTCGTGCATATCAGAAACTGCTTCCTACCTTTTCAAACTTTTGACGAATTTACTGGTGGGTTGGAAGAGATGCCGAAGGCTTTTGGACACGGAGTGCTTCCTGCCTTGAGCTGGAGCTTTGCACGGCTCTGAGTGAAAAGAGACACAAAAAACTGATGATCTCACGTGAAATTGTTTAATTAAACGCCTTATTTGTCCACAACAGTGGTGTGTTTGGCTGTCAAAGAGAAAGAGACACAAAGCAACAAAAGATACTTCTGTTCAAACCAAATCCATAAATATCTTTTCCTTGACAGGCTGTTACCTTAGCGACAACAAACCTGACAGGTCCAACAACACGGCTGAATGTTTTTTGACATTTTATGCTCTCCAGTAGTGCAGCACCATTTGACAGTGATGCTGACTGCCAACAGCAGACTATTGGTCTAAAGGGAACCACTAACTCCTGGGTCTCGAGGGACCACTAACTATATATACATGTGCATGTGTGTGTGTTTGTTTACCTGCACAGACTATGGCTGCTGGATCATGGTATGCCTTGAGCTACAGTGGTGCGTGGAGCCAAGTAGCTGTAGTAATGTGTGTATATATGTCTGCATGTGTCTTAACCCTTTGCCACTCACTGACAGGGGGGTCAGTTAAGTCTGTGGGGACATGTTTATTTTTAGTGGGCCAAGACAGGGTTGGAGGGGAGGTGTGTATATTTGTGCATGTGTGTTTTTGTGTGGATTCTTGTTTGTGAGATAACGCACCTCTCGACTCATTAGAGAGTCCCAAAACCCCTCACAGACTCCTTCACGTCCCAGGTGATCTAACTCAAGCCCCAGGCCACTTAGAGTCAATAACTCCCCTCATTCAGGGCTCAAAAAGAACAAATTTTCTCTTTAGGTGGACGAGTTGAGGTGGAGCAACGAAAAAAACAGCAGCACCCCTCAGCCCCTCTCACCTCCTCCCGGCCTCGGTCCCTGCTTGACATTGAGTAAGACAGACAAGTAGGGCTGACTGCTGAGAAGTCTCTGTTAGTCAAGGCCTCTTTCACAGTTTAATTAATAGTGTTTGGACAAGACGGGGAAGGTGGTGTGGGCCAAAAGCTGGGGTGTAATCGGGGTGCACAGACAAGCGGGAGAGCCAGTTAAAGAGAGCTTGTGACTGAATCGGATCTGTTCGTGCAAATGTGCTTCTGCCTGCACCTGACTTATCTTTACATGCGAGAGTGTCTATGTGTGGACAGTAGACAGGACGACTGGCGTGCCGCGCAGGGGGAGGCGGCGGTAGTCCGTGTTAATTTATGCCTTCTCCAGACTCCAACCTAAGACTTGTCTGTTACAGAAATAACAAACATGACCCCGGGATACATCACCCCGACTACTGTGCCTGAACTCTCCAGTTAACCCTCAATCACTTGCTGTCTGACCAACCATGAACCTCTCTGTGCTTACTTTTGCACTGCGTCCCATTCAGCAGCGAGCGTGGCGTGAGAACAGTGGACAATAGTAACTGGATGAGAGTGTTTAGGCATACAGGCTTAAGAGAGATGACTTGCTCAATTGTAAACACAGTTACCAATCATGAGAAGGAGTCGGTGCGGGCAGGTTTTGACACTTGAGTGAGCAGCTTACAGCCAACAGTGTTTGGGGATATAAACCGCTTGTGTGTGAGAGAGGCTGATCTGCATTTTGTCACAGAGAGAGAGGTATTCAGCAGAGGAAGGGCTGAGTCATGGAAAGACTCATAGGGGAGAGCAGAGTGGGGGGGTGCTGAAACAGAGGGGAAGATGACATGGCATCTTAGTATGTATAGCTTCTGAAGTACTGGTCGTGTCTCTGATTGCAAAGTGTCTGTCAAGGTGTAATATTCACTACACCTGTGAACACTTTTGATGCTGTAGACTTAAAATTACTACAAATTTAGTAATGCATGATGTGCATAAAATTGTATTACTCTGACAGCACAAATTTAATTTCTGCATATTCATTTTTTGTGAGTGGCTGTAAGCTAGCGGGAGAGCGTGTAAACAGATGGATGATGGGAAGAGGATAGGATCAAATGGTGAATAAGCTGCTCTGTAGGGTTCATATGTCTGTAAATCGGCCTCACTAGCCGTGAACTTCATCCCACGTCACTGGGAGTATGTATTGTCATCAAGTTGAGGGTGTTGTCACTTTATGATGACACTAAACCACCGTGAAAACCAGATGGAAATTGTTATATCTCTGTTTTTTATACATAACTTATCTGTTCCTCACACAGGTTTGAACATTAAGCTGATTACCATGGCAGACACAGTTGCGGTGAGCTTCCTTTATCTGTGCGAGTAGATGATCCAGAGCCTCCTTCTGGCCTCTTTGACGTGGGGCGCGCCCATCGATGTCCCTCCAACCTGGTGGAGAAAAGACAAACGGATCAGAACTCGCCCAACCTTTAGGTACGTGAATAAACTCAGCACAAAGATTGTAAGGTGAAGTTGTGGTGGAAAAAAAACAAACAAAAAAAAAGCATATTTTATATTCAAAATAATTATACAAATTCAAACTTATATTGCACATTTTCTACATAATTTTAACATCTACCAGTGAATTTTCTTTTGTTCAATAAAGATCTTAATGCGTATTGTGTTCAGTACAAAGTAGCATGCAGACACATTAAGTATAAGCTGTAAACGTCATTACAGAGCAGCAGACTGTCTAGAGTTTGTGATTTGTGACGGACAGGATGCCACCTGAAAGCATAAACCTCAGGGGACAAAGAATCAGGAACATGTTCACGAAAGTAGTATTATTTTATTAAAGATTATAGTTGTATCATTTACTTCTCTGCATGTCTTTATTCCAACTACACCTATAAATATATCATCAAAATGACTTGGTTTCTCTTTTTATTAACTCAAACTCCTTTCTCTGCTTTTACATCCAGTAAAATTTCCTTGTGTGTGAATGCTGGGTGATGGGTCAGTGATAACCCTCCCCTTGCCTCCATCCCCCCCCAGAGTCCCCCCAGAGTGTGCATAGGGCTGAAACACGGTGAGCTCTATTCCCGGAAAGGTGCCTGTCCCAACAGGACAAGCGGGCCCTTTAATGGGCGTCCACGGCCCGGTATAAGGCCCCCAGTGTTGGGGCAGTGCCGCTCGCTACAGCACAGACATGCAAATATTTCCAGTGGTAGGCCGAAATGGAAAACACAAACACGCAACATCGAAATTAGCTCTGGGGAGGGAGGGAGGTGGGAAAGTTAGAAAAAAAAAGATAGAAAGGGAAAGCCTGGTTTCTGTGAAAAACACTGCGCTGATGAGGACAAACGTGTTCATGTGTTGCCCAGATGTGCCCTGAGTGTGCCACGATGCCCACTATGATGGTATCTCTGGTATGTTTGCTTTTTTCAGTTGGTGTGTGCCAATAGCGGAGAGTTAAAACGTGTCACAGCATTCAGAAAAGTCCCCATTACATTTGGAGATTTAAAACTTCCAAGCAAGCAGAAAATAAAATCGATAAGTTGAATAAAGTAATATTGCAAAGCGTGTGGTGGTGAACAACTCAGCTGTTGCTCATGACTTAAAGGTTAATTTCTTGGCTGAACCCGGGCAGCTTCCTCTGCCAGCCAAGCCTACGCACCATCCTGAGGCTATGGTTACACTCTGCAGCGGGGGTCTCTAAGCCCACCCAGCATCCAGGCTGCTGAAAGTCCAGCTGTCGCTCTTCTAATGATGTCAAAGTAACAATAAGATAGAGCGGTAAGGAATCGTGAATGACTGAAACAATTTTGTAGTGTGAAAGCAATGAGGGAGGCCCAAATCTCGCTGCAGTGCATGCTGGAAACCAGTTCTTTAATGTTCAGTTTATGAATGCAAGGAAAAGACTTACTGGAAGGTGCAGCACAGACCGGAGTGGAAACCTTTGGTGGCCCCCATCCTTTCATATTGTACGCCGACACCTGAACATAGTAGTAAATCCCCTAAAAGAAGAAATTGTACCAGTGTAATATTTGAATATACACATGCATACAACCCTGCAATGATTCGACAATGGTTGAGGGTGTCTATTGTGTGGTGGATGTTGTTCTATTTAAGTTTTGTCTGTGTCTTTGCTTCGTTTGCAGACAGCAATCCTCTGTCTCTCCTTTCTCAGCCAAATCAATCAAGCCAGCCGCCAACACTTACTGACCCTGCCTTGACCCCTGCCTTGTGACAGGAGCGAGCTTAGCCTGGCTTTTTTAGGGGGAAGGGGTTTCTGTCACAGGACAACATTGAGTGGAGCGTCCATTTGTCTACACAACCGCTTCAAAATGCCAAGCATAAATCAGGTGGCAGGCTACCAAGCTGCTCTTTTAAAAAAAAAAAATTTGGAGGAGTCACTTAGCCAAGACCTTCAACAGTAAAACAATAACAGAGATTTCTTTTTGTTTTTTTTAATGGTGACCACAAGTCTGTCAAAGCAATCATTTGGGGGTGATTGTGATTATGTGTGGAGTTTGATGCATATAATAAAAATCACATGGGATTCCCTCCTGATGTTTTCCAAGCAAACGCTTCGAGCTCGCGTGTCAGTATTGATGACCCTCATATGGGAGAGTGTCTTTTAAAACCGTTTTGATCAGTTTGCAACAACAGCTGAAGAAGCTCCATCTTATACAAATTTGTCGTTCGTTATTATCCGTCACATGTGGCATCCTCCAGTTCTTTCTGTACAGTATAGGCGTAGCTGAAGGAAAATATGACTGCTCGGCCACAGGTCCATCTGGAAAGCGCTGCGTTTGTTGTGTTGGGAATGTAAACTGTGCCCACAACAATCTTAATATAAGAAAATAAAATGTGTCACTTGAAAAATATTTGGTGTCACAATAGTTTGTTCTGAGGTTGAAGCTGCTAGCGGTCGTCTCTGGAAAGTGATGGAGGTTTGGGATAAAATTGGTACTTTCTGATGCAACTGGATCGGTAATTGACCTGCAACTGTCTGGTTATAAACTAGGAGTGTAACAATTCGTTTTAACAATGATTCCATTCATATCATATTTTCTGGTTGGCGGTACGATTCATAGTTGATTTTCGACCGATCTGATTCCATAGACCTTTAATAGGAGATCGACGTAACAAGTGTTGAGGTCCCCTTTAGGAAATCCATTACCTCTAGGCCAGAGCCTTCGCTGCCACTTCCTGATACGTCTAACGCCATTTTGCAACCAGTTGGCACCCGTCGACAGCGATTAGTCCGAGTCGGTCGGAGTCACGTTTTTAAGTTGAATGTATATTTTGTATATATATATATATATATATATATACACACAAAATATGTTTTTAAGTTGAATCTGTATATATATTTATTTTATATATGTATATATATATACACAAAATATGTTTTTAAGTTGAATCTGTACATATATTTATTTTATATATATATATATATATATATATATATATATATATATATATATATATGTAAAATAAATATATAATATTTTTATATAGTAAAATAAATATATAAAAATATAAAAAGAGGAAGGACTGGCAGAAATCGAGTGCCGTTTTTAGAGGAACTATAGTGGCCAATCATAAGTGAGCTTGTTCAAGCTTGTTCCACACCCCTCCCACTGAAAGTGGATCGGAGGAATCGGTCAATCAAATGTTTGAGGCGGGGCCAGCGGACACCACATCCTTTTACTGAGGCATCTGATTGGTCAGGTTATAACATGAATAACTGTCAATAAAGAAAAAAATATGTTTGTAAAAAATTAAGATCAGAAAGAAGATGTTGCGAAGAATGTATCGGATCAAGAATAGTTATTCTGACAAAATTATTGAGAAAAAAAACGGCTTATTCCTTAACCCGCGGGTACCGTACTTCTTATTTGGAACATGAGGGGGGTGGGGGTGGGGAGTGTGAGCAGTCCATTGATATTCATGTGAATGTCTTATTTACTGACCTAAAATTGATCCAGGACACTTTTATTCAGACCAGTGTGGCTCATAAATACCTGGGTACTGAGCAGTCCACATTTATTGCATTCTCTTAAGTGTTTCCACACATTGGACTATAATGATGGCTTGATCATAATTTGCTGTCATCATATATGCTGTCCTTTGTGATGGCACTTGGTCGTTTTTATGCAATGATAAAATAAATAATAAAATGTCTAAATTCAGATGGTATTTTCCAATGTCAATATAATATAATGTCAATATAATCGATTTACAGCATTCTCCCTTTATTTGCGGGGTCAGGGACCAGTGATCCGCGAATCCCCCAACTGTGCGAATATTTTTAAAAGATGTTATACTTATAAAAGTCGATTTGTTAATCGACTTTTATAAGTATATAAGTATAACATTTATAAAATTTGTCTCAGACATATTGATCTACTTTGACTGTAGAAATATAAATCAATTCATCGATTATGTCGATTAATTGTTACACCCCCTGTGTAACCCTTGTGCTCTCCTAGGCATGTGTCCTAGGTTAAACCATATTTACAAACCTCTTGGAAAACAAAACCTTTAGTAAAATGTTCAAATGTCACAAAACAAGTTGGAAAGACGGTGGATCCACTGAGACTTACAGTTGTTAGTCCTGTGATGTGACACTGCAGTAGACTGGTGTCATCCACAATCATCTCACCCAATACAGGAATAAAAGAAGGGACACTGCTCCAACTCACTATAAACATACACAAGTTCTTGTATCAGTTAGCAGAAAAATCACCTTGAAAAGAACTATTATTTAGAGAGGTGACAGCAGACCTTTATACTTGGTAACCACAGCAGAGTTGACACAGAGAGGTTCCTGGAAGTCAACCTGTAGACTGTTGCTACTGCTGACAGACAGATGAACTTCACTGGGAACATCTGGGGGGCCTGCAAAAGCAGAAAAGCAGAGCAACAAACTCAACAAAAAAATGATATGCCTCAGATTATGATGTAAAATGTTGAAGCTTTAAATATAAAGTGGTTTATTATTCTATCTAAAAGTAACCTACTCTGCTTCTAATAAAATAACATAAGCATCCATATGTTTGGGTCAAGTTTGCAAGTATAAAATCTACAAAGTCAGCAAGAGGAAGGACTGGCAGAAATCAAGAGGGGAAAAAAATAAAAATCGAAATTGACTGCAGGGTTGTGGGAAAAGTCTGAATGGCAAATGTCCATCATCTGCTCGGCACATGTAATAAAATCTCAACATCATCCTTACTAGCATGCTCAAAGCCTGTTTGCATCCGTCGGAAGAGCCTCAGCCTCCACTCCCAAGCTTTGAGCTGCCGCTCGCGGTCGGATCCATCGCGTTCACCAAGACTCTCACTCCGCACCTGGGCCTTGTGCTCTGAAACTCTTTGCTCAGCCTCCTGCACCAGAGTAGCTAAATGCACCGCTCGGCCCTCCAGACTCACAACTGGGAACGATAGAAAACAGGAGGGATGGTATCGGTTAGAATTTCCACAATCGATATCGATTTTTTTCGATTCTTTAATTCAATTTTGAGTTTACACATTCATGCACATTTGTTTAAAAATACATGAATAATCTATTATATGTTTTGAATATATTCATATTAATCTGCTAAAGTTCACATACTGTAACATATATCAATGAAATGAGATTGTTAATATCATACAGTGTTACATAGATTCTCAAAAGTAGAAATTCTAATAAAAATATTCAGATCATTAACATTGTAAACATTGTTTTTCTCCTGGAGTATTTCAGTTTGGCCAGTAGGTGGTGATCACGCTTCAGCATTACACCTTATTCCAGAAGAAGAAGAAGACAGTTTGAGGAAAAAAAATGTTTTAGACCGTAAATAGTTATTTTAAAAATATATTCTTGAAAGTGTTTGGAAAGTTAATGTTTATAAAGATGTTCATGTAGGCAGCAAAGTATGTTTAGGTCGGCAGAGCGTTAGCATTAGCCGTCCTAAGGGAAATTCTGTTAAACGTTAGCATCAAGCTAGCAGAAATTAGCTTTATTTGCTAAATCGATTTATATCTTTTGTGAATCGATTACTGATCTATAAGCTTAAATCGATTCAAATAGATTAATGGATTTTTTTAAACTCAGCCCAAGAAAACGGTAAACGCATCATGACGTCATGTGATTTTAGTTAAGGCACCAGGGGGAAAAAAAGTGTTTCACAAAAAAAAAAAAGGGAACCTTTTAAATAAAACAAACGACTAACTATTAAACTTGTATCTTTTATCAGAGAATGAATTCTGTACAATCAATCCTGATGTTAGGAAGTGCTTTGAACAAAGGCTTGCAAAACGAGTTATACTGCAAAGCTAGCCAATCCTTTTTTTTATTTCTTTGTTTGCCAAAAACGGAGGCAGATCCTCAATAAAGTTCGTTTAATGTGACTAAGCAGTCTCTCTTAAGGCATGACATCATCTAGAAAATGACAGAAAATTGGGCATTAAAGCAAGATGGGCGAGGAAGGGACAGTCTTCCTTGTATGCAGTCCTAAGTGGTGGGAGAGAGCACTAGAATCCATTTAATCTCTTTGTAAAACTTGTTCTTTTTTTGCTGCGAAACTTATGGAAAGTTTTGTATCACTGATTTATTTACGTAGAGTACCACAGCCTCATACCACCTTAAGAGGAACGATTTTTCCTAGGAGGTTTGGTTCTTACTTAAACACTGCAAACAAAGATGTTTGAAAGCATTACTAGAGCAGATGAGATGCAACACCTCATGAAAATATTCCAACCATGGCTCCGTGGTTAGCGATAGCCGCTACTGGTAGCAGAACAAAGATCATATATGCTCTATTTGCAAAGTTAAATTACAAAAAAATGTATCGTAAAGCATTTTAAATGGTAAAAAGACAGTAATGTGCTATATGCCTTCCATTGCTGGTCGTTTCTTGGAGTATTTGGGACTGGTGTGTGTCTGTGTTTAGTCTGTGTGGTCTGTGTTTGTTCATAGTAGATTCCACTGTTGAGCGTTAGATTCCACTGTTGACAGTAAGTTTAAAGTTCCGTGTCAAAATGTCCATCTGGGTGTTTAATTCTGCGGCTCTGCCTGTGTCTCCTCAGTGGCTGCGAGCTTCTCTTTGAATCTGAGCATCTCTTCTGGGTGTCACTTTTGTTTTTCTTTTTTGCTACTTGTGTGAAGACATAAAGGCTGTTAGTCACAAAGGACTCACGCTGTATCATCGGGTACTTAAGTTCTGCGTAGAAACTGCAGTCAAACAGCAAACATCAGTAAAAAGTATTTTCCATTCAAGTGTTTTCAATTAAATAATACCTTTATAAGATGTCTGGCTCAGCTCTTGAAAATGTGTGTGTGTGTGAGTAAGACCGAGTACAAGTAAAAACAAAAACAGCCTTGGAGCCTTACTGGCGAGTTTTAATCATTAACAGAGGGAGAGGAGATTCGCAGATCAAAGAAATTGAAAAGTGCTTACAAAGATGACTAATATTGCATCATGATTAGCGGCCCTTCAGCGCCTTCAACATTCTCTCACTGCGAGCAGAAAACAGAGACGCGCGTCTGTCAGTGCGGTGGAGATGAACGCTCTGCTGCTTTGTGTTGTTGTGGGAAACCTGTTGCTCTGGTAGCAGCTGATCCTTTTCACTTTAGTTTTTGGGGTAAAGAAAAATAGATTTCAAAGACATTCTTATTGGTAATTTATAAGTCAGGCTCATGTTTGAGCATGTAGGTAAGCTTAAATTTGTGTCAAGGATGATTAAAAGAAAGTTACTTTTGCACATAATTTTCTAAACCTTTATTCTTGGCTGCACTGACCCAGAGGAAGCGTTCGGGTTAGAGTTGCGGTTAGGTTAATATGTGCGACCAACAACAACATTTAGCTTTGGACCTATTTAAAATCTGTGCGGACAAAGCAGCGACGTACATCTTGTATTACATGTAGCCAAAATGAATTTCCATCAGTTTTTGTGCTTGGTTGCACGTAATAACATCAGCCTAATTAAAATGGTTTTGCTTCATGACTTTTAGCCTAATTCTCTAACCGTTTTTATAAAGGGGGATATTTTTACTGTCAGTCTGAGAATGTTCTTTGTTTAAGATTAAACATTTTAGTTTTTTTTCTCTTGAACATGTGTTATTTTTTGTCTTTTTGTCTT
>NC_050530.1:9406694-9419017 GCF_002922805.2 Oryzias melastigma | reverse complement strand
TCTTTGGTTAAGATTAAACATATTAGTTTTTTTTTCTCTTGAACGTGTGTTGTTTTTTGTCTTTTTGTCTTCTCTGTGGTTTACTGGATAGTTTATCTGCATTAACTCTTTGTGTGACCAAACTCTGTTCCAAGCCAAACAGCTTTAAATCAGCCTGGATGGCCATTTTTAGAGCATTTTTTTTTTAGCTATTTTTTGTAGCCTACCATGTATTGGTTAAATTTCTAATCTATACACAATAGCAGAGAAACAAAGTAAAAGGTCAATAAAAGAAAAGTATACTTTTTATTCTGAAGCTACATTGACCGTGTGACGGACATTCAAGAATGTGGTAAACATGTATTATTTGAAAGCTCTTTCAGTGTACGACGTTCACACTGGACCAGCTGGGTGGGGCCTCTACTTTTTCTTTTGCTACTGTGTTTCTGGCATCTTCTCTGGTGTTTAAAGGTTAATGAGAAAATAAATCTCCTTGGAGTTTTGTTAATTTATCACTATTTATACAGATGCTAATAGTGAATTCCAATTAAGTGGAATCATCGGTTGAAATTCCGTTGGTCGTACAGAAGTTAATCAGACTCCTTTACTTACAGTGAGGACTCTCCTTGGCACCAGCTCGCAGCAGAAGCTTGGCCATGGGTGCGTTATTGGTCATGATGGCGATATCGAGAGGCAGGAGGCCCTCACTGTTTGGAGTGTTGAGGTCCAGCTCCTCCAGACTGTACTGGGACAGAAGCAGCTGGACCAGGTCCAACTCTTGATGCTCCACTGCCTCAAACAAAGCTTCATTGCTCTGAAACTGAAACAGAGAAAGCTTCTATTTAGTTAAAAGGAAAGCATTCCTTTAAACGGGAAAACTTGATACATAGTGGAAACACGAGAAACATAAATTATCTACACAAAGCCACACTGCACCTTTTTATTTGTCTCTCTTGTAAAAGTTGTCAGGATTTGATTTTTCTATGTGCTTTCTCTCTCTATCTTCAGTGTTTCTAACTTTTCCCTCTTATTCTCATACTGACTTACTATAGTGGTTTTACGCAGCCTCTCCTTGTCCCCTCCCCGTCCTGACACCACACTGTCCTCCAGAGCAGGGGGGTTGGTGCCCACGCGGAACTTTCCAGACAAATTGCGGTATAGACGGCGAGCTGCACTTGGCGAGGACAAGCTGGCTGACTTGCGAGCAGAAGCCGGCTGGTTGGCCTGGTCTACTCTCATGGGCTGCGTCATCTTGGCGGTGTCGGCCCTGGAGCAGAGATGGGTGGGTGAGGAACGGGAGTGATGTGTGACAGAAAACAGTGGTATAAAGTGGAGATAAAAGGAGCTTTACATCTACAGAAAATACCCAGCTTACATCATTCTCTCCAAAGCCTGAAAAGAGAAAAGTTGGCCAACAATTCAGAATAATAATTGAGTTTTAACCGGTTTCTTTTTGCTGTTGATAAAACACCAAGCACTTCAGCTACAAACCCTAGATTCTTTACTCACATCTTAACCTATATTAACTCAAGGCTTAGTTTAAAACCTAGTGGTTTTCTGGAAAGCTTCAAGCTGTCCACTAAAACCTCCCATTTATCAACCTCCAAGTTTCAAACGGACCTCCAACGTCTTAAGTTCTCAGTACATGCATCATTCTAGCCCAGAAACGATGGTCTTGTCACCAACTTGGAAGTGATGCTCTGCAAAAAGGCATCTTTTTGCCACTATATACTTGACACTTATTTGTAGGAAGATTAAAATCTCTTTTTTTTTGTTATGGGAACTATGCAGATGACATGTATTTCTAGGGTGAGTCTGCTACATAGTGCTCACACACACTCAACCGCTGAAGGAAATGTCAGCAGGACTCTACAGGCGATGGTGACAGACTCCGTGTCAAGTCTCACCAAAGAGAAGTGGAGAGATAAATGAATTCCTCAAGGAGGCATTTTCAACAGCTCCTGCTCAAGTCTCTCCCACCTCATAATTCCAGCTACCCTTCTTTAACCTATCCTCCCCTCCTCTCACTTTCTCCTGACTTCATGCTCTAACCGTTTATCACCTCATCGACTCAGTCGTTTGCCATCATCGTCTGTACTGTGCTTCTTTAGTTTTTTTTTTCCTCTAAATGCACATTTTTATCCTATATTTCAGAATTATTAGTAGAACTTTGATCGAACAACACAAACTTTAAGGAATAACAATATGTTGCAAAACTACAGAACTTAAAAAAGCAATTCATGATGGACATAACATTTGATTTTGATTCTGACATTTGACCAAAACAAAAGTGGTCTTCAGAAAACCAACAGTGTGTGATTGATCAGACAGAGGTTGGGTGAGTAAATAAAGGAAAAGGGATTCGGCCAACGTGCTGAATACCGAAAGCCGATTTGTCAAGGTGAGAACATCTGTAGGAAAAATGTTATTTATACTCCTACTCTGCAATGAACGTGTGAGCACACATAAGCATGCATACCCGCTCAAACCCACCCACATCACATGCAGTTTGTGCAACAGCTGACAGCGGCCCACATTGTGGACTTTGAAGTCCTCCAAGCCCCCGCAACAAGGCCTTTTTCACAAGGCTGATACACCTAAAATACCCCCAATCCCCATCCCTTCCCGCTCTGTCCCATCCATCTCCACTCCATCCAGTAATAGAGGCCTTATTTTAGACATCCTCGTGTTCCCGGCTGGGCCTAACTATTCCATGGTTCCAGATAAAGCGCGGCAGGTATTTGGAATAATTTTTCCATGGGCCTGGCCCGGAAGATAAAACAAGAGATATATTTGTAATGCGTGTGCCGGTATCCCATTTCAAAGAGAAAGCCTATTGGAATGCAGTCCTAGGCTTATTGTTATTTGCCTGCGATGGAACAGACAACGTTTTTTCTGTCGGCAGGACGGTGCCCCATCACTCTCTGACGACATTAGGCTGTGTGTAATGTGGTCTGTGTATAGTACGAGCGCCTTCTTTCAAAGAGATGCTGCCCCTAAGAAATAACACCGCTCTTTTGTTCACAAAAGCACAAAAAAAAAAGAAAATAAACATCTTCAAGGGAAGTTCAAAAACCTTGTACAGAAAAGCAATTTAAAGAGTAATTAGTGGCCATAATAGTTATTCCAACTAGCCAACAATTCAAAGGTCAAAAACTAAAAACGGCTAATACAAATAAAAAAAACAGACGGTTTAAAGTAGTGTTGCCACAAACGATTATTTTTTCCAATTAGTCGACTCATCGGGTTATGCGCAAACTGGACGTACAGCAAACATCTTAACCATCATTAGCTTTAAACTAACAACAAATTAGATTTAAAGCATTACCTGCGATAATGCTAGTGTGAATTCTGTAAGCTGAATTTTGCTGTTGAAGATACTAGTGCTGATAGCTGAAGAGGCTAAAATTGATAGCTGAAATCGCTGAAGATAATGGCTGAAATCGCTGAAGCTAATAGCTGAAATCGCTGAAGATAATAGCTGAAATCGCTGAAGCTAATAGCTGAAAACGCTGAAATTGATAGCTGAAATCGCTGAAGCTAATAGCTGAAAACGCTGAAGCTGATAGCTGAAAACGCTGAAATTGATAGCTGAAATCGCTGAAGCTAATAGCTGAAAACGCTGAAATTAATAGCTGAAAACGCTGAAATTAATAGTTGAAAACACTGAAATTGATTGCTGAAATCGTTGAAGATAATAGCTGAAAACGCTGAAATTGATAGCTGAAATCGCTGAAGCTTATAGCTGAAAACGCTGAAATTGATAGCTGAAATCGCTGAAGCTGATAGCTGAAAACGCTTAGGCTGATAGCCAGCTAAAATATTTGTTAAAGGCGAAATTAGCGGAAAAAAATGAAAAATATCCTAAGTTAGCCAAAACAGCTATGCAGCTGAAATATTAGCTAAACTCAAAAATAACCTAAAAAACCAGAAAAAAAATCCTAAATTAGCCAAAATAGCTAGCATGTAGTTGAAATATTAGCTAAACTCCAAATTAGCCACAAAAAAACCTTAATAAATGCCGAAATAGTCCAAAAACGTAGCATAATGCAATTATTACTCTCAACTTTACAAAACTCCGACTCAACATAATATAATGTAACGACTAATCAACTTTTAAATTAGTTGTAGGCTACTTTACGTTTAGTTGTTGATTAGTCGACTAATTGTTTCAGCCCTACTGTAAAATTTACTTGAAGTGAACTTTATTTGCTGTTTCCTTTATTTTACCAGCACTAAGATGCAGGAAGCTTATTTTGGTAAACCAAAAGTACCATCCAAGAGCCGGCTCCATCCTTGGCTCTTGATCAGTCCCACATCAAATACACCAACAAACAAGAGTCTAGACATTAGTAGCTGCTTGACTAAAAATCAAGATAAGAAAGCCCCATCTTTGGAAATATTTAAATATTTGTTGTTTCCATGTGCGCACAGTGCACAGTTTGTGGGATTTTTCCAAATAAGCAAGCCGGTCACATGTAGAGAAGACAACGGCTAACGACAGCGCTATGTCAAAGAGCCATCAGAACAGTAAACTAGCGTGAGGCTGAAACTGTTGTGTATGTCTGGAGTGCATATGTGCATGAACTAGTAGGCGCCAGAAAAGGACATTGCACTGGCTGCTCCCTTTCTCGCTGCAAGCATAAAGCAAAAGTCTTTTGATCTTCATCATAAAAAACAAATACAAAAAAAAGCAAACATTGCAAGAAGAAATCCGCAAATATTAAGTCATATTTTTAAATCACGGAAGCGTACAAAACCTTGCATAACCGAACACGAACCCAAAGTCATCAGTTACTTTTCTTTTGATTTATTACTTATACGTTCTCCCCCATCCTTGCCACATGTTCCTCATGGCTTTACTCCACCTTTATCTCATCCCAAACTCCATCTGCTGTCACGTTATCCTAAGGATTCAGACCCCCCACCCCAACACCTCCCAATTACAAACGCCGTACCACTACGAGAACACATAAATCTCGCCTGTCTGTTAATGTGTGTCGAATCATGTTTATTACATATACACAGTCGTATTGGTTGACACGCATTACATCTGTTGTCTGCATAGGCAAGCTTTCTAAAAAACAAAACAAAAAATACAGAAAACAAAGAAGTGGTGGATAGATGACAGTAAAAAAGTGGTATTGGGACAGTAAACTTAGCATTTGGGGGAACTTAGTGAGAGAAGTAGCCCCTGAGAGCAGAGACTTTCACAGACTCACACACTGGCGCGTACTCGCACATGCAAGTACGCAGACACTTATCCGCAGAGCATGCTAGCTGCTCTAAATATGGCTTGTAGAAGGAAATTCTGAAATCTGAGTCTTGGCACCAGACAGGCTGGAAGCAGCCGGGCTGCTGGATGCAGAGAGGGAAAGGCTGAGAGAGAAAGGCAGTTGATGGAGGAGGGGGGAGTGGGTGTGTTGCTCCAACTGCTTTGACTCTTATCAGCGCAACCTGTAGCTTGTAACGCCTGAAAAAGATGAATATGTAGGAGCATGTTCACACATATTAAAGCCATATTATGCATGTTTAGTCGGTGCAGAGGATTTTATAACCTGAAGAGATCGCTCCCTTGGGTCATACTGTATAGAACATTTTTACTGAAGGATCCATTTGGAGGGAAAACTTTTATGCTACACCAGCCTCAGAAAAATGTGTTCAAGCAACATTTCAATGAAAAGTCTATGTAAGGGTACATATGTGCATGTTTTTACAATAGTTTTTGGGCTCTACGCACAAACAGCGTGGCTGTTGAATACACATTGAGAGCCATTCGAGGACTTGTGATTTATGGGTAACGTTCTTTTTAATTCACGGAAATGTTTGGAAATTGATCATGAAGGAACGATTAACAATTGTGGAATAGAGCTGGAGCAAGATTCTCGAGATTTGCACCGCTTCGACATTTCACACCAAATCTCCTCCAACTGTAGGAACATGTGCTTGTGTGAACGACCATATGCCAAAAGCGCGTTCAAGAATCTTTGTTTAGCACGTTCTTGAATGTGCCACACATGCCTGGTGTGAGAATAGCATCATGCGTACATTTTAAAACAATTTCAAACTTTGAGAATCAGTGATACAGTCAATATGATTGGTTTAAGCGTGTTTGTGTCGCAGCATTGTTACCAAAGGCAACATCGTTGGTGAATGAAATCTTGCAAAATAGCTCTAGTATTGGTGCATATTCCTCTCCAATTTAGCTTGAGTTGTGTTTGTCTTTTCTAGAGTATGTGGACATACACACACATCAACTAGTATCTGCTAACAGATACTAATGAACGCACTGTGTTTTAGTGCAACCAGCAGATATTTAGTCTAAGATGTCATGCTTCAGGGTGCGACCGAAGTTATTAATCCTGCATCTACAAATGAAGAAATGTACTTGCTCAAATACAACTAATAATCCAGAGACAATATTAAAAGCCCTAAAGCTGTCCATTAACACTTTCATGTAAAGCAATCTCTTATTGTTTTGTAATTGTTCCAATTTTGAAGCGAAGTAGTAAAAAAAAAATACAATTTTTATATTCTTTTTATCATTACATACACATTTTTTGAAGTCAATAATGGATTCTGAGATGAAATGCCAAAACATATTTCTCTAAAACGTATTGAAGAACATCAGATAAACACAATCCAATCTATATTAGTTCAATAAACACTATGATTCCACACTCATATGCACATTTGTAAAGCCACTGTGGGCACCAATTATGCACAACAAGAAATAACAAGCTCCATCTCAGCATGCCCTCCTGTCCTACACACTTTTTTTCTATCTAATTTGTCTTGTTCTCTTTTTCTCACTTTCTCTTTGTCTCCCTTGGGAGAATGGCAGGGAAAGAGCAGTGAGTATGTTTAACCTTTGAAACCGGCCTGCTGTGTTGAGCAAGGCCTGCCACCTGTTGGCTCTGTGTGTGTGCATGAGCTGTGTGAGCAGGCAGAGGTAAATCTCTCTAATTTTGATGAGCAGAGACAACAGTGGAGTCACCCTGAGGATGGGATGGCGAGCAGTCACCGACATTCTCAGGAAGGAGGGGGCACTCCTAAGGTAGGATCACCCACATACAAACATACACACAACCCCTCCTCTGTCAGAAGCTTGGTGACACTGTGTCTCCCACGGTGATCGTGGATCCAGCCTGGGTGGCTCCAGGCCCTGTGGTGTCTCTCTCAGTATGTGCATGTGTGTCTCACCAATGGTGTCCCTGCCTGGGCCACCATATGCCACCCACCCAGCCAGGGAGAGGGCAGGGGTGGAGGCGACTTCTGGCAACTGAATCTACCAGTTGGCTCCTTCTCTCAGTCACACGCCGGCCGGGCACCATGTTTAAAGTCCAAAAGCTATTAATCTGTGATAGGGATAGCGGGAAGTAGTTGGACAGTTGAGTAGAGAGTTTTCTTCTTACAGTGATGGATGAGTTGTAAAAGTGATAGCATGCGTATTTTATTACAAGCAGACTCTGTGAGAACTGGATGTTTGTTTGTTTTTTTTAATATTCAGATAGCATGCTGTATCAAAGCAAAATCTGTATTTAAAGACTAAATAGCACAGAAAGGTCTAAAGCTATACACACCAGACATGTGATTCATATTGATGGCCATACAAACATGCATTCTTGACTGCACATTTAGCCCATGGTGTTCGACTGGACAAGAAGGGAGGGGCTTCTTCTTTTTCTATTGTTTATTTGCGCATGTCCACAACCAACAGTTGGAGGAAGCTTGGTTTTGTACATAGAGCTCACAAAAAGGTTGTAGAAACTTGCGTAGCTGCACATGAACGCAAGGGTTTTGAATGTGGAAGCTGAAACGTGCCTTTACCTGTTATTGTGCCAAAATATCGATATTGAAATATATCGCGATGTTTAGCCTTGCAATTAATTCTTGATGGGTTCTCACCATCTCACGATCTTATTTTCGTTTGAAGAGGCTGTAAAACGTTATATTCATGATCCTTTGGTGAGACGCTCCTTTGAAGGTAGATAGGGGGCGCATGTTGAGAGACTGGCTGTTGCTGGCACCAATGTGTCTGGCAGCTACTTGAATTATTTAAGTTTTGTTCTGTTGTTTACAACAATTATGTACTAAATAATGACACTGCTGTTCATGTTTACTATCGTTAACATTGAATAATAATTCCAATTCAATTGGTGTCAATGCTTGTCAAAGACATAGTACGACTGATATGCACAAAAGTGTATTTGTAGCACAAAATAAGAATCAAGTTGTTTATTAGGATTGTGTTCAAGCAAAATAATAAATGGGGATATATTTTCCCCAAAAATATTTGTTCTTCTATATAATGTGAGTTATTAGAGATTTTTATTTTATTTTATCAATTATCACGGTATTGCGATATTATCGATATCATGAGCCATGTATTACGTATTGCATCGTATCGTGATTCCTAGCCCTAATTATCCATGTTTACATAGTTTTTTATTTATTGGAAACGGCTGCTATAACATGCATTGCTGAGGGCAGAATGAACATACTAAATATTCTCTCTCCCAACTCGTTTTGTATGGATGTATGGTTCAGGTCCCTTCCACGTCACTTTTTGATGTGTTGGGTGTCTCCAACTAGTCGTTTTTTTGACGTACTGGCTATTCCCTTTGAATGAGGGGTCCCTAACCCTCGGGACGTGGAACCAGTACTGGGTTATACTACTAGTACTAGTACCAGGGACGCAGACTGGTACTTGGTTATGGTACCGTTACCAGTCCTGTCCGCACTCCGGTACTAGACTGTGGGACCCCTGATTAGAGTCTGCATTTTTCCCTGTCTATGACCCAGTACATGGCCAGTCATTAGTGAGTACATGGCTTTGTCGAACATGTCATCAAGTCTCTCCCGCTGAACTCACCATCGCTCATTGTCTACACTTTCATGGATGTTGTCTGTCTCTTTTTATCTGATTAGGTCATTTCCCATTTCACAACTTAAGCTTTTGTTTTGTGTTTATCTGGAATGACTCAGCATTAGCAGGAGAGTTTCCTACCCTATTGAAAAATTTGTAAGTTGTCGTGGTCCTAGTTTTTGGACACAACTGTGGTAAAGGGTAATTGTATCAGACACTATTTATAGTCAAAGTATGACACATTGTGGGAGACATTATCATGATGCTTCAGTTATTACAGCGAATGTCTGGAGCTTGTAGCTTAATAGTTTTACAACAGCCAGAGATCTAATCACAAATCATGAATTGGTCAAAGATAAGACTTCCGACTCAGAAGTTTGTAAAAGTCTAGTTGAGTGAACATATAAATACATTATCCAAACTTTAAACTTGTACAGATTCTGCTCATTTCATTATTTTGGACTCTTCTCCATCCTCGCTGTCATCCGTCTGTGCATGTGTGCTGACTCCAAGTTTACAGTGGAAACCAGAGTATCAAGTGAGAGAGACAGAGGACAGGAGGGAGCCAGCCTCACAAATCTTTTTAAGTGCATCCCCAGCCCCTCCCTCCAAGAGCACACTGTGTGAACATGTGCACATATGAGTGCATATTTGAGTGCATTTCTGAGCCTTTAGATGTTCATTCCTTAAAATTCTACACAGATAATTTATATCTAATATTGAGTAACACACAAATTGCATTTCATAAAAAGAGATAAATGTTTAACAGCAAACGGTAAGTTTGTGTGTCTGAGCGAGTGGGTGTACGCGAGTTTGAAAGTGAGGAAAAGAATAGCACTGGACTGATCCAAAAGCAGAGAGCGTTGCAGAAATTCTGCTCCCTCGTGTGGACTGGAATCTGAACTCAATTATGTTGCCAGAAGCATCGCCTCAACAGATTTGAAATGCAGGCCGAGACAGCGGATGTACAAACCTGATAAAGCAATTCTTAACTTTCTTCTTTTCCTCAGAGAGAAAGATGTTACATGACATGATAATCAAATCAACATCATCAACAATGGTACTTTTGATACAACATAAACACGTTTTAAAAATAAAATAAACTGGAAAAAATATTTTTTTTTATGTAAGTGCAGATAGCAATTGAAACAATGATCATCTTGTATCTATTTAAAGTGTTCCCAGTTATCTTTTAATTATGATTACGCAATTTTTAGCCAAATTTAGGAAAAAAGGTTTTCTCTGACATAATTTCTACAGAGCTGCAGTAGTTAACACGCTCTCCCACTAGCTTACAGCCCCTCACAAAGACAACTTAACATTACCATTTGAACAAAAATGGAGCTATCCAGCTGTACAGTTTGAGCCAGATTCCAGCTCATACGAGGAAACAAAAGAGGTTTGTGGATCTATTTGTCTGCAAGTTGTTGCAATTATAGCGCCAACATCACAGCTACAAGTTTGTACCAACGGCATTTTTTGTCTAAACCTCATTAACAACTATTTGAATGAAACAATATTCAGAAATACAATTATGAACTAATCATAATTTCTTTATAAATGTCCTCCATCATGAGAAAAATGCCACAAGAACATGTTAAAACACACATTTTCATTCACTTTCAGTACCAATTAGACCTGACTTTGAAAGATATCTTCTTAAAAATTAAATTTACAAATGAATAGTTAGTATTTCAAGGGCTTTTAGATTAGAGATAATTTGTTGGACGAGATAAGTTTTTCAGAAAAAGCTTAAAAGGTTGTAAATGACACTAAAAGCATTGATGGAATCTTTACTGAATGAACCAGATTAAAGCAACTATCGTATGTGTCTGTAGTCAGCTCAAATAACTGCAATCAGGTGACTGTAATAACAGAAATAATACGCCAAAGGAATGTAAACAAAACTGTGTATTTTTAACATTATAGTTCTGGCGCTGTACTCCATTAAGACTCTTTATTTCCCACTTTTACACAATTTACTTGTAGGTGGAAAAAGTATTTTGATTATTTCTAAAATTAAATCTAAAGAGAAGAATTTGTGGCATTCAAAATGCATTTATTATTCCTTTGCACATGAACTGCAGAGGCTCAGAAATAAAAGAAATAGAGCCAATAAAATGAATTAAAGAAAAAGTGGGCAATAATAAATCACAAATGAAACAAATGGCAAACAGTACAAACTCACTTTACACTGCACCCCCAGAGGATTGCCCCTCTTTTTCCCACTTAGAAATGGGTTATTTCTCTGTGTTCTTTTTATATTCCCTTTGCACATGGTTCATAAGGATTAGCACTAAGCCCCAGTGGCCCCCCCTGTACACCCCGCCCAGCTCAGTGCTAAGTATTACAATGTGTGTTTGCTCATATATATGTGTGAGCATGAATATCAAGGAGAAAATCAGACATGCAGACAGGGGTTTCTGCCACCGCTCTGCGAGTCTGTGCTCTTGTGAACGTGTCGGCTGAGGGAAGGGCTGGCGCGTTTTTCTCAAAGTTAAGACGTCATCCTCACAGTGCTGTCAGCATGGAGTTATCCCTGAAGACAGGCTGGCACCAGGCAAAGAACAGGGCCTTCAGGAGATGTAAGCCCTCCAGCGCCTACTGCATACCTACACACTTCACAATCAAACACTTGCTGGGGAGATGCTGACTGCCCTCATTACGCTTTTTTTGCTCACATTCTAAAGAAAATTAAATCTAAAACATCAATTCTACAATGTCAGTTGATCTTTTTGCACTTATTAGTAGTGTTTTCTCTATGAGAGTTCTGCAGGGGAGCTCATTTAGGAAACAAAAACAGCTCAGCCAAACTACATG
The DNA here is from genome assembly GCF_002922805.2 of Oryzias melastigma. Lineage (NCBI taxonomy): Eukaryota > Metazoa > Chordata > Actinopteri > Beloniformes > Adrianichthyidae > Oryzias > Oryzias melastigma. The sequence goes on along the minus strand of NC_050530.1, from coordinate 9,407,349 downwards.
GCAGCCTCTCCCATATCCTCAAGGGTTTGGCAGAAAGCTGGAAGTGCCTTTCTGTCACCATGAGAGGATGTGGAAATAAAGAGTTATTTGCTGGCCCGACGCTGAAGCAGAACCAGCGTCCCTTTATAGACTCACTATTAAGTCTCGGGCTCCAACAAAATGTCTTCAGCGCTAAAAGTCATGTAGATGAAACTAGAAAGCAAAAAAGCTCAACAGAAGAGCATTAAAGAAGTTTAAACCTTATGATTCTAGCATCTAATGTAAGAAACAAACAAATTTGGAGACATATTCTCTTTCAAACACATTTAACAAAACATGATGAAAGTGTGTACTGAAGAAGACAGATCCATGTATACAAACCTGTGGAGTATTTTAGGAGCTCATTCCCTTATGATTACCAATAGCAATAACTCTGTCATTATTTTTATGATATTTAACTCTACTTGAGCATTACCAGCCCTCAAAGTTTAAAAAATGGCTCCTGGTTGTAAATTTAAATAATGTTGTGTTTTATTTTTGGTTTTGGACTTAAATAAACACAATGATCCACATAATATGGTCATGAAGCAACAGAGATTAAATATTTGTTTCTGCTTAGACTTATGTGATTTATTTTTTAAAAATAAATGCAAACTAATCTCTGTGTGTAAAAAAA
>NC_050530.1:9376737-9406672 GCF_002922805.2 Oryzias melastigma | reverse complement strand
GATGTAAAAAAAATAAGACATTTAAGAGATGTATAAAAATAAAAAGTCTATTGTACTTGCAAAAAAACTGTTTTAGAATTTTCCCCCCAAATCACCCAATTTTCAGATAACCAATGGTTAAACAAAATGAGTCTATTTTAGGTACCTATCAAACTTTGTCTCACTAGGAAAAAAAAATATAGTTGTTTTAATGATCATAAATAAACACAAAAACCCTCCTTTTTGATGCTTTATAGTTTATAAATCTGAAAAAAAAATACAAAAAATCTAAAAAAAATATTAGATGTTTTGATGTTTGTTTTTTTTCTTGCAAAGTGTGTTTATGTCCCCTTTAAATGTTATAAGGAACATTGATCTGTGGGGAGCTAGAGGCTTAATATTAAAACAGGACAGTGGCTGTAATAATGCTTCTTAGAAAAAAAAATTCTAACGCTATTTAGTTATCTTTAGAATTGTGTAAATAAATGTTAAAACTATACATTTATGGTCAGTAGCACCGATCACTTGGCTTGTTTTTCCAACTATCCTATATCCGTCATGAGAACAATGCCACAAAAACACATTTTTCATTGGTGTTTGTCTTTAAGTTTATTCAAATATAAAAACTAATTCAACATCTGTAACAGTATCTGTCCAGAGAACGTAGGAATACAGCTTCAACTGGACCTCACTGATCGCTCATTAAAATCAGATAACATTAATCATAGCCTGAACTTTAAAGGCCAGGTCTTCTCTTCAGCAACACAGCAAAAAAAGAAAAAAAAGTAAAAGTGAAGGGCCGCACTGAACCAACCACCTCCGCTCGCGCACATTTCACTCACAACACTTCTGCTGGTTGAACACACATCACAATGTTAGTCCCAGACCACACATTAGGTCTCATAAGACCAACAAAAGACCTTGTAAGACCTCACACCAGGTACTGGTGTGACTTAACAAGACCTTAGAGAATCACACACCTGTAACTCCACAAACCACAAAGTAACTTGTGAATGTTTACTGTAGTCCTGACAGCAATTACAAACCTCAGAACAGTTCAGACGTGTGACTTTTGGTGAGTTTTAGGTTCAAATTTAGAGCAAAGGCACAAGGAACCTTTCAAAGTCAGGATACAAATAACACAAATATTAAGGTACAGGCGAGAAAACATGGCAGGGCATCTAGAATGCACAAACTGCAGGATCATAAAGGAACAAGGAAAAGAGGAGACGGAAAATCCGATGGAGAATTTTGATCAGTGGCTTGAAATTCAGAAGCAGAGACGGTGATAAACCCAACCATCAGCCTTCTGTTTGCCAGGCAAGTTCTCCATAACCAGCTGTAATTTTAGAAACAGGTGTCATAACGAGACTTATCCAAAGCTGTTTCACGTATACTTTTCAGTTTTAAGAATCTTGAACACGGGTTAAAAGGGTCCTTAAGAACCAACATCAAAGCTAATAATTCTTTTATTAGCTTATATATTTCTGATGTCTTACCAGTAGTGCTGCCACTAATGATTATTTTAATAGTCGACTAATCACCGATTATTTTTTTCGATTAGTCGACTAATCTGTTCATGCTGGATGTAAAGCACACATCTTAACCATCATTAGCTTTAAACTAACTAAAAACTAGATATATAGCATTACCTGCAATGATGCTAGTGTGAATCCTGTAAGCTGAATTTGGCTGCTGAAGATTCTAGTGCTGGTAGCTGAAGATGCTGAAATTGATAGCTGAAAAATGCTGAAGCAAATAGCTGAAAACACTGAAGCTAATAGCTGAAGATGCTGACGCTGACGGCTGAAGATGCTGAAATTGATAGTTGAAGATGCTGAAATTGATAGCTAAAAATGCTGAAGCAAATGGCTGAAAACAATGAAGCTAATAGCTGAAGATGCTGAAATTGAGAGCTGAAAACGCTGAAGCTAATAGCTAAAACCGCTGAAGCTGATAGCTGAAAACACTGAGGCTAATAGCTGAAGATGCTGAAGCTGCTGGCTGAAGATGCTGAAATTGATAGCTGAAAAATGCTGAAGCAAATAGCTGAAAACACTGAAGCTAATAGCTGAAGATGCTGACTCTGATGGCTGAAGATGCTGAAATTGATAGCAGAAAACGCTGAAGCTAATGGCTTAAAAAAAGCTGAAGCTGATAGATGAAAACGCTGAAGCTAATGTCTTAAAAACGCTAAAGCTGATAGATGAAAACACTGAAACTAATGGCTTAAAAACGCTGAAGCTGATAGATGAAAACACTGAAGCTAATAGCTGAAGATTCTGAAATTGATAGCTGAAAACGCGTACACTGATAGCTGAAAACACGGACGCTGAAAACGCTGAAGCTAATAGCTAAAAACGCTGAAGCTGATAGCTGAAAACACTGAAGCTAATAGCTGAAGATGCTGAAATTGATAGCTGAAAACACGTACACTGATAGCTGAAAACACTGAAGCTAAAAGCTAAAAACGCTGAAGCTGATACCCAGCTAAAATATAAGCTAAATGGCAAATTAGCCTAAAAAACTGAAAAAAGACTAAGTTAGCCAAAACAGCTACCATGCAGCTGAAATATTAGCTAAACTTCATAATAGCCTAAAAAATAAAAAAGCCTAAATTAATAGCCAGCATGCAGCTGACATATTATCTAAACTCTAAATTAGCCTAAAAAGCTGAAGAAATCCTAAATTAACCAAAATAGCTAGCATGTAGTTAAACTCCAAAATAGCCTAAAAAATCTTAATAAATGCCAAAATAGTCCAAAAAGCTATCATAATGCCATTATAACTTTCAACTTTACTACACTCTGACTCCAATTAACATAAAGTAACAACTAATCAACTATTCAATTAGTCGTTGACTATTTTAGTAGTCAATAGTCGACTAATCGTGACAGCCTTACTTACCAGTCCACACTAAGAGATCGTCTCCTGTAGGACGACGGCCTGCTTGACGAAGTCTTCTCGGTTTTAGTTGAACGTTCTTTCAGAGAAAGACGATGAGTAAATTTGGAGATTCCTGACTCTGACCTGGAGATTACAAAGAACATAAAAAAAAACATGATCTAAAATGTACATGAAAGCTAACAATCATCATAAAACTGCATCAATTCCCTGGAAAACATTAGGTTTCAGGAGAAGCTTGAAGACTTACCAACTAATTTTCTCCAAATAGGTTTTATAGTAAGTCACACACGCTTTAATCCCCTCTACTGAGCTGCCAATGTCCCAATTCAACTTTTTGCTCAAAATTAAAAACAGGATATCTAATAATTCTTTCAGCCCAGAAGACGTTTAAAGAGACTTGTGTGGAACTCAAGGGACAAATCAGCATGAAATTACCAAAAATACAAACTAAAGAGAAATAAGCTACAGAAAATCAGGTAAAAATATCTGATATTCAAATAACAGTTTTATGCAATTGTAGTCAAATATGCCAATTACACAGATCTTTTTAAAATATGGTACGCAAAACTTTTTATTGCTATTTTGAGACATTTTTCTATGAACTGCCAAAGTGTTGTGATGGATTCCTCTGCTAATTTCATGCATGTGTTGTTTCCATGTCATTATGAAATGGTAAAATATCCTTTAACAATGACTCATAGATGCTAAAACACATGTACGGATCTTTTAACCTCGGCCAAAAAGTGTTTTAGTCTCCATGGTGAGCTCTGTTGGAAACAAAGGGAGACTTGGATTGGGGTGTACTCTGTGCAAACTATTGGGGTGTTTTATTCCGTCGCACAAAAACAAGACTTGTTTCTGCGTATACGACTTGGGCTTGTTTCAGATGCTTCAGAAAAAGAAAAAACTGTTAATTTTTATACGTTTATGCAATTGATACTTTTAAGCAAACAGTGACTTTGGGAAATGACAGAGGGGAGATGAAGACAGCTTTGTTTCCCTTAAAATATTTAAATTCTGCATTTCTTGGCAAAAAAAATTTGGTTATCAAATATTATATTAATATGTTTGTATCTGGAAGACTTCTTATAACATATAACTGCCAGGAGCGATGTGGAGTTCAATGTCTTGCACAAATACACCAACATATGACTAAAGAGCCGGACCCAAACCTGCGATCTTAGTAGTCGACCGTTTAAGGCAAGTTTATCTGAATAGCAAATTTCATACATAAAGACAAATCAAAGTGCTTCACATAAAACTTTAAAATAAATATTAAGTGGGATAATTACCCAGAACAAAAGAAAAAAGATATTAATTCCATCAAAATGACTTTCTAAGAATGAAAAAAGTAAAAAATCCAATGATAAAAGTGCTATTTGTTGCTTTGACAGTATTTTCCGCCAGTTTAATGGATAAAATTTAAAATATATAGATACTTGTTTTACTCAAATATTTGTTCCTATCTATGTTTTTTCTTAACAATTTGTCTGCTTCAATGCAATGTGATTTCAGTACACAACCAATATAATAATAATAATAATAATAAACCTTCATTTAGAAAATATAATATATACTGTATTTGAAAATGTAATACATTTTAGAAATTGTTTTTACATAACAATGTGCATTTTTAAATATTCTACAGAAAAATATCACACACAAATACTTTCTAAAGCTACGTATACTGCACACCTATGGACTAATTACAGGGGATTTAGCATGTCGAGGCTGCAGATGACCTGCAATGATGATCTCAGGATTTTGATAAAGAAGGATGGCAGTGGTGCAGCATGAGGGAGATGTTTGTTGATGTAGAAGTCAACGCTCTCCAAGTTCTTTAAAGACATAATTTATAAATGTATAAAAAGTCTTCATGAGTCGACTAGTAAAATCCTTCACCAATATCAGCACTCTTCAGGAAGTATTTGTATTAGTAATGGATGCTTTTAAAGCCCTTTTTAAATTTGTAATATTTTTTTACATTTTTTGTCCATTCTTGTCTAGTGTTGTCTAGTTAATCTTAGATTAGCCCTATATTGGCGCTTTCTAATGCTTTCATCACTTTCTGCCAATCAACGGGTGGCTACAGCGGCTCCGCCCCAACCGTCCCATTCCATTTTTCTATGGACCTACAATGGCTGTCAATTGTCAATTTTAAAATGGAAACACTCAAAATGTTGGAGTTTCGTGATTCTAGTCTAGTCTACGTTTGTTTTCATTTTAAAGTGACCTCACACAAACGCTTATCAGTAGGATGGTCGACCACTTTCCTGTCTGTGTTCTCACTCCTAAACTCTCAGCTGATGCTTCCTGTCCCGGCGAATGTCAGCATCTCCATCGGAAAGAGCTCTATTTTCCTGTGTGAACTTTAATGGAGTATACTGTTTTAGTCAGATACGTCATTAAATGAAGTCACTCCTTATTCTTGCTATGATTTCTGCTTTTCCCATTCGTCGTCTTCATTAAGCACCATTGATTTATGTATGTAAGCTACTGCCAACAAGTGCTCCAAATAAACATCCGCACAAGTCTTACTTTTCACTGACTCCCACCGACTTCAGTCCTCAAAAGATGGTAGAATGATCATCTTTGATTGCTACAGATTAGTCCAGCTTAAATAGATCTAGCGAGTTTCCAGACAATAACAGTTGCTTGTAAAACTTCAGACAAATTTCTGGATCAAACATGTGACAGGACTGTGGGGCTATAGGATAAGAAATATAAAGCATAAATACACAAAGGATCAGGACATCAAAGAAACGGGGGGCAGCAAACACAAAAAGGGAGCCAGGGAATCCCTTTGAGGGATTTAGATGAAAACTGCACATGTGAAGCAGGTGGGTCCAAAAGCAACTGGCCGTCCCTGGGCTCTGTGAGAGTCTGAGCACTGACTCCACCCCTAGCAGCTGTCCCTGATAACATCATCCCAGTGAGCACACCACGATGACGCAATCTCCTTAGAGGCCCACTCAGGATATCCCAGACGATTATTTACTAATTAAAATTATACTTTCGTTTTAGTTGTTAATTCATGTTTGAGAAATCAGTAACTGATTATTAGATGATTGGTTTTTTTGTACCAGAGCTGAGATTAAAAGATTTGTTTTGTACTTTTTTAGTTTTTTTGATTTTTTTGTATTATTTTTACAAAATAATAACCAGAAGTTAAATGAAATACTGTATTCTTTTTCATATAGGCCTAAATTGTTTCTCAGTCTGCATGTATGTCCTCAATTCACCGCCTTTCCACTTAGTGTATTTAAGGTGTCATTGTTACATATTTGTGTTTCTTTACTCTTCTTTATTCGTTTTTTTTTACATTTTTGTGTGATTTAAATGAGTTTAATTATAAACTCTAGGCTGATTAACAAACTGAGCTAATGTTTTGCTTTTGCGTTCGATTTTCAGGGTATGACAGAATAATAAAATTTTTTTAGGTGATACTATGAGATAGGCATGTCCAAAGTTCGGCCCCCTATTAAAAGAAAATATGCAAATTAATTCCCAAGTGACTAAATTAAATATTCAAAAACTGAAATAAAAACATGGCTATGACAAGAGAATGAAAATAGGATGAACAGACACTATTAATGTGAGGCCAGAGTAAATACTGAACAGAACATTTTGATGACACAAACCTAACAAATTCTGCAATTAAACAAAATGGAACATAAGTTCTAGCTCCACTAGTACCTCTATTAAGCTCCTGTACCGCATAACATGAGCTGTAATGATGAAAGTCAACATTCATCAAATAAGACAGCTCTCATAGATTAAGTGATTCTTAGTATTAAGCATGTAAGCGCACACTAAGGTCTTTCTTTGGTCTGGGGAATTATTGGGCATGTTTTCTCTTTTGCCAAAATACGCCTCTATGACTCAAAAACACTCTGAAATCCTGAGCCGACCTCCGTGTGCAGAAGATCCAAAGCTTAGCTGTAGCAACAGATCCATCATTATAGCAAACAGATATTTCTTCACAAGAAATAATAAAAGCATTCTAAAAAGGTTTAAACTATAATTTACAATATATTTAATTGGCTAAAACGGCCACAACTTTCTTGGTTAAAAACAAAAGCAGCCCTGTGCTGACAAGCAATTCAACAGCTTTTAGTGAAAATTGAACTGAAGCATCTTCAGGTTGAACTGGAGAATTTTGTTTTTTTTAGTCTCTCAAAATATTTAATCAGGTTACCTTGCTAGTAAATTATGTTTTTAACCTATTTTTGTGTTTTTTTTCTGATGATGGAGGAAATATATAAAGAAAATTAAGCTAAATATAACCTTTTTTGAGTATTTCTTTATTCAAATCATTGAAAATCAGGAGCAGATGAAAAAAATGCAGCTTGAAGAAGGTGGGATGTACAAACTACAGTTGGTGAGCCACAAAAGCTCCTTGCTCCGCCCTATTTGATGCATCTACTTAAGTTCCATTAGTTGTCAAAAAAAAAGTTCTGCGACTCAGCTCCAGCATCTGGCTGTTCCAGCACGTCAATTAACGACGAGTCGGGGATACCTAAAGTGTCAAAAAGTGACACGGAGGGGTCCGTAACCAAACGTTACCTTGAGGAATGTATTGTAAATTGTTTAAACATTTTCTTTCATCCTTTGACGAATAAAACTGTTCGTCCTTGAAGTACCAATACTTGCAGATAATCAAGAGATGAAGTGGACTTGAATATCCAAGCCACCTGATTTTGTTGCATAATGCTTAAAATAGAGTAGAAACTGTCTCCAATTTCAACTCCAAAGGTAAAAGTTAGAAAAAGACCACAAAACAAAAACGTATCATTAATGACAAAATGGTTTTTTAAAGTGGGTCTTTCAAAGTTTCCAGAAAACACAGTAATGGAACAACAGTAAAGCCCAGAATTTAATGAGCTTATATAACAAGGATTACAGTATTATATTCTTTCATGTGCCACTAACCATCTGCCTTTCACATCTATTCAGTATTCTTACTACTAATGTAACTTTTGAAAGGAAAGCTTTTGAAAGCATGCTGCGCTTTCTGGAGCTTCACCTCAAAAAAGACGAGCAGTCGTAAATATTTTCAAAATAAAGCATTTTTGATGTACTTACAATCTACAGTACTGGTGACCTTCTAGATGTGACATGTTCTTAAAACTGTCTTACTCGAAAGGCCACCTCTGCCTCTCTGTAAAGTGCTGCTAGATTGTAATGTGCCTTTGATTAGGAGCCTGCCAGCATTGGTAACTTTCCCCGATCCTTCAGCACAAGAGTGCTTTTGTGGGTTCAGAAAAGCTCGGGTGATGATATGGAGAAAATGTTGACCTGCTCTCATACAAGCCTCCAGCCCTTACACAAACATTCAGTGTCTCTGCGACACATTTCTTTCTTGCAACTCATTTAATGTCACTTTCTCTCTGTATTTTGTTACCATGGCAGCAATTAACGGTTCACGAGTGTTCATATGCAGCAGCTCTCGTAAGAACTGATTGTTCTCGCTCACAGTACACAAATGGAGCACTTTGACCTACTCACAGTCTCAGTAACCCACTATTTAAGAGCCGAGTTAAGACTGCCTGGAATTTTAGCGAAACCACCACTGCTCAGTGGATGTTTACCTGAGAGCTGCAGGCAGTTTACTTACAGTGCAGACAATATTGGTAAGCTTAATTAAGTTTGCAACTTCTAAAAAGACATCATTCAGTGCCTGAAGTTTATTAAACCCCAAAGAACTTTACTATCCAAAAGGTCGTGCATCTTTAACATATTTGAGAGAGGTTAAAGTTAATATTTTATGCTTAAGAAGTACTAAATGTTCACTTTATGCTCCTAAATTTGCAAAAAAAAAACTTTTAAAGTTCCACACAGATCAACTTTTGACCTATTTTAAAAGCATTCCCAGGGGTCTTTTAAATTCTGATTATGCCAAAATAAAAAATAAAAAAATCTTGTCATTTTTAGGACAAAGTTTCTGCAGACTGGCAATGGTTCTTAAGAAATTTGCCTCTAAATTGTGTGAGTTTGTGCGGGGGTTATTGGCACTGAGAAAGCCTGCCCACACTCCCCATCATCCATCTGTTTACACTCTGTTTCACTAACTTTATTGTGAGGAATATTGGAGCTTTCCAGCTGTACGGAAGGTTCGGACGAGAAAAACAAAGATGTTCATGATCTATTTTTCTACAAGTGGATACATCAGAATGAACTGGGAGCCTACATCACACTAGAGAATATAAAAAGCACTTTTAAAGTGTTCATGGACACAAAAACTCTCTCCTAAGGAGAATCACATCCACCGTCCAAGTCCACCATAAAACAATTTTACCCCAGGGTTCACCACAAGGTGCACGCCACTCATTAGCCTCAAGAACAGACAGGCCAGTTAAACGTATTAAAAGCCATATTAAAAAGCCAGAGCAGTTGGCGAACAGCATTCCCTCGATAGACGCTTTTGTTAGTTTTTCCAGTTTGAGCCCCTGAAAAAGCAAGTTCAACGTATTAAAGAGCTGTAATTAAATCAAATTAAAACGGAGAGTCTGCACTTTAAGATGATATTCTCCATCCAGCTCAAAAGTGTTTTGCTTTTTAGTTAAAATAACATATATGGTCTGAGTCTACCAATACAATCTGGTTTCTGCTGCATATTTGAACAATGTGAGTTTGGAAAATGTTCTGAGCAGCTTTTCATATCATGCAGAGTTGTGTGAGATGAGTTTATAAAAGGACCCAATTGAAACTATGCATTACCCAATCTATGCGGTCTGTCTGAGGTTAGACTTCCCTCAACCACACATCTCACTGCAGATTACCAAGGCGCAGACAATATAGTAAATCACAAGAAAGACAGACAAATACTTGACCCTGTTTCAGCAATTATGGGCAATGGCTGCCAACCTAAAACAACAATTTTGTACAGGAGAGAAAACAAAAGGTTTCAAGTCTTTCATCTCCGTCTGCTGCTATGCCTTTTCATTCTTGTCAGTGATATTCCAGAAGTATATATGTAGACACCACCTGTCTCAAAAGATGCATGGAAAATGAACGCAAATATTTACAAGTACACAAACACAAGCAGCAATTAAGTCATGAGGAGACCCTTTAATGTGTTTCATTAGGCAAACAAAACTGCTCTCAGTGGCCCAATCATAAAAGAATGTAGCCAAGCTATGAACATTGCTAATTAAAATTTGCTCAAAGAAAGCCTTGTTTTCTGCTTGCCATCCTCATCCAAACCCATGTCTGTGTGTACGTTCCTTTGCATCGCAGAGGCCGCTTTTATTTCACTTGGACTCAGGCCTCAGCAATAAAACGTTCTGATGTGTCAGCAAACAAGGTTTTACTCAGTCACTGTACATTATCAAACCAGTTAAAGGAGGTTTAGTAAACAAGATACATTTTTGACGAATTCTGTCTATCTGCCATGGGACTGCAGATTTGCACTGAAATGCAAAAGCAGTAGTGATATAGTAGCCACATGAGTCTGAGGGAGACGTGAGGGAACACGAAGTTTAACAGCAAATGGCTGAAAATCCGGCGTTAATGATCAAACTATAAGGTTTCTTGCCAAAGGAAGGGATTTTGTTATCATCCTACACATGTCTTTTCATATGCTGTCCATCCACCCACTTGGGCAAGCAGACATATTTCCATCTCGGCTGCTTTCCTTCAGTCTCTTCTTTTGCATGTCTCCGAGTCACGCTCTTCATTTCATGTTTTGCTTGTTTTGTTTTTTTTATGTCTCCCCTTCGTTATTACAGTTTTCCACGAAGTCGGCACACAGAATTTGTCAGGCAGACAAAAATGTGGGAGGAATTCGTTGCAGTTTTTTACTTTGGTTGGATCCCCGTGGTGCTGGTTTTGATACCGTTCCCTCTTAGTCCTCGTCTGTGTTTGATGTGTAGCATAAGGCTGACTTGACACAGTGAGATCCACAGATGATGGATTTGCAGTCAAATTAATCCTGAAGTGAGCTGACAAGCACATAGAAGACTGTAAATTATTTGCGTCTGTAGATGGAGTTTCGTGCCGTTGAGAAAGAAGGCATAAAGCAGCAACATCTTCCAGGAAATTTTGGCTAGATTGACTGAGATAATGAAGAAAGCAACTTTGGGAAAACTGATCTGGAACAAACAGCTATTGCAGTGTAGGGGTAAGTGGTAACTCTGAAAACAACAAAGGAGCAGACAAAATTTACATTAAGTTAGGGATATTGAGAAAAGCTCAGATGTTGTATGCAGTGTTTGTTCCACTTCACAGTTTTGTCAGGATAGGAACTTTTTTGTGACACAATGTCTTACTTATTGAGGGACAAAACTGAAAAATTCAAAAAGATGAACCTTTTCAGTGTTGCATCAGTTTTAACATTCTGTAGGTATAAAAAGTTGATTTCAATTTCAAGTTCACCATTCAAACAGCCATGAATGCACGATGTCGCTCAATGGATGAGCAGTACCACAACCCCATAGTGTGCCATTGAGTTGGTAGTAGACAGTCAGATGTTGCACGTGAACTTGTCTCAAAATGTCATCAGCCGACATGCATTAACACAAAGAATTACCGGCAGAGTTTGTGACAGATCCAGGAGTGGAGCCCTGAAAATGAAACACAGCAATGATGACCCAGTACCAAAGGACAAATGACCAGTACGTAAGGACAAATGACCCAGTACCTAAGGACAAATGACCAGTACCTAAAGACAAATGACCCAGTACCTAAAGATAAATGACCAGTACCTAAAGATAAATGACCAGTACCTAAGGACAAATGACCAGTACCTAAAGACAAATGACCAGTACCTAAAGACAAATGACCCAGTACCTAAAGACAAATGACCAGTACCTAAGGATAAATGACCCAGTACCTAAAGATAAATGACCAGTACCTAAGGACAAATGACCAGTACCTAAAGACAAATGACCCAGTACCTAAAGATAAATGACCCAGTACCTAAAGACAAATAACCCAGTACCAAAGGACAAATGACCAGTACGTAAGGACAAATGACCCAGTGTTACGCCCCAGTTAGTCTAGGGGATCTGGGGCCTAACATAAAGGTAAATTAAATAAGAAATGTAACAAAAGCACAACAAGTGTCTCCATAAAAATATAACGAATTTATTTACATGACAAAATAACCAAGTGTGAAGCAAAAAGGCTTCAGGGTGAACCAAGGCCAAAATAACAAACAAAACCCCATCTAACTCAACCCAGGGAGCTTACCTGCAAAAGAAACAGTAAAAGAACGACAAACACTAACCTCCCTGGACTATCAGAAACTGGAGAAAACATTTACTGAAGAAAATGGCAGTTCACCCCTACAGCTTCACCTAAATTAAACCAACACTAAACACAGAACACAGAGTGGGACCTAACACAAAACACCAAAGAAACTACAAAGTGTGCACAAATTAAAACAGGTGGAGAAGTTCACTGAGCTGCAGTGGAGACAGGCTGCAGTCCAGCTCCCTTCTCGTGGTCTGGAGGTCCAAATGGTGGTTTTGAAGGCTCCCCTCCTTCAGGTCCAACCAATGGGGAGCCACGCCTCCAGCACCACACCTGAAACAAATCAACAGAAAAACACACAAACAAAGAACCACAAAACACAAAGAAGTCCCACTCTGACAAAAATTCACCCTACCAAAAAGAAAACAAAACCAAATACGGCCACAGCCGTAACACCCAGTACCTAAGGACAAATGACCAGTACCTAAAGACAAATGACCCAGTACCTAAAGATAAATGACCCAGTGCCTAAGGACAAATGACCAGTACCTAAAGACCAATGACCAGTACCTAAAGACAAATGACCCAGTACCAAAGGACAAATGACCCAGTATCAAGAGACAAATGACCAGTACCTAAAGACAAATGACCCAGTACCAAAGGACAAATGACCCAGTATCAAGGGACAAATGGCCAGTACCTAAGGACAAATGAGTCAGTACCTAAAAACAAATGAGTCAGTAACTAAGGACAAATGAGTCAGTAACTAAGGACAAATGACCAGTAACTAAAGACAAATGAGTCAGGAACTAAGGACAAATGACCCAGTACCTAAGGACAAATGAGTCAGTAACTAAGGACAAATGACCCAGTACCTAAAGACAAATGACCAGTACCTAAAGACAAATGATCCAGTATCAAGGGACAAATGACCCAGTACCTAAAGATAAATGACCAGTACCTAAAGACAAATGACCAGCACCTAAAGACAAATGACCCAGTACCAAAGGACAAATGACCCAGTATCAAGGGACAAATGACCAGTACCTAAGGACAAATGACCCAGAACCTAAAAACAAATGACCCAGTACCTAAGGACAAATGAGTCAGTAACTAGAAACAAATGACCCAGTACCTAAGGACAAATGAGTCAGTACCTAAAAACAAATGACCCAGTACCTAAGGACAAATGAGTCAGTACCTAAGGACAAATGACCCAGTACCTAAAGACAAATGACCCAGTATCAAGGGACAAATGACCCAGTATCAAGGGACAAATGACCCAGTACGTAAGGACAAATGGCCCGGTAACTAAGGACAAATGGCCCAGTACCTAAGGACAAATGGCCCAGTACCTAAAGACAAATGACCCAGTACCTAAAGACAAATGACCAGTACCTAAGGACAAATGACCAGTACCTAAGGACAAATGACCCAGTATCAAGGGACAAATGACCAGTACGTAAGGACAAATGGCCCGGTAACTAAGGACAAATGACCCAGTACCTAAGGACAAATGACCCAGTACCTAAGGACAAATGACCCAGTACCTAAGGACAAATGACCCGGTAACTAAGGACAAATGACCCAGTACCTAAAGATAAATGACCCAGTACCTAAGAACCTATGCACTCAGATATAGTTTTACAAATGCCACACAGTTGCAGGTACATTTACCAGATGTGAGGGGTACTAGGGTTTCCAGACAAACCATTTACAACAAGCCCTACCACTTTGAACTGAACTGCCAGACACCCGTTGCAGGTGACTCCATTGATATCAAGACACCGCGATGAACTTTTGCAGTGACCTCAAGACCATGTAACTTGGACAATTCAGCAATGATCTACCATCCCGCTAACTGACGAGTGTCAGGTAACCTTTCGTAGAAATGGTGGCTGTCAGCATTGCTTGACAAGGCAAGGTGAGCAAAGTATCAAAGTCAACATGGGTTCACTTTGGTGGAGGCGCTGCAACAGTCTGGGACAGGTATCACCAGTCAGTGCAACACCGGTTAGGTTATTTTAGATAGTCCATTCAGTTTTTGGGATTATTTTAGCTGGAAAAGATGAGAAAACCTCATGGAGGAAAGACATGTATGCATGTTTGCAACATTTCTGTGCTTGGCAAAAACGTCTTAATTTTGGGCAAGAATTTGAGACATACAGAAAAGACATTCTAAAGCTACGCTCACACTGTCCTCGCTGTGGCGCTCATTCGAGCAACCACTTTCAATGATAAGTATGTAAACGAGCGTTTTGGGCTTTTGTGTTCAAAACTGATATGTTTAAAACCTTTTTGGCCCACTGATTACACGGTGAACGTTAAAACCCTTTTAATTCATGGAATTGCCAAACATTTGAGTTCTGAAAATTTGGTGAACGTTCTGCAATAAAGTTAAATTCAAAAGTATGTTGGCAAAAAAACATTTCTGTCATGTTGACCTTTTTTTATGAACGATGCAAACAAAGGATACAAGCAAATAGATGAAGTACTTTAGGAATTCTGCTTTTATTGTTTAATTGGAATCTTTGCAGCTTTTTTTTTTTTACATCATTTGAAGACTTGTACAAAATAATACATAAATGGCAGCTTTTCTTTTCTCTAAGAGCACAGACAAAATCTGCTGGGTTTCTAGATGAAAAACTGCTTTTTAAGTGCATATTTATTCATGGATTACTTATGGCCAAGGGCAGTCTGCTGAGAACAAAATGTATTCTTACGTTTTTGCCAACGTCAGTTTGAAGAAGTCCTGTCGTTCATCAAATGAGGAAAAACAAAAAAAAAAATAACTTCAGAGTCCTCATCAGCACCAACGATCTCTTGGCATTGTGTTGCAGGTTTTTTTTTGTTTGTTTTTTATCGTTTTAAGTGCAGTTTTCAGCCTAACATGAAGTCAATTGAATATATAAGTGGTGATATTAAGCAAAGACAGGCTGATTGAAGTGAAAAGTTTGCTTAGCTTTTGAGCAATTGGCTGCACATAACAGAGGTAGTAAAAACTCAACTTTAT
This sequence comes from Oryzias melastigma, assembly GCF_002922805.2. Lineage (NCBI taxonomy): Eukaryota > Metazoa > Chordata > Actinopteri > Beloniformes > Adrianichthyidae > Oryzias > Oryzias melastigma. Next base: position 9,391,578 of record NC_050530.1, on the reverse strand, counting down.
TAAAATTAAATGTTTTTTTTTTGTTCAAACCCCAAAATAATAAGACAGCAATGACAACCTCAATCTCCTTGCCTCAGATTTTTTTAAATATTGAACAAATGTCTGTTTAGTGTTTTAAAAAATCCTTATTATACTTTCTTTGCAGTGATGCTCTTATCTTTTTTAAATCAGACATGTTAAAGTTACCTAAAACATGCCAGAGAAGAGATTTTGTGTTTTATAAATTCAAATCAGGATTTAATGTAAAATTTAATGGAAATAAACAATTGGAACTATAAGAAAAGGTAATTAAATTGGAAACAAGGCTAAAAGTCTGTCATTTTCATATACTTATCGTGTAATTTATAGTAATTTTGATCCAAAGTAAAAAACAAAATGAATGAATAAAAAGGTTTTACAAAATTCTGTTATCTAAGAAATATGTCACCTTGTCATAAAGCAACAATAAAAACACTTGGCTGTTAAAACTCATACAAACATACTCTACTTTATCATCAAATAGCAATATATTAGTAAGTCTGGCTGTAAAATAGCATTAAATTTCCTTTTTTTTTCTAGAAAATTAATTAAAACCATGAATCAGTATTCACTGAAAACATTTTTTTGAAATTTCCAAGCCCCCTAAATGACAATTTCTGTTACTTTTATAAAAATAATACATATAATGTTACTAATTTGCTTGGTTGGAATTAGAAAGGGAAATAATTTGTTTTTTCAAAACCAAAGTGAAATGGATTTTAAAGGGGAAAAAATGAGTCAATGTTTAATTAAACTGTGTTAATTGTATTTGAAAGCGATCCAATAAATTTCAGTCAATTCAGTGGTTTGATAATATGAAGCTCAAGTAAAAAAAAAGAAAAAAGTAAAAGAAATACAGTCATGGGGAATTTAGAGCCTAACAATGAAGTAAAAAGTTTGTAACATAAAAAATAAATAAATATGAGTTATGACTCACCTGACAGTATGTACACCTGATGTGGGTCTCAGTGTGTTTTTTCCTACTTTTATTGAACATGTTTTCAGTCACAAGAACAAGTCATTAAATTAGAAAATACTGATATCAATTCATTTCTAAACCTGCACTTCATCTACATATGAAAGATGATGCACAGCATTTGTTTACAGACAGTGATGGCAACAGCGTATAACTATGAATTAATTGCTGCAGGATTTGCCTCGGGTATTCATTGTATCTATGGCAACTGCTGAAATAGAAAAGTGTGGCAATAAAAACAAAGCGAAGTCTCTGACGCCTGTAACAGTATAAACATTTAAGGCCACAATAGCAAGTTTTAAGCATTAACTTGGGGGAGAAACTTAAAGAACTTTAATTAAAGGTTTTTGATTGGTTTGTTTTGCGGTTGATTGTTGAAACATAGTGTTATCTTCATTTTTACTTCATTTTCTCCACACCCAGGGAGCGGAGCGTGACATCGGGCTGATCGACCCGCTCCGCTCTCTGGGTGTCCAGGAAATTTTTTGTATTTTCTAATTTTTGTACATGTAAATAGACGATTAAAAGTGCACAAAGTTACATACAAAGTGTATGAATTACAAATCCAGAATTACGCACACACAAGTCCAAAGTTACACACAAACGTGCAGACACAAGGTACAAATCAGGAATCAAATGAGAGTATTTTTTCTCCATACTTTCACCTCTCCATAGTGGATCTCTGGTTTAAGAAAAATAAAACAACAGTAATTTTATAAAATACCAACTTAGCATTGATTTGATTTAGATTCTTTTATAAATTCCTGGCTGAGGTGATCCTAGAACAATAAGATAAACTGGAGTTCTTTATATTACTATCAAAGCTTTAGTAAAAAGTTTGATATTGTCTGATTGTTCTTTTAATGTTCTGAGTTTAAAGGATGTATTTTATGGAGCATAACAAGGTTTACAGAATGGAGTTGCTAAGTAGATAAATTTGTAAATTATTTACATTCTAATTCTATAGAGCCCTAAAACAATAAGTTGCGTTGATGCTCAGGTTAATTTTTGTGTATAAAACGTTTGATGGGAGTAATAAAATTAGTAAATTCATATTTAAAGAAAAATGCTTATTTTTTGCACATTTCTGTTTTTATTCATAACAAGAATATATATAATGTATATGTATTTCAAATGCATTTATCTAATTTGGATTTTTGAAAGAGAAAATGAATTTTTTTATCACACTAATCCAATTTAAAAGGAAGTAAAGGAAAATAGAAACAAACAAACATAGATGACTTGAACATTGAGAACTGTCTGACTAAACAAAGACTTTAAAAAGTGTTCCTTTACTATCTTCACCAATTCAACACTGTTTTTAACTCCTTTGTTGACAGCAGTAGATGGTTCTGAAAAATGAGTTTTAAATGGTGCCTTTATGAAAACTAATTAAATGAAAAACCCTTTGGCATTTTTCTTCACAAGCATTACTGTAAACTCATCTGATGTGTCATTATTCTGCAGTGTCCATTGAACATTATTATGTTCATTTCCACTCATTCATTGTTGTCCCTAAACCAGTGTGTGGTTGAGTGCACAGTTGTCTGCTGTTACTTGTCATCCCATTAAACACACAGCTGCTCGTCTCCTGGCAACAGATGTTTCAGACTCTGGCACAGCGGGGCTCATCGTGCCAGCGCACATCACCAGACATCATGACAAATGACAGTGTACATTTTATTTAGAATGCTCTACATGTCCCACAAATCACTGACGCACAGATCCGAGGCCTAATTACCCAGCATGCCCCTTTGTAGAGGCCAATAAAGCGTCGTATTTCACATGTAGAAAACTTTCTCAATCAAATCCCTAATAAGGTTTTCTTAATGAGTTAGATTATAGTCTGCACTTTTAGTTTGTCCATTTCTTTACTTTTTAAACAATAATAATGTCTCTCTTGTACTGCATATATGTCCTCCTGGTACTGAAAGACTGTTGCTATGAAACCATATGATCATCGTCGAGAGATATTCCCCACACCTTAGACTGCTTAGTGTTAACTATTTCAATGCAGGAAATAAAAAACAAATATCAAAATAGAAGCTTTAATAGGAAACTTTTAGGAATAATATGGATGTGTCCTTTTTTAAAAATAGAAATCATTTGTTGTCTCCTTAAACCGACTGAAATTGCCAGTAGATGAGGTGCTGATTTCTAGAAAGTGTGATTTTGTTCTGTTTGTTGTTGCTATAGATTAGAAACCTCAACCTAAACATTTGATATGTAGTAGGGTTTTCTTTATACTTCTTATAAAATAATGTAGATCAACAGACCATTGTAGCATTTCTAAGGTGATATTTCCTGTTTAATAGAGAAGAAAACTATGATATTTAGTCCTCAATTTGCAGGCTGACTTCACTCTGTCGCTCTTAACTTCTGTTTAATCCAAAGACAAAAAGCTTAAAAACTGAAATGTTTGTATTTGTAAAGACAATTTGTATAAATCGACTCTGGAAAAAGCATGCAAACTTTGCATTTAATGCAAACATGATAAATTGGTATTTTAAAATCTAGAATGACTCTGAAATAAAAGGATCCCAACTTATATCTTTGTGATATTCAAATTTTAACTTTTACATGAAGTGTTAGAAACATTACTGAATCATTATTTAAATGTTTTTAAAAAAAAAATCTATTTGCTTGATAGTTTTGCAAAAAAAACTAATTGTAGAGCTTTTGTTTCATGTTATATTGATGGCACCAAAGAACAAATCAAAAACCAGTTTGCCCTGGAATGTATTCATGAAACCTGCAATTTCTATCCTTCATCCTAATTACACCAGAGGAGTTTCAGGGGATCTGAAGTGAAAAAAAGGGTATGTGCACATTCTATTTCCACATTAATGTGGTTTGATGTAAAACACATCAGTTCTTGATGTGGAATCAGTACTTTTGTGTGTTAACAATTAAAAAAAAAAGAAAAAAAAGCACCTTCAGTAAATTTCTGGCAATACATAAAACACTGAAATAGTGGTAAAAATTCAGTTAAGTCTAAAATGTGATTTTTCTACTTTCAAAAACCCTAAATAAGAAATTGGCTAAAAGAAAAAATACAAACACTGACAGATGTATGAAAGTGTAGTTGTGAGGACTTACTTTTTATGCTGATTCTCTTTTCGATCAGCGGAGCCCAGACTCTGCGGGAAAAAATAAACAAAAATAATAAGTGAAAAAACCTCTACAAGCTATGAGAAAATCAGAAGTAACACGTATTAAACAACAGCCAACTTCAAAAAGTTTCTCTTTAAATCAAGAAGCATTTTCTATAAGTCAAAATTTGATATTTGGTCAGTAGTTATGTCATGTAATTAAAAAATAAATGAGACGGGAAGAGTGAGTGAGGGTTTAAGACAATTTTAACTGAAATTTCCACCACTGTAAATTGAAAATATTTACTATTATCTAAAACTTTTCCATCATGTCCAGCTCTGTTCAACGGGTCGCTTTCCTCCAGCAGAGCGAGCCTTTTAAACAGCATGAACATTGCAAAAAAACATAAAAAGTAGGAACACTTTGCTTTGGTTCTTGGTGTTGTCTTGTGTAAACAGTTTTGTTGTATAAAACCACACAGAAACTGAACACACACACACACACACACACGTGAACACTTCCTTTGCCTTTGGCTGGAAACACCGTTGGAATGAAAGTGCTGCAGTTAGGCATTTTGATCTTTCGGAAATAACAGTATCAGCATCTTGGGACTCCGTGGGGAAACTGAAGCTCACAGCAAGTGGACCGAGCCAAAGCTGTCAATCTCACGAAACCTAAGAACTTAGCTACGCTCCCAGAATGAGTGAGCGGAGGTGGAGACCCGTCTTATTTGTCTTGGCAAAAAAAAAAAAGTCTGTTTATCGTTCCTCATACTTGAAAGCCTAAAATCCATGTTAAATATGTTAAATGATTTACATTAATAAATAGTTAAAGTTTCATTAAAACCCCCTGTAATCATCAGAGGCATTGTTTTGATTGCATGCGCCTGTTTAAACATACTTGAGAGGCTCGGTGACATTTGGACCAGAAAGAGAACGTTCAGGTGTGTGCGGGCTTTCATGTGTGCAGCGCGGTGACATTTTGACCACTTCTCAGTGCATACGCTGAGCCTTCATATGGTTTCATCCTCCTGGTGAGGACAGGATACAGCACACAGAGTGAGTAACCTTTAACCCCCTCAGCCCCCCCACAGTGCCCTCAGGCAGTACCACTCTCCTGATGGGGCAGACAGCAGGTGGGTGTGCTGCATTTGACAGACACATCTATAGGGGGTGAAGGAGGCCTATTTCAGGACTAGCTATCAAACAAGAGAGATAAAGAGATAAACAAGGATCTAAATTGAAAAGTTTATTCTTAAAAAGTTTTTTTTTACTAGTAGTAATAAGTTTTTTGCAACATTTTCAGTCATTTTTCATCATTTAGGAGTACCACTTAAACTATATATTTTTTTTTAAGTAAAATCATTCCCAGTGGTCTTTTAATTATATTATGCAAAATTTAAACGGCCTGTTTCATTTCTTTAAGACTTATTTTCTGCAGAATTGAGGGCTGAACTGCTAATTTCCCATCAACCTTTAGTTTACATTCTCCACCGCTAGCTTAGAGCGCCTCACAAGCTTAAGCTAACATTAGTGTAGCAGAAAAAAGAAAAAGAAACCAAAAAAACACAAGAAATCTCAGAACTAGGAGCGTATATTAGAAAGAGTCTGGTGATACAATACGTATCACGATACAATATGTATCGTGATACATCCCAAGACTGTACCAAGATGGTCTTCACTATTTTTTAAGGAGTATGACTTAGAAAAAAGCTCTATCTTAGTATTAATTCATTGAAATAAAATGGTAAAATGTATTTTATCAAATAATCACAACACTAAGCACTGCAACTGTATCTCATTTACAAGTTGCTTTTACCTACTCAAATTCATGGTGCTTTAGTTTTGGTAAATTAAGAAATATTTGTTTTTAAGGCAACAATAAATAAATCTGATTTGCACAACAAAATATATAAAAAAACATATAATTAATCTGCCCTTACCAATAAGTTTCAAAAAGTACAATTGAGGAAGTGATGTGTATTTCCTATCTAGTACTGTTAAACGGTTCAGGAGCCTGAACATTGCTTGAAGGAGAATTCATATATAAAGGGAAATTAAAGACTAATTCATTCCAGAAACGTTAAAGTGTGATGGAGCAGCAGTTTGACAAAATGAAGGAGATCGCTTGAATGATGCTTTATTCACATGACGTCTGCACTGCAACGCTGAAGCTCAAAGAGACTCAGGGTGCTGCGCTGCCAACTAGTGGTCGGGGGTTTAGGTGGAAGTTAAAAGTAAGGCACATATTAAATAAAATATCGCCATGTCAGCATTTTAAATTGAGACAAGTATCGCCAATTGAAGTATCGCGATATATCGCCAAATCAATTTTCCCTACACCCCTGATCAGAACAATCCAGCCGTACAGTTTTCAGCCAGATGGCGGCTCGGAAAAGAGAAATGAAGACATTAATGGATGTATTTGTTGACAGATAAATCGGAATTGGAGCGGAGAAAGGAGACTTTGGCCTGCCTAATACAGTTTCTGCATCAGCTTTTTCAAACAACGAGGGGGTTTATCTGCTCCTGATTATACACAATTTAAATAACGAAATACTGAGATATACACCATTTTAACCTTTAATTATTTGATATATTTCTTCCATCATGAGAAAAATGCTAACATGTTAAAAACACAATTTTCTTGCTATTTTTTTTTCTGGCCAAAACAGTTCAAATGAGAAAAACCTTAAATTTGTTGTAATATATTTACGTTTTTCTGCTGCCACAAGTTTGATGGCTTTTCATGATTATTTTGCTCTACCTGCAAGTGATGTATATTATAAGAGTAAAATCAATGACGAAAAAAATCCCCACTGCATCTTTTTCTTCATCTTTTTGAATTTTTATAATCCATCTACCATTTGACACATGTACTAAACAACTTTAGTACATCCTCACTGATAAACTCTTCATTTTCTATGAAGTTTAAGTAACCTTCCGACCAGAGTGCCACACTAAGCTACAGATTTAATAATCATTAGATCTGCTTTTTTTGTTCTTTTTAATCAATAAATGACCTTTTCCACTTGCTCCTTTAACTTTGTGTTTTTAGATCCCTGCAGGAAGTTTAAATACGACTATGACTTATCAATGTTGGTATCTCAGTACCCCTCCTGACAGCACACATGATTGAAGTCTGACACTAATAATACTTTAACTTGCATAAAATCCTTAGCTGCAGGTAAGCTTGTAAAGCTGGCGTTTCTTGAAATGTCATACTTGACATATTTTAAGATTGCAGTCAGTTATTGTAGTGACACTGGGGGGTATTTGAAAGAAAAAGTATTTTCTGTACCTAGCTGTCGGAAGTAAGTGTAGGACGGGGTATCATTTATGCAGTTTTTCAAGAGTGCATCAGATGATTATTCAGAGCATCTTTGCATTTCTGCTGAGAGTTTGTTTAAAGCAGGTGTTTGAGAGGCTTTTAACCAGCAGAAACCTGGCATTCCCTCACAGCTGTCAAATCACACTATTTTCCATAAGCTGTTTTTGCTCCAAACGCCTCAAAATCACACTGTGTGTTTCCTAAAATACTAAAACACGAGCAGCCAAATATGCAAGCATTATGCCCATTGAGTTAATAGCAGGATATATGCACAAATACAAACACACTTGCACAAAGACATTCACTAGTTTTGTATAATTTACAGCACACACATACCTGTGGAGTCTGACATCACACTGTCTTCCCTTTCTCTCGTTTCCCAAATCCTCAGTGTGGTGTTTCAAAGACGGCTGCCGCTAACTGCTGTTCACCTGTCCAACTTCAACTCTTAAGCTCCGCGCCCTCGCCTGCCTCTGTAACTCTTTCGCTGCTTTTTTCTTTTTTTTTCTAAAGCTGCTGGTCACCCGAAAGGTTTGTGAAAGCTTGCTCCAATGGTGGCTGCTACCACTGACTTGTTGTACTTTAATTGTTGTTGCTAGGCAATAAGCTTCTCCAATTCTTCATGCAGAGTGGAGGGGGGAGAGAGTTAGAGAATAGGTGGCAGGGGGTGAGTAGGAAATGCTCATTATGGGAGCCTAAAGCAAATGATCGGCACAAAGCAGGGGAGGTGTTTACGGGAAGGGAGGTGGATGGAGCAGGAATGAGGGAGACGTTAGCAGGTGCATCTTCCTATTTCCACCTGGAACCATTTAAACGGAAGTAACCACTCATTTAATAAACTAAAACACTTCATGGACATTTGGACAAATTGTCCACGACTGAATACTAAAGTTGATCTACAATAATCTATATTAGTATATTTATGTAAAGCTAATACACTGAACTTTAATCATTTGGTGTAAATGTACATAGTGTTACATAAATGTACCTTAAAGGTGAAAAAATATATATCCGACTGACAATGTCAAAGTTGATTGATTTGACGACTTTTCCTAATTAAACTGTGTTAAAAAACAGAAATATTTAAAATATTCATGAGAATAAAACACATTCAGACCTTAAAAAATGTTTATTTTCATCATCATTGTTGTTATGTTGGTATAAAAAAGAATCAAATGAGATTTATGATGTTTAAACTGAGAACCATTTTTTTGTTTCTCTTAATATTTTCATTTTTTAAGAAAGATTTTTATTAGTGATGTCATGAGATTGAATTTTTCGTGTGATTAATTAATTGTGACCTGTAACTAGTAATCGATTTTAACATTTTTAACCCAATATTGTTAAAAGCTTCTTTTTGAGGTACTTTAAAATGCTCCTCCAGGTGTGCATAACACAGATGTAACCACCAGGTGCAAAAACGAGATTAACGCGACTAAAAGAAAATAACGTACTAAAATGTCTGTAATTAATTAATTGTGATTAACACGATCATTTGACAGGCCTAATTTTTATATTTTAATATTACGCTTCTTAGTTTATTTTACTATACATTTAGGTTGGGGTTTCCTTTATATTTTTACATATCTAAAGACTAAAATTATTATTTCAATTATAGATATTATTTTTTTAAATACGAATTGATAAAATCATTGGAATTATAATAGACTTTTTGTAATAGTGAGCTTGTTTAAAAATTCCTGTAATTCTGCAAATAATGAAAGAATATATTCTTAGCTCATACTACAGTGATGTGTCATGAAACGAGTTATAATAGTGTTTTATTGTGAAGTTTAATCTTGTTTCCATCTTTCTACTCCCATCCAGAACTTACTAGCTGTTCCTAAAGTTTCGAATGACGTTTTTTTCTTATCTTCACAATTTGTTAACAAAGGACAAAAATCATGATGATGAAGATTGATTTGGATTCAAAGTGCCTCAGGTGTCACATTTCTGTAACAGCGGGCAGAGTGTCACAGCCCACGCTGCTCTTTACACCATGAACTGTGTTTCCTTATTAGGTTGACCTTTTGAGGGACATTTTGGCCTGTGATATCCTTAAGGCAAGCCCTTTACAGAAATGTGAACATAGGACGCTGCTTCCTCACTGCAAACTATAATTGGTAATTCCTACCCCTAAGTGTCACCACAGACAAATTTTATTTCAGTCACTATTTTTTTTTAGAATTTTTTTTACTTTTAAAAGATATATTAGGCGTAATCAGTGAAGTTTTACAAGATAATACCGAAAATATATAATATTTGTGGGACAATCATCAATTTGTTTGACTAAAGTTTTGCAAGTCAAAGTTTGAAACTTTTAAATAAAGTTTTTATTTATGTTTGTTCAAATATATATTTAGGAACAACATCGTGAAACCTACTGGAAAAACAATCCAATTATAAAATAACACAATAATTAAAATGATGAATAAAAACAACACAGAAGTAGAAGTCCCTTTTGATGGAGAAAATGTCAAAAACCAACAGAAAATAAAAATCAAAGCGTATCCTGTCACAAAGACGTTAAATGTTCATGTTTCCACCACTTCTATGCATCCATTTACCTCATTTTTGCCTTTATAAAAACGTTCATCCACCAATATTTCCAGTTTCTGGCCCAGCTTGGGGACACTTTCCATTCAAAGGTAGACTTCTAATTATACCTTTAACACCTTGCTACAAATACACATGCACACACCATTTATTCCCATGAGAAAACACCTTCAACACAGAGTATCCAACTTCTTGAAGGGCTCTCAGAGGGGTCCTGATGGCCTTTCAAGGCCCTCAGGAGGAGTGTGACTGCGGCGCAAAGGGAGCAAACTTCTCAGTAACATCAAACAATATACAGCAGACTGAGCAAAGATAGACTAAAATTATACGTTTATTACGATTAAAGGAAAAATAAACTTTTTTATACAAGAAACATTTTAAAAAGGAGGCAGAGTAGCACCGCATTAAATGAAAAAAAGACAAATTTAATAAATCAAAAGTGTAAGTTACTATTTTTGTCTTCCACTTTTGAAGTTTTTTTAACCATAATTTGAAGTAGTATGCGTTTCTCAATTGACAATTCAATATGAAAAAAATACAATTCAATATAAGTTAAAAAAAATAAAATATTGAATTAAAACAAAAGCAATTGTATTGTAAATTGTCATGGGTTTTTGATTTCATAATTCAAATGACAATAGCTACATTTTGTCATTTACAATTCAATATGCTGTTAATGCATATTATTTTGAATTATGGCTCAAAAAAACTTCCATATTTTATCTACATTCCTGCATTGTAACTGTGATTAATATTGCATTTCAACACTAAAATCTCGAAACTTCTCACTTTTTGCCACAAGATTTTGGAAGTTTAGTCACGATCAACTACTTCACAATTGGTCAACTTTCATTTGTGACCGCCAAAAATGGCAGCCGCTGTAAGGCTGAGAAAAGTAAACAGATGATGAGAGGCAGCAACAGCTGAAAGCCCGCTAGATCTGACAGGCAGATTCATCAGGAGAAGAACAAATGGCCGATCATGCCAGATGCCAGACGAGAAGATGAATTAGGAGGCAGCTAGTTAGCGAGCGTGTCCGCAGGTGGGCAGGTGTAGCGAAAACTTAAAGAAGCCACGGGCTGGGTTTGTGAATCGTAAACTGTCAGCAGTGATGGAGTGACAGGGCGGGTCTTCTATCCCTCTGCCTGACTGTCTCCACTTCATTATTTGTATAGGAAGCCCCCTCCCAAATTTTGTGGTCGTGGGACCAAAGGGACCTAAACATGGTTCATAAATCAGCACAGCAGAGACTATGGATATTTACCCATAAATCACTGTGGCGGAGCCACCTACAATCAGACTAATGGAGCTGGAAGACGTGCTGTCATCCAAGCCATGATGTCATCAAGCTGTGGGTGTTGATGTTGGTGGTGGGTCTCTAGCTGTGTGTGTATGGAGGGGATTCCTGCATATGTGGATCTGGAGCTGTTGGTGTGTGTGGAGAGGTGTCTGAATCTGCGGTGGAAGGTCTGCAGTTCTGCTTGTGTAAGTGTCTGTGGTGTGTGTTGTATGTGGGAGGTAAGATGTCTGTTTATATGGGTTTGCGTGTACGGGGGTGGCCGCTGTGTGGGTGTGCGCACGAATTTGTCTGTCAGTGCTTACTCTCATCATGTCTCTGCATTTATGTTAAACTGATCGATGCGCGTTCCCACAAACAGTGGAGTTGCACATCTCGCGCTAGACTTTGCACGAGCCACACACACTCGCTGACATGCAGACACATGAACTCACATGCGCACACTTTGGTTTTTGTGGTTATTACTGGCTTACAAAGGGTGTGGGATTCCATGGAGAAAATCTAAACAAGTCGAGTGGTTAGCACGGGTCTGCCACGTTTCCACACAATGGCGCTCATTGACATAAATAACGGGCGACTTTGTGAAATGGGACACCCATTAACTTCTCCCCCTCAAATAATTGCCCATTAGATCTTGGAAGAAAACTGGATTGAGAAATAACTCGTCTCCGACGCTAAATACAACTTGTAATAATAAAAAGTCACATTGTGAAAGGGGTCTGGAATCTGTTACGATGGGTTGGCTTTTTGTTCTATCATCCCGCCAAGAACTTGGATTATCTACAAAGAGAATTGTGGCTTGTTGCAGGAGCTCTGCAGACTGCACTTTCCTGTGCTTAAGCTGCTTTGAACATGGAAAAAATTATGGCAAGGAGGCAGATTACAACGCTCAATCAAAGGTGAAAATAAATCACCTGTCAAAGTCAAGGCCCGGGGGCCGAATCTGGCCCTCCAGATCATTTTATTTTCATTTTATAAATGGCTCGATGTTATCTTGAACTTATTTTGTCTAATTTTGACTAAATATATTTTTATGGAGAGCAAAATATTAAAAGTTTTTTAAGGTTTAAGTTGATTTATTCTGGAATAATATTCCTGCCTTTTTATTGTTCATAATTATGTTAAAAAGTTACAGTATTAACATTTTAAAACTTGGCATTCTGCTAACTTTTTGAACTATTTTGCCATTTACAAAGAATTTTTAGGCTATTTTGGAGTTTAGCTAATATTTCAGCTACATGCTAGCTGTTTTGGCTAATTTGGGCTTTTCTTTTTAAGTATTTTTGGGCTGTTTTTGAAGTTAGCTGTTTACACATTGGCTGTTTTGGCTAATTTAGGCTTTTTTTTTGTTGTTTTTTAGGATATTTAGAAGTTTAGCTATTTTTCTAGCTAAATGCTTGCTGTTTTGGCTAATCTGTTTTTTGGGGGGGTTTAGGCTAATTTGGCATCTAATATTTTAGCTGGCTATCAGCTTCAGCGTTTTTAGCTATCAGCACTGGCATCTTCAGCTGCCAAATCAATCTTACAGCATTCACACTAGCAATGCTATATATCGAGTTCATAATTATGTTCACATAAGTTCAAAATTTTGTTTCAGTGTATCCTGTTCGACCTAAAGTGTGTTTTGGATTTTGGCCCCTTGTGCGATTGACTTTGACACCCCTGGAATAAATTGTTGCAGATGCATAATGTAGTGAACTAGAGAGTCAAAAGGAAGCTAAAAAATACAAGTTTTGCCACTCTGAGCAAGTCAGTATGGATGTTAATGACGGTGACTCATATACGGCAGTCAATACTGATGCCACCAATGACGCATATATATTTACTCTTAGATAGCAGTGACGGCAGACTTCACCTTTGATGAATCATAGCACATGGTTTTGTTGTCACCCCTACATGTTCTCTGTAAATTGATGTGCCAATGTCACTTCACTTCTACTTACTGTCATTTGCATCACTCTGTGCAGATCTTCCTGTTTGTACGTGTCACAGCGAAATGACAAACGACCCAGAATTCATGACTCATTCACAAAAGCAAATGTCTCCTGCCAGCATCCCTCAGAGTGTACCGCTCACAATACCAAAACAGACACAGCAGCATGGGGTGAGTCACTGATGATGGACATGACAGTAATTATCACAGTTCAGCTCGGGTAAAACACAGATCGGTCCATTCCAGTCTTCCATCTAGATCCACACAAAAAATCTACACAAGACCTAAAAGATTTACATATGATCTAATAGACAGTGTCTTAGTTGGTGTTTTTCAAACAGGCCTTCTATATGAAGGATATTTTCCTTCAATAAAAATACTATATAATAAAATAGGAATATTGCTATGAATATAGTGGTTAACAGAGTGGCTGATTTTAGTTTACCAGTAAAAAAAAAAGATAGAAATGGTGCAAAAAAATTATCAAATGTCCAGATTGTGAAAGGAAAATGAACATTAAGCTGCATTAACACCGAATGAGATTTGTTCATCAGGGGCGTCCAGTTTCAATATGAAGTCGATGTACAGATGTGATCTGAAGTTATTGGGAACTGCGTTATGGCAGCAGCGCAATTTGTGTGTGACAACCAATAAACACATTCTCAGTCTCAACTCGTCACAAATTGATGTTTGGTTAAGGACCATTCCGTGTCACTTTTTGACATTTTGGGCGTCCCCAACTCGTCATTTTTTGAATTGATGGCTGTTCGTATAATCAAAGGTTCACAACCCTCGGTACACGGTACTGCGCATGGACTGATCCCCGGGACACGGCCGGTACCGGCACCCTAACCCGGTACTGGTAACCTAACCCCAGCGCTTCAAGTGGACCGGTACTCACCAGTACTCAGTACCAGCAATTCTAAAAGTAGCTCTTTACAGTACTGCCACTTCTCTATGCCAGTAGTACCACCGGTACTCAGTACCGTTGCAAATACTCGACTCAAAAAACTTTCAATATGATTGTTATTTTTTAAAGAAAAGAGAGACAAGATTAAAGTAAGAATCTCTATTATTCTTTGCTCACACATAGAAAAAATGACATCTTTTTATTGATCAATATTTACTTTGAAGATTCTCTGCCACTTCCTGTAGTCCACTTAAAGCACTGCATAACCCTAACTTGGCACCAAATTTGGTACCAGATGTGGTGCCGGACCCAAATCAGTACCGGACGCGAAACAGGCCCAGGTTAGGGTACCAGTGCGCATCTTTGTCCTGGTACGGGACCGGTTCCGGTTCGCGGCCCGGAAGTTGGGGACCAGGGATTTAATGGGAACAGCCAGCACGTCAAAAAACGATGTGTTGGGGACACCCAAAACATCAAAAAATGAAGCAGAGGGGTCCTTAACCAAATGTTAATATCAGCAATCAGCAGGTGGAGTACAAATATAAGATGGAGGTTTGATCCAATCGTCCTTATCTTGAACCTCCATCCCTTTTCTTAACCCGCTTGGCCCACCAGTTGGCCTCCCAGAGACCGGCGTCACGGGATATCAGCTGTGGCAAGGGAGGCTGCAGCCTGCTTTTATTTTTATTGTTTCCCCTCTGACCAATGCAGAACAGCAAGTCTTCAAA
>NC_050530.1:9356978-9374637 GCF_002922805.2 Oryzias melastigma | reverse complement strand
CTGTCATTTAGTAGTTGTTTTTTCCAAGAAGGTGTGAAAAATCTCAAAAGAGAAGACCTATGTGGGCCAGCATTCATTCATTAAAAAATGTAGAGCATAAAAGTTAATAACAGCGATTTAAAAAAAAATCAACAAAGTACCAGTAAAGTCTTACTTATTTTTAGGTAATAAAATGTGAAAAAAATAAAAATAATACTAAATAAAATGTAGAATTCAGTTATTATTATATTATATTACTCATGTTTGAAAAATATATTGGAGAAAATTATAATTTCACATTTAAAAAATTGCATTTATGATGTTAAAAATATTGTACAAAAGCTTTAAAGGATAAATAAATGATTCATTCTCAAATGTCAATAGTAAAACCCTTAATTTAATGTTTTTCGTATTTTTTTATTTTATTTGAATGTTAAAATTAGTGTGTACTAGCAATGTAACATTTATTTGACCTACATTATTTATGGACCCAATTATGGACATAAAAAGGACATAAATTGATGGAGTAGCCTCCATCCTCCCCTGACCTCAAACCTATTGAGATCCTTGGGAGCATCCTCCACCAACACGTCTCAGAGGTGGGGAGGCAGTTCACATCCAAACAGCAGCTCTGGGAGGCGATTCTAACATCCTACAAAGAAATTCAAGCTGAAACTCTTCAAAAACTTTATGGATGAAATGACTGTGAAACTGCTACAAAATAAGAAGTTAAAATGCAACTTTAAGCTGTTTTTGATTGGATTAGCTTCAGATTTCAGCAAATTCGACCTCCTAATGCAGCAATATTAAACACATTTTCAGATCTTTAGAATCTATCAAATCAAACCTATTAAACACTACTGTGTGTAATAATATGGGACAGCAGATTTTAAGGTTTTTGAAAAACTTATCTTTAGGAAGATTGTTCAGTAACATTTAATATATTTTCTAAAGGTTAGTGAGTTGAAAATTATACCGACTGTGATTTGCATTAAGTATTTAAAAAAATCCTAGAAAAATATAATTTGCTTAATAATTTTGAGGATGAGGGCTAGCCAGACCTGGTCCTCAAAAGCCACATCCATGACTGTTTTCCAGCTCTCCCTGGACTGCTTGATGCTCAAGTATGTTAAGTAAATCAGGATGTGGAATCTCTAGACACAGGTAATTAGTCTAGACAGCTGCTGGTCAGAGCTTAGTCATCATATTTCGTTTGCTGGCTGACTTATCAGTGCGTCTCGTCTTTAAAATGATATGATTGTATTGTTAATTTAATCATCCCTTACCAAAGACAAAGCTATATGATAACATACATATAAACTTGTAGTTTAAAACTACAGAAAAGCAGAATTTAAGGAGGTAAAATAAAAAAACTACCAGTAGTTTTCACCCAAATGCATATTAGGAATGAATTTGTTGCAACAAAGAAAAAAATATTTAATATATATTTTCTTTTTATGATTACCAGATGATGGTTTGACTTTCATCAATGGCTCCTCTAAAAGACAACAAGCAACAAAGTGAGATCACAAGTGATTTATTTGGGCCATTAGTACTGATGTTTCTGAATTAGCTCCACTTTTGTCCTTAAGGTGAGGGGGAAATGAGTCATTAATATTGGTGCTACACTACAATTTTCCTGCAGCATCACAGCTTGCACAGCAGGAAATACAAGGCTCCCTCCCCTTCCCGTTATTAGACATTCGCTGAATAAACACTGCAAATGAGCGCCGCTTTCCCCGCAAAATGGTAATAAACCATAATTGCCTCTAATCTGAATACATTAGTCCTTAGAGACTCTTGTCGCTTTTGTGAGTAATCAGAGCTGTAGGTCTGAAATATAATGGTGAGAAACATGAATCTTTCTCCGCACTTGACATGTATGCTTTTGCATAAATGTAGAAATGGGCATGCTTTTAGTAGAAACACCAGAAACCCTGCTATTATGTCTCGAAAACTAAAATAAACAACAAAAGGAGTTTTCAAAGAGTATGTACAGATCCAGACTTCATGCTGTTAAACCACTATAAAGAGGATGAAATGTTCATGTCTGCCTACCTTTTTTGCTACATGGCGTTTTGTGGCTTCCTGTTTTTACACATCCTGTTGGGTTAAAGAATTTACCAGTATTGTAACTTGATTACATTCTTTTACTGCATTTATGTTATAAATTTGCTGGTGATTTAGCATCTATTTTGTTACAAATCCAACAAAGCTTTACCCATCAGGCACACACCCTCAAATGACTTTATCAGTAACTTTTCCAACCAAATTGTATTTGTACTTTTTTTTTTTTTTACAGCAGTAAACTTAAAAACATAATTAACCAAAAGGCTGTTCGTTTCAAAGAATATTCTTTAGTGCTTTTTTTTCCTAATTCCCTGGTTTGACCTATTAAGACCCAGACCAGTTTTTCCTTAAAAATAAAATCATGCGGAAAATACCACGAATAAAGATGACCACAGAAAACATTTCAGATATTTTCCTGTTTAACTGATGTCACTATGGGTTCTTATGAGTTAAATTTGGATTTTAAAAATAACTATCAAATAATCTGATAGGAGCAGCAATGCCATGGATTTTACTAATACAATGTTTTTCATATAAAATAATTATGGATTCTTTTTTTTTTATTCCCTTGAATAGTTAAAAAAAAAATCCCTTAACCTAGAGCGCTGGTTTGGCTTACACCAAAATGCTTTCGGAGACCACTGTTTTGCATTTATAATAATAATATTAATAATAATAATAATGATAATAATAGCCTAATAATAATAATAAAGTATATTATTCAAATTCTCATTTATATTTTTGTTGCTAACTTCCCTTTGTTTTTAAAGTAACAAATTTGCTGACTTCCCAGGAAATGTACGGATCAAAAATACCCTTTTGGCTAACTGTTTTTAGTACAGATTCTTTTTAATGGTCCAATTTAAATAAACAAGTAAATCAGTAAGTAAGTAAAGTAAGTTGAAAAGGATAAGTAAGTATAGTAAGTAAGCTAACTAAGTGAAGTAAGCTAAGCTAAGTAAGTCAGCTAACTAAGCTAAGTAAGCTGTCATTTAGGCAAGCTATGTGTTTTTATTATTGAACAATTTAACATGACAGAACATGGTGTTAAGTAAGCTAAGTAAGTTAAGAAGGCTAAGTAAGTATAGTAAGCTAAGTAGGTAAAGTAAGGTAAGTAAGTTAGTAAGCTAAGTCATTTAAGTAAGCTAAGTTTTTTTTTTTATTATTATTGAACAACTTAACATGGCATTAAGTAAGTATGGTAAATAAGCTAAGTAAGTTAAGTGGGCTAAGTAAGTATAGTAACTAAGTAAATTAATCAAAGTAAGTAAGTAAAGTAAGCTAAGTAAGTTAGTAAGAAATTCAGTTAGTCAGTGTAAATGTTTTTATTATTATCATTTTTTTTTTACTATAGAAGCTGTAATGCTAAGCCTACTTCTTTTTTTTAACAACTTTTTTAAATTATATTAATTCAATAATGCAGTTTTCTCTGTGTTCTTATTGATTTACTTTGAAGCCCAGAGGATTTAGTTTCAAGTATGGACATTTAATTTTCTTTAATCTAATAAGTCATTTATCTTTATCGTAACATTTTAACTGATTTGTAGAACAGTCATCTATAAATACACCTTACATCCATTTTTGTTTCTTAACTTTAATAACAAGTCTATTAGATGCAGCAGTGTCTGCCAAAGAGATGAAAGACGGTAAACTGATGTCTTTATTTCTCATTACTATTAGAGGTTTTTACTCTCCTGCACATTTTCACATTTCTCATTTACACCCTGTAACTGTTTTTGTTCTTCATCTTTGTTAGTTGTGTGCATTCACTTCCCAGTCGTGTCAGTCTGGAAGTTGCAATGTCTTCATTCTCACCCTATTTTTCTTATTCCACCCACTTTTTTCTCTCCATCTCGCTAGCTTTAGCGGCGCCATTGAGTGCTTGTGGCTTGTTTACAAAGAACACTGAATCCCCCAGTGAGGTTTGGCTTGCTTGTACAAGCAGGGAGAGAATTATGAATGAATTTACCCCCACACTCTAACCCTCCACTTCATTCCTTTATTCTCAAATTCTCTCATCATCGTTCTTCCTCTCTGCATGCTCTTCAGCTACCTTAAGTCACACTTTTCCACTTGTGTGTGTTTGACTGAGAGTGTGTTTGTATAAAGCCAACAGTGGCCAGAGGCTCATTTTTGTGGTTGGGTCAGTGTGTATCCTGACGGCTCGCAGGCGTCTCAAGGGCCCGGCTCCTTCTTCCAGCTTCACTCCTTCACCTTAGGGCCTCTCTAGAGAATCGCTCCAACCAGGCATCGCTTAGTCATTTTTATATTTTACTGTAAAATAAAGCATGTGCTTAGATTCAAACATTTATTAAAAATGACAGGCTGTGTTTGAGAGACCTGTCAGGGAAAAAAGAATGAATACAAAAGTGCAAGAAGTTATATATCCCCTAAATGGGAAGAACACTAGGAGTGACTTTCAAGGCTGGTTGGGTGGTGGGAAGTTTTAGACTAGCATGTAATGGTATCCCTCCAAAAATGTCAAAGTTAAAAATGTCTGGCCTGTTGCAGAAAGCCATGCCCTCTAACTTTTAAGAGCAAAAGCCATGGTTGCCATAGAGACTGTTCATGTTGACTTCTTAGGATTAAAATCCTAAATTAAAATGCACTAAAACCAAACATAAATTTAAATATTTTTTTTAAAGTTTAGATCAAACTACTTTCAAAAGCTTTCATTAAAGACCTCTAAGGAAATTTGTGTTTTTAACATGTTCTTGTAGCATTTTTCTCTTGATGGAGGACATATACAAATAAAACCAAGCATTAAATTGCTGTTCTGTGTATTTCTTTATTCAAATAATTGTAAATCAGGAGCAGATTTAAAAAACTTTGAGGGTGTGATGTAAAATCTACAACAGCAAGCCCCAAGCTCCCTGCTCCACTTCACTTTGATTTATCCACTTGCAGACAATAAATCCACGTACGTCTTTATTTTCTTTATCCAAGCTGAAATTTGGCTCAAAACTGTATGGCTGGACGCTCCATTATTGCTTATAAAGTTTGTTGCACCGGCAATCTTAGGTTGGAGGACTGTAAAGTAGTAAACTGTAAACTAGTGATGGGTCGTGCTCACATTGACTCTAAGTAGGGAGTTGAAAGAGTCGACTCTCAAAAGATTAGAGCCGATTTTTTACTGTTTTTGCGAGCTCTCTGCTGGTTCACACCCAATCCAATTTGTGCGTCAGGGGCATCGAGTTCTAATGTTAAGTCAATGGTACATGTATAATCAGAGGTCCTGCGGCGCGATTTGAGCGCCACGGAACAAGTTCAAATATCTGAACATTGATGAGGTTGCCACTTTGGATCAACCAATCAGGGAGACTCAGCTTTGGGCTTGTGACGTGTTCAGTGTCTAGATCAGCAGGTAGAGTCCTTGGAGGATCAATCCAAGCTTACTCATCCTGTCTTTCCATAATTTTCCTTACCCGCAGTATCCCTTTTCGAGGCCGTGGGGTTGCCGTAGCCCGCCCCACTACCGTTGAGCGAAGGCTTCTCATGAATACACTACACATCGACACATTTTTTTAAACACACAAACCATCATTTTTTGCAAAGTTATGGTAAAAATAAAGCTTGTAAAAAAACTTTATGAAGAGTCGAGTCGAAAGAATCAAAATGCCTATCACTACTGTAAACAAAGGGATGATGGGAAGTCAGGGCAGGCTTACTCTGCACCAATGGTCCCACCCACAAGTCAGAGGCAAATACCTGATGAACTCCTACTGCTCTGCAGAAACTATGTCTGAGAAAACTTTTGTGTATCTCATTTTGCCTAATAACGTTATAATCATAGTTAAAAGACCACTGGGAACGGTTTTAAAATGGATCAAAAGAGGATGGAATTGATTATTTAAAGAGGAAATGTATTAAAACATTATAAAAAACCAGTACGATTAGTAAAAAGCCAGATCCCCGTCCTATAAGTTTACACACTAAGTAAGGAGGGATGTTTTGGGACATTTACAGGTTCTGGGTATCTGTGAGGAACAGTGAGATTTGATTTCTTGATGACACACACACACAAAAAAAAACCATCATGAGCTGCTGAAGGCGAGGTAGGTCATAGAGACAGCAGCATCCTCTGCCTCACACCTCCTCTTTCCCAGAGTATTTGGTTTGTTTATGAGCTGGAGTCGGTGACAGGTTCATTCCTTGCCTTCTAGCCAATGCTAATGCCAGGTAGGAGGCAGCCAGAGGGACACTAATGCATTCAAAGCAAGACTAAGGCCAGGATATAAAACTAAACTGGGACTCCAGGCCTTGTAAAACCCCCCCAAACACATCCCCACCTTTCTCCCCGTGAATGTGCTATCACTCCTTTTTTCCCTGTGTTTTGGCATGCCTGCTTGTCTTCAAGAAGCTCCAATAACTGTGAGGAAGCAGGAGCTCCACTGGAGACCTCTCCATCTCTCCTGCACTCTGCCGTTCCTCTAATCGCTTCTGCAGTATTGACCGTTTTGGCACTGATGTCCGGATGCTGATACCCATGAAAGTAAATCTGACTCTTACTGACTCAACAGTAAAACACACTCCCCCCCAAAACACACCCCCACCACACAGTTCGCCTAACTCCACAAGCTCTTTCCGTCTTAGAGCCTGGTGCACCCCCAAACCGTTGGCTTTGCAAATCTTTTTTGCATCTGCAGACCTCTACTTTATGGTGTTTGTGTGCGCTCAGACATCTGTGACAGGGCAGCTATTCTGGGCATGTGGAACATGGTATTCAAGAGATCTCTCCTATGTGCATCCGACTTCCATAACACGCTAATGCATTTATGCAAGCTGTCTTAGGCATCTTCTCGAGTATAGGTCAAAGAGCCTGAAGAATGTCTCAATTTGTCACAGAAAGAATACATTACTTACAACGTATCTAATGAAAGAGTAAAACATTTTATGTTTTAATAAAATGTTATCATATCTTAAAGACTACACATTCTTTAAAAAAATAGAACCTAAATTCAACAGAGGATAAAAAAAATGAAAAGAAGTGGAAAAAATACCAAAGCCAAAGATTTTCTGTGTTCTCTATAACATGATTTCCAAACCTTTGAAAAGAGAAATACCACAGTCTCTGCAAAGCTACAGCTCTTGTAAATAATCCGAGTCTGGGCGCCACCTCAGAATCCCAGCCTGGTCTCGGGCCTGCTGGATGCCATGTCAGTTCAGCTGGAAGAGTTCTGGGTGTGAGGTGGTGGTAGGGGTTGTTGAGGGCAGCACAGTGAGGCAGGGAAAGGAGGGAGGGACAGGGGCATCCAAGTCTGCTCTTGCATCATCAGCAGCGAATACTGCAGAGTTCAATGTGATCAAATCTAGAAAAATGGGCCTGAAAACCTCCAGATGTCCAGTTGTTTTTCTTACTAACTCCACTTTTTGTACATTTTCTTATCTTCATTTATCTACAACAGTTGACTGTGAATCATCACCTTATTAGTGATCAATAAGTATTATAGTAAACCATAATTAGTTCAGTGTGAATGAAGTGTGAGTGACAAGAGCAAAACTAAAAGTAATAAACTCGACAAGTAATGCCTGAGGTTTGATTAAAAAAAAAATCAATCAGACTGTCTGCAATGTTTCTAAAATATTTTCCTTTTGTAGTTCCATTCAGAAGCTGTTGGTCCATGACTTACAGAGCAAAGAATGTTTATGAGCTAGACGAGGCCTGGGATGACTCAAAAAAAGAACATAATGGAAATGACACAAGAAAAACACATTTTTAAAGCCCAAACAAACAAAAATAAATAGTAAAAAAGGAACTAAGAAATAGAAAAATAAATGAACAGCATAGAATATTTTTTTTAAAAAGCTCCATTTATGCTTTAAAAAACAAAAAAAAAAAATCTGTCCCTTTGACAGCAAATGTGACACATAAGCACACTCACTTGTGTGGCTCATGTGTAGCTTGTGGAATGAAACTTGCAGTGATAACTGTGCTTAAATGCTCTACATGCCTTTGGGTTTGCAGTAGCAAGGCCAAAGAAGCTGAACTTGACCTGCCTCTTGGCCCTGGACATGAACACAGCTGCCACACATTCTGATACGGATGATGGCGAAAGCTCGACTTCCCTGTCAAACCAAGCTTTGCTCCACTCTACCGATTAATTTAAATACAAATTCAACTTTCTGGATGTAAATTCTATGTTGTTGGCAGTTTGAGTAGACAAAATAAACATATATATGTCAGTTTATTTGCCATTTTTCCTATGATTTGTGTTTTTCTCTTTTTTTGATTGCATTTGATAATTTAATCTAGATTTTAAATTCAACCTGAACACCATTTCCACTGTGCAGCATGGAGGTGGAAGCATCATGACTGCTTTTCTGCAAAGGTAACAGGAAAACTAAATCATATTAAAGAAAAATTGACTGGGTCCACCATCCGATTGCCTGGCGAACTGTCCAGGGTGTAACCCAACCTTTACTCTTCACTAGCTGGGACAGGCTCCAGCAACCCCGTAACCCTAAACAGGAATAAACCATGTTTAGAAATGGGTGGATGAATCATTGAGACCCATTGACAAGGCAACAAGAGTTGCTTCATATAAAACATTTCAAGCAGCTTGGTGAAAAAAGATTGGAGCAATTATTAGAAAATAGAAGCTAAGTATGACTGTAAATCTCCCTCGGATTGGGGCTCCATCTAAAATCTCACCTCGTGGGGTCTTAATGGTCCTAAAAAAGGTGGGGAGTCAGCCTAAAACTACACAGGAGGTGATCAATGACCGGAAAAGACTGGCACCACCGTTTCTATGGTTACTGTTTGTAATACGTTAAGACGTCATGGTTTGGAATCATGCCAAGCACGGACGGTTCCCCTACTTAAACCAGCACATGTCCAGGCCTGTCTTGGATGATCCAGAGGAATCATGGGAGAACTCATGTGGTCAGATGAGACCAAAATAGTACGTTTTGGTCTGACTTCCACTCGTTGTAGAGGAAGAAGAAAGATGAGTACCATCTCCACTGTGAATGTCATGGTATGTTTTTCTGCACAATGGGACAGGACGACTGCACCTTATTAAGGAGTCTCCATCCCTCAGTTAGAGCGTTGAAGACGGGTCATGATGGGTCTTCCAAAATGACAATGAGCCAAAACACATCCAGGATAACCAAGGAGTGGCTGGAGCATTTCAAGGTTCTGGAGTGGCCTCGCCAAACTCCAGACCTAAACCCTATAGAAAGTCTTTGAAGGAAGCTCAAAGTCTGTATTTCTCAGCAACAACCCAGAAACCTTGACTGATCTAGAGGAGATCTCTGAGGAGGAGTGGGCCAAATACCCTCCTGTGTGCAAACCTGGAGGAAAACTACAGGAAATGTTTGACCTGTGTAATCGCAAACAAAGGCTCCTGTTCCAAATATTAACATTGATTTTCTCAGGTATTCAAATAATTATTTGCGACAGTAACACACAAAACCTTTTTTTTTTAAATGATAAAATTTGATTTCCAGATTATGTTTTTTTAGACATTTTGTTTCTCACAGTAGACATGCAGCTACAATGAAAATTTCAGACTCCTCCATGATTTCTAATAGGGAGAACTTGCTGTTCAAACACTTGTTTGCCTGTAGGATTGTTGTAAATTTAAAAAAAAAATTAGGACATTTTTGACTATCTCTGTTTTTGTGGGGTGTATAGGGTCAGATCTTCAGTACTTTGGATGGGAGGACAAAAAGGAGCAGCAAAAACAACACGGCGTCTCTACTTTACTAAAGTAATGATTTGTAGTAATTCCAACGTTGTCTAAACTCCTGTTTTTCCTCTTTTAGGTTTTTTCATCTGCAAGAGAGTTTATCAAAAGCAAGTGTGCGCTATAAGAATGTGTGAATGGACATTTTTTCCAACCCCCCTCCCTATCATTCTGATCTCCAGTTTGGCTCATAGGCGTGATTTACACTGCCCCCCCTTCACGTCCAGTTTCTCAAATTCCATATTGAGTAAGAGATATATCAAGCAGGTGTTATCAGCATCAAAACGTTGGTGGCCCAAATGTGAGAAAAAACTGCACACGCTGAAAAGAAAAATATTAGTATTATATATTTTTTGAACTAGGAGATGTTATTCTAATATGAAATTAGTAAACTGGAAAAATAATATTTATTATCCAAAAAATATATACTTGTAAGGTGAGCGTACAATTTGAATAATGGTATTAATTAATTAATTAAAGCTTTATTAACTAATTATTATTGTGTGTGTGTGTGTTTTTTTTAATAATTTTAATTAAAACATAAGAAGGTAACAATACAGGTAGGTTGTTTAAAGGGAGTAATACAATCCAGTTAACAAAAGGGTTGCAGAAATGTTTAAACTTACTTGATGTTTTTTTGTATTTATTTTTTTAATCTAATATCAAAAATGACAATTTTGAAGCATATTTTTTCATGGTTTTTTGAAATAATCAAACACAATTTTTATTTATATGACTTGACTTTACTCATTGGAAATTAAAAGGAATATCTTAAATCAACTTGATTTCCATGATTTTTTTTAATTATTATTTTAAGAATTTTTTTAAACAAAAATTCTGCCTTTTGTGGATTTTTTCCTTCTTTTTTGTACAAAAAGTGTCATTTTGATTCTTCAGCTCTAGGAAGACATTGCTCCTATCAGCTCCAGATCACAGCTCTCTAAAAGCTGTGAAGACGTTCGCTTACATAAAATCGCTGCTGAACATCAACACACTGCATGCATTATTTTATTGTTAATGTGGCTCTGCAGTGGTGAACTGCGCCTGGTTATAGCAGTTTGTCAACCTCTAGTGGTTACCTGCAAAACCTCAGCTGTCAAAGTAGCGGCATGCATCGACTACTGTGCCATCTGGAAACACCGATCACCCCCCAATACTTGAAAAACCTTTAGGTTTAATAACACTGTTCCAAACAGCAACGCCTGGGAGTGAAAATGCATCATCAATTAGCACTTTTCTTCACTTATTTTGATGAAGCTCTGCTTATTAAAGGCTGAAATGGTGGGATTATACTTCAAATTTCACACTCTTTGATACATCATCCTCCATTCATTAAGCCATTCATCTTTCACACTCATCCCTCTTTCTGTTTCATACTTCTGTGTCACTGTCCCCAACGGGTTAGTGTCTAGAAGTTTCTTCTGTCAGCACCATCTGGGGGGCTGACAGGGCGGATGAGGCCCACGGGAGAGACATCAAACACGGGATGCTGGCCTTGGTCTTCTCGCCTCTCCCCATCCCATATCTATTTGAGTTACTGGCCCCTCCATCTGTCTGCGCATGATTTGGAACTGGCTGTCACAGGCAAGAAAGAAAGGCCCTCCTCCAGTGACAAATGACAACCTCAGAATAAACATAACAGAGGAGGGGGTGGAGAAAAAGAGCTGAATCACTCTTTCATCATCCATCAGCCTCTGCTGGCCTTCTCATTAACCTCTGTTCATTGCCTCTGACTCTACTCTGGTGTCTGTCAATCTTATATTTTCCTGCCACCTAGTTTCTATTTACCAATAAAAAATGAAACTTTGTTTTTGTACAAATATCAATAACTTCTTGATTTTGTTACTAGAGCTAAAAAAATATTATTAAAGCAGAAGATGCAATTGAGGACAGAAGAACGGATAACTAACCAAAAGTACACCGACTCACACACTCCTCTAGCTCTCAGCACCGACTAAAACCTGAAGCCAGCATGCCGGGCCCTGCTGATCTTAGTGTTGTTTCAACCAAGCACACAAATGACAGATGCCTGCTCTGCTGCAGCACAGGCATTCAGAGCATCTCCTCTGAAACCAAAGGCATATTCCTTTTATAAACAGCAGGGATTAGGGCCCTTTGGAGGAAGCTAGCATGTGCACAGGCCTTAGGCGGCATGCAGATAAAAAAGCATCTTAAATTAAATCAATAACCACCAGCCACCACCTAATCCTGGCTAGCCCCAATAAACACCCCTACAGCAGTCCCCAACAAAGCCTCTGCCCATGCCTTAGTCCAGCTCAACCACACCCAAGCCCCAGACGCCTTTATCTTTTTATAGCTGCACCCCAGGCCCATTCTGGGGTACTCAGGTGAAGGCTTTTCAGTCGGGGTAGAGTGAGCCATTTATGACGAGCAAAAGGGGGATGAAGGACTACATGTGTTCGTCCAGGTAATCCATCAGCAGACAGGCTAGTTTTGGACGGCACGGCGACTGGCAGCTGGAGAGAAGTGAACAGCTGACGTGGGTAGAGCCCATCTAGATCACGCCAGACAGGATAAAGAGATATAACCTCACCACCCACCTCCCCTCTCAGTGCTCCCCCATGTCATCCCAAAGCTCTTTCATCTTTTAGCCCAGCGGGTGCTAAAGCAAACTTTCCACTTCGGCTTGATAGAAACCGGGCATTGCAGAGACCCTTTCACTTTCTGGGCATCAATGATGGAGAACCGTGTCTGCCCGGTTCAAGGACAGGTTGCATCAGCTGGGACACATCCATGATATCACTGCCATTTAAAGGATTGATCCAGTTTAAAACATCAACATAGTGAAGGTTAACATTTACTGGGTATTAGATGGCATTTGAGTGACCATTTCTAATGAAAAGTCTATATAAATGCACATATATGCCAAACTCTCACGTACACGTGTCAAGTCTTTAAGTCAGTTATTGGACTCCAAGTACAAAATGGGCAGTCAATAAATGAGCACTAAAAGTCAAACCAGCTTTTGACCAATCAGGAACTCGGATTTGGTAGTGATGAGTGGGTAGCATCCTTTTTTAAACATGGATGTCGGAGGACAAAGTAATGCGGCATGTGCCCGACTTTAAACCACCAAAGTCACAGAAGTCAACTTGCATAACACCTTCAATTTTTCTGTCTCTCACTCAACCAAATTTCCTTTTCACTCTTTAACTTTAGGTCAAGACCAAAGACGCAAGCTGAGATGAGGATCAAGCTGTGGAGAGTCAGGATTTCCAAGCTGTCAGGAAAACTGAGTAAATCCTATCCCCCAGGCCACTGGCACCGCTCAGGAATGTGGTTCTTCCACTTTAATTGTGCTTAACTTCCTATCCCCAACTTGCAAAATTAAATTTCCCTTTTCTAACGTGTGCATTCACTGGTGCAGCATCTTTCAACTTGAGGCTTCCTGTAAAAGTCAGTGAGCTTTAGAGGGAAGGCCGCAATGGTTAGATAACTGAGAGCTTCAAAGTCAAAAGGACTATGAGAGACAGCCGGACAGTAAATCAGGGAGACACTTCAAAGTAGACTATGGAGACAGCCATGCAGATACATGAAGGGCACAGAAAGAGAGACATTCAAATGCAGAAAGGATCATAGAACAACTCGAGATGGTAGACAAAACAAACAAAACACACTAACAATAAATATGCAAGAGAGCAAAGCAGACAAAATATGGTCAATGGTCTCACACACACACGCAGCTGTCATTAGCAGCCAGCCAGCTAGGGTGACAGAATAAGAGGGCAGACAAACAGAGTGAGAGATCTCCATGTGAAAGACAAAGCAGGGTACAGTAGTGGCTAGCAGCAGCCAAGGGAGACTTCATTAGTGAGGTCAGTGCCCCAGGGTACTTAGTGTAACACTGGAGGCCTATGCACCCACCCCCTGGCCCTATGCAGAGGTGGATATTGCATCTTTGCGATAACATCTCTCGACATAGGAGGGGGCCTCTGCATCACAGCATAAAGACCCCTGTTTTCGGCAAGTTTGAAATAAGGCTTTGTTCCCCCAAGGCCTTGGTTCCCCCACCACCACCACCACCTTCTCCTCCTACTCTTTCCTCTTGGGTGGGCCAGAGACTTTCCAAAAAACTGAGCAACTTGTGTCTGGGGATAGCCCCCTCGAGCCCCCGCCACCCCCCGTCTGTCCACTACGCGTATACACAAATACGCTAAGATGCACTCACACATGCACAGTCTGACATGCACGCATATCTTGCAGCAACCTCAACCCCTCATCCAGACAGTGGCGTCCGCTGGCTTTGGGCCATGTCTGTGTGGAGCAGTTGGTAGGAGAGGAGGAGATCCTGGGCTGTGGAGGGAACAGCTCCAGGAGGGGCCTCAGTGGGCTCACCCCTGGCAGAGTAGGGGCCCACAGAGAGGGGTGTGTGTGTGCCTGTGTGTCTATGAGGGCTTGAGGGGGCCTAGTCCTGGTCAAAGGTGCCTGGCTGCCTGGGCACTCCAGGGAGCTCAACAGACAGGCAAGCTTTACATGGAGCCTCCCTTAGTACAGACACTCCACAGTCAGTTACATACAGCTTACTGTAAAGACTCCCACCACTCATCAATAGCCATACTCACACTAAAAACACATAGTGACATTCATGAATCAGCACATTCAATTTTTGGCCATCACTAGTAAGAGGGGCGGGCGGCAGCTGTTGATCGATGCAACACAAGACTATATGCTAATTTTCTTGACCATTCCTGGCAAGTGAAGGGTTTGTCAAGGTCTCAGTGGAGGAGGGGGAGTAAAAATATCTCTGTTGTGATGCTCAAATGGGTTGCCAGGTAGGAAAGATGTGCACACCTTCCATTTATACTCCCATCAGCTGGTGGATTTAAAGGACCCTCAAAGCGGATCAATCATTTTCCACTGCAGGCTGTCCACTCTTTATCTTTACTTTCTGAATGTGCACATACAGGTGGGGCAGTGGGCACTTTATCTGTAATGCAACTGTCTGCTCTCATACATAATTGTTGGTGTGTGTGGCTTTAGCTAGCAGCACTCAGTGCCTTTTGCGTTCATTATCACATGTTTTATAGTGGAATATTTAAGTCAGGGGGCCTTGGCATGGCTACGGCTATAGTTAGAGAACAAAGGAAAGTGCTGGGGCTGTCAGGAGGGTGTGGCATGCCGGAGCACAGCGTAGAGCTTTTTAGTAAGTGTTGTCCCTGCACTTCATGGAAAGCAAAGAGGAGGGGGGTCGACCGGGCCAGCCATGCAGGCAGACGGGGCTAAATTCAACTCATTCCCGTATTAATGGGAGCTTATGTGCCATTCACCCACACTAAAGAGGGCATTAGCCTGAGCCAGACAGCCAGGATACACCTTAAAATATCTCCCCTATCTGGCCAACCCCGTCTTTTGAATTCTCTAGCATTTATTTGTTTATTTAGTAATGTTACAGAAGGATATAAATAGCTGGAGTGAACTGCTTTTATCATAAAAAGAACCTATGCAGTCGATATGTGTGCTTGTCTAAATGGTAAATGGCCATTTTTACATATTTCCTCTTAAGGAAATGTAAAAATACTTGTATATACTGTATATATACACACACATATACTCTGATTCTACAGTTCTTGCTATTTTCTGATCTGGGTTGTAAGTTGAGAATTTGTCCTCTCCTATTTTTTTATCTCATAATACTTGTAGTTGCACCACAATAACTAGAAACTAAACACTGTAATTTTTAAATGGTTAAAACATGAAAAGGGCGTCCTGACCTTCATGTGGCCATTTTTAATAAATTAAATCAAACACTGTAGGCTTGGTGCATTAACTGGCTTAGCAAAATTATCAATTTTATCAAACAAATTAAGACTATTAGCGGATTTGATTTCAAATAACCACCTGCAACAGAGTGGCGACCTGTCCGATGTGTAACCCGCCTTTTCCCAGCAGCGGCAAGCTTAGGCTCAAAGTGCTATAGTGGTTAAAGAAAATTAATGTATGGATAAAAAGGAAGAAATGTAGGTTTCAAACCCTAACTAAAAAAAATAAATAAGTTGACACAACATCAGAAAATATTTGACCAATGTGATTAGTTTACCCTTTCAGGGATGCTGTAATGTAAAAAGTTACTTCAGAGGCTTTAAATGCATGTGTCCACAAAAATTTTAAAAACATAAACAATAAAAAGTTCTTGTAGTATCAGTTTTAGTCGTGTTTTGTAGAAAAAAGTTAATAAAATGTTGAGCTTTAGACACAAATGACTGTGGAAGCAAAAATAATGTATTTTAAAATAATTTTTACGTTTATTGTCGTAGCTCCTCATTATGAAAATGATACCGTCCAGTAAAAAAAAAAACATGTATTGATGTGTTATTTTTGAAGCTGCAGTGAATTCATATTTGGTTGGCACGTCTGCATGTACTTGACTCCTAAAAGCTACACAAGGATGGACGGAGTTTTGCACGAGTGTGTTGGAGTTGTGTTCCGCTGCTCTATAGAACAAGCTGAAGAGTTATTAGTTGGCAGGGATAATTGGTCTCTATGTAGGTGGCATGACCCAGCTGTCTGCAGCAGGAAGGCCCTGAGCTGAGCATGACCTCAACTGCTGACCTTACAAATGCAATACAGTGACCTCTGACCCTCCCCACATTTAAGAGACAGTGTTGTCTTTCTGCAGTCAGCCAGCAAATTGGAGCAAAAGGGGCCATTGAATCTTTTCCTACTATGTTTGTTCAGACGACTGTTGCATCCTGTTGCATCATCATTAAATAGCCACAAAAAATACTTTCAACTCCGTAACTCTCAAATTGTATATAACTTAAGTTTTACTCACATTTATTGGGAATAGAGACTTTGTGGTTGCATATCCTAACATTTCCTCTGACACATCATCTAATCAATATCACATGAAGACATTTTGCTCCTAAGGTGCTTTATGTTACAACATGACACTAACAATACTTCCTATGACAACTGACACACGACAAGTTCTTCCACAGTAAGAAAGACACTCAAAAAAGACATAAAGAGGCACTCACAAGCTACACGAGCATCTTAAACTGATGCTACAGTCAGGAGAAAACCACCTTTCCCCTCTAATCCTCTTTTGTCCTCGAGCGACCAAGGAGGCGGGTTAGGCCTCTTGGGAGAGAAACAGAGGAAAGATATCTGTCAAGATGGAAGGAGTGCTCCCTTAGGCTGCCACTGAGCAACAAGCATGTCCCTTTTGCCTCCCATGATGTCTCACAACAGAGCCGTTGAGTGACAGGAAAGCCCCAACGCAGCCAGGCATCTGCTGTAGCTCTGATCTTCAGCAAAGGCTTTTGGCAAAGGAAGGAAAAAAGATAAATGCAAATGGAAAACAAAACAGGAGGGTGCATGTATGAGAGCAATATTTTAATTGAAAAAGTTTCATTTTTTAAATAAATGAAACTGTACTGACCAAATAAATCAATAATTAAGTCTATAAGTTTCTTTAACTCTTTTTTGTTCCTCATTCTCATCAAAAGAAGAATCTAAATTTACCTCCTTCTCCTTTCTGTGCTGCCACAAGACTGCTGTCGCTGTGCTGATAAATACCATAATGCAAAACCTCTCACAAATCACCAAAGTTTTTCTTCATTTCTCTGGTTTACCGCATGGATGAATCCACCAATGTCACTTTTTTTTTTAATGTGACAAAAATCAGTTTCTTGCAAAATAATTTTACAGGGTATTACATAGAATGTGTTAAGACTGGAAACAAGTACAAAACACACCAAGCATGTCATGTTTAGAAGTCTCTGATGGTTGTTCGTAAAGATTTTCCTCATCCATCCAGCCATTCCACACAATATTTCACTTCTATTTTGTATTCCTGCTTAGTCCATCTTCACTTGCTTTTTCTTGCTGGCTAATCTGTATTTTTCTAGTAAGTGAACATTGTTTATACCTTGCTCTTTGTTTAACATTAAGATCAGACT
>NC_050530.1:9342848-9356838 GCF_002922805.2 Oryzias melastigma | reverse complement strand
ATAAAAATTCCTTAAGGAAAAAACATTTCATGGTAAAAACCTACAAAAGAGAGTTTGTTAGAATTCACTTCTACTAGTGTAAAATTGGAAATATTTTTTACAGTAAAATTACATTTTAAACTTGAAATTTTAAAAAAATATTCTAAAAACTTCACACTCCTACAACAATCATCAACTTGTAGCTTTAAGTCTTCTTTTATAGGAAAATTCCCTCAAGATAAAAAACTCTGAATTCAGTAATTCTACAGTAAATCCATCACAGAAGTTATTAAACAAGTTATGATATAGAAAGTGTCAAATGATAATCATTATGTCACACCACGTTAGATAAATGTTTTTCACTTTTTACTTTTTCAGCTAAGATAGTTGGCACAGATGAAAATAAAATGAACATATCCAGGTAGACGGGATGGTCCCGCTGCCGAACCAACATTTTGTGGGATTGAACCACAGCATGTCGGCAGACTGTCAGAGCTGCAGCAATCTGCTGGGAAATCTCTACATTTAATGACCCTATAGAAAAGTCCTTATGTCCGAATTCCCTCCTTACTTCTTTAATTATTAAAGAACTGTATAGTTTGGGGCTATCTATTGCCCTGAATTTTAAAGAAACTCGGACATGATTTTTTTTTAATAGTAAATATGAGATAAAAGATTCTCTGAAGTAAAAACCATCCTTAAACTTAAATGATAAAATAAATAAATAAATAAATAAATAATAAAAAAGCATTTAAACGCAATGCATTGTGGTCTATATTTGCCAATCTAGACTTTCGGAAAATTTCCATTTTCTGTGTTACTTCCGTCCGTTTTAACCAAAACTAGAACAAAAATACGCCAAACTAGAAAGCATGGAATCCAAAAGCCAGTTTGACTTCATGAGCTCGTGTCTGCATGGGGGTGTAGGTGGGGCAATAATGGAGGGAGAGGATTTGTGTTGAAATACTTGATGTTGAAAGAGGGCGGCAGCTGAAGGAGGAGAGAACAAATAACTCCATAAAATGGGTTAACATGAATCTTAACCCAACTTCCACCTGTGCGTCTATGCATCAGCGACTGTCAATAATGTGCTGTCATCTCTCAACAAACGCACACCGACCGCAATCATCTAGTATTCTTCACGCCAAGGTCAAAGATGGAGACAGAAACATGTTTTTGGTGTGTTTAAGTTAAAAAATAAGCAGTTTTGTTCATTCCACATCACTGAAGTATGATCCAAATGATATAAAAGGCTGGGGGAAATAAAAAACCACTTTACAATACAAGCACAATCCTCTGGTGCATGGAGCCTGCATTTGCCCAATAGTTGCGACAGTCCTGCTCTCTGTGACTCATTGTTTCCAAAATCTGTCATATGAGTCCCATTAGCAGGAAACAAAAGACATCGCCTTACTCTGCTCTCCCAGCCTTCACTTTTGCCTTTTCCTCCCCCAGACGTTTGCAGGTTTGCCTGCAACTATCATTTCCTCTTTCATCATCCTCGTCCTTTTTTCTTTTGTGCTCGTTATTCCTTTTCTGAGAATATATTTTACTCCTTTTCCCTTTTTTCACTTTGCAGCGTTAAAAAGGAAAAATGTCATCGGTGAGCGGTTGTTGCACTTGTCAATCCTCGTCTCCTTCCTCACATATCGTCACTTTTTTATCCTTCTCATCCTGCATCACTCGCTCTGTTACAGTTTTAGCAGCGAGCGGGTTTTTATTCGAAGCTGAATTAAAAAAAAAAAAGAACACAGCTTCCCAGTCACACATTCCACTGTCATCATCTGTTTTTGTCTGTGTCAACATATTGTGCTAAAAACCTCCATCTATTCCTGCTAACATGTGGTCGAATGACTAAAATAAAGGTAAAAATAATACCTTCTTTGACATTTTTGAGCAAGGGATGACGGGACAGAAACAACCCGACGTTGTAAAGTGTGGGGGTGTAAAGATGCGTGCGTCCCCGGTGACATGCACTCTCCGTGACTTACAATGTGCGTGTGTGTGTCTTATGGGAGGGGGGGAGGAGTGAGCACCTCTAAATATGCATCTTAATGGCTGCTCTGTTCCCACCATTCAAACCCAATGATTGAGAGCGAGGGCCCGAGAGGCAGAAGGAGAAGTGGTGCAACATGTTTTGGAGCGGCCGGGGTCAGAAAAGACGGCAAACGTCAACAGGAGCTGCCATACCCGACTCCTTCAACCGTGGTGACACACACACACCGTAGTGAGGAGCGGCGTGGAGAACCAGCCTCCTCAGGCAGTAGATGTTTGTCGCTAAATGAAGGCCGGCATTCTTTGGTTTCCCAGGGTGCTGGGTGCCTGCCAGTCCCCCGGCCACTGAGTGCCATTTTATTAAGAACAAAATGGAGCCCCTATGAAAGGAGCCCAGCACTGAGCCTGCACAGGTCTCACTGAGCCGGGCCTCGGCATAAACAAACAGCACCTTAAAGAGACAGGCTTGCAGAAAATAAGAGACGGCAGGGGCCTCTCAAGAGCCGTCTGAGAGATACAAACAACAGAGGGTATTGCTGATGATCAGGATTCACCTCACAGTGAGACGAGGGAGGCGTGTGAGCCGAAGAATGAGGTGAAAGCTAGCTGGCTTCATCCACAAAGTCTGGATCAGATAGATAAGATTATGGTACGGGACGCAAATTCTGTCCTAAAATTCATAATTAGTTGAACAGTCGCATATATGCGTTAATTAAGAAGCCACAATGAAAGACGTCTGGAAAACATTAGCTTTGTAATTAAGCTAAAAAATATATAATTTACCGTTTGTTAGGTATATATATATTCAACTCATAGAAGTCTTTTTTCAAGATTTCTTCATTTTTCCTGAGCTGTCATAAAATCCAATATGTTTGTTTTGATTTTTTTTCCCTGCAAACGTCATTTCAAATGTCCAATTCATCAAGTAGCCAGGAGGTGTCAGTAATACAGAGGGTGTGCTCAGGCTGCTGTCAAAGTCAAGGTGAAAGTGTGTTTGTTATGAACGACTTCACCAATCTGTGGACACAAGTCCACAAGAGACTGTGGTTTTCAGTACAATGAGTTCACAGATATACATGTATGTGTGTGCACAGTACAAGGGTGATATAGAAATATATAGAAACAATATGTAAGGGATTTTATGACTCATGGTGAAATAGTTTCCTGACCTGACTTATTTAATTGATTTCATTATAGATACAGCCATAAAAAAAGCTAATGGGAATGTTAATAAGAGTAAAATAATTCCAGAAAAAGCAAATATGAAGCTGAATTTATTTGTAGCCTGTTATGACAATCAGGAAGTAATCCATCCAGAAACTGATAAAACCATGTTTTTGTAAATAAAGTGCAAGGTGCTTAACAGATTAGCAGAAATATAAATTAAAAATAAAAAAAAGCTCATCATTCTTTCCTTATACAAAGAAAACAACATCTAACATGTTGACAAATATATCTGCAGTCAAATCCAAGCATCAGTTAGAGTTAATCATCTTACAGCTTCCTGTGTGGAGTTTGCATGTTCTCCCAGTGCATTATGGGTTTTCTGTGGGCACTCCATCCATCTTTAACAGTTACAAAGCATAACTTTAACAAGATGATTGATGACTATTGTGTGTTGTGTATACATGTGTGTTCGACCCTTTGGTGGACTTATAAACTGTCTAACCTCGGGTTCTCACGGCGTGTTCCGGCTCAGGTGTGATGCGGGAGAGGTCTAGTTACGGCAAATGAATCCGATCGGCTTCAGGGCGGCTTCAGCCACAGGCTCTGCTGCCGACCTCGGGAACCTCCGAACTCACGAAGGTTCACGCAATAACCCACCATTTATTACAATTTCGGTCGTTAATAGCCCCAACTTCACAAAGAGTGCCGTGACTCAACTCTGGCGACCGGCGAAAATATGAACCCAAAGAAATGGATTTGGAGTGGCGGAGAGGTCCGATCACATGATCAAGTGATCGTATACAGTGGAGGTTCCTCTTGTGCTCTTAAAGTTATGCAATGCAGGGATAGGCTCCAGCAACCCTTGTGACCTCTTACAGGACGATTAGAAGATGGAAATAGGAATACAGTTTTATTAAAACAATAGTGTGCAAGAAACCCTTAAAAATGATCATAAAACGTGAATAAAAACCGAAAACACACGATTATTGGTTGATTTACGAAGGCTGATTGTGCAAAGGGATAACAGGCGGTATTTAAATTAGGATTTAGCATGCACTATGGATTACGTACATTATATCAATCAATAGAATTAATGGAAAGAACAAACGAAACATTCTGCAGTCCACTTGGAGATGGTCCGACATCTATCGGCGAGTCGTGTTTTCAGCAGCTTGTTAGCCTGAGCTGCTGACGACGGCCAAATATGCCCTCGTAGAAAGGATCAAAGATGAGGTAGAGGAAGTGCTAGGAGCTGTCATTGTCAGCTGCTGTAGAACAAAATAGCCAGTATTTGAAAAAGAAGAAGAAGAGTGCAAGAGAGCCACAAATGTTGGACATGTCTGTTAAAAAAAAATATATATATATATATATGGCATGCCAAGATATTTACATGAGTAGAAGAGATGTTGCATTTTGTTGTATGAAATCTGTACAAACAATAGATACAAAACTGTTTGCATTCTCGTTTACTATTTGATGAATCCCACCATATGTGCTAAATCTATTTGTTCATATTGCACATTTATCAATGGGAAATAGATGTATGTATAACCATTTAACAGATAGAATTAGGGTAAATCCTTGTAAAATTTTCACACATTTTTTTTTCGTATGTTAACCTTTTGTCAAATAAATTCTTCAACTACTAGTGTCTAGGACAGACTTTATTAGATGTAATTTACAAATTATATACTAGTGTTAAAACTAAGTCAGTCAACAAATTTAGTTGATCTTGTAGAAAAAATAACAGAATAGAATTGTTTTATCTATTGACTTAAAAGTATGTTCTATCCATGCCCTTCATTAGATATAAATGAGACTTCCATTTATTTATTTTGATGAAAACTTTTTCAGTTCGTAATTTTACCTAACTTTAAATTCCATAAAAAAGGTAAAAACAAACAAACAAGAATACTACAACTTCAAAAAGCAAAAAGAAATCACCAAAAATTATCTATTTTTTTAGATTAAATCTATAAGAATTGACGAATGCATTTATTTCATATTCTTCTTAAATAACCAGACAGAGCAGCAGGAGTAGAAAAAAAAAGTTTTCGTATGTTTCAAAAACTCTCTAGCACAGAAAGTATTGCAAAAGTTTATTTCTTTTTTATTTATTATTTATTATTTATTTATTTATATTTATTTTTTTCTAACATTTGTAGGTTATAAAACTATTTTTTTAAAATCATTTTCAACTTTTCAGTGTTGATCAACACAAAAGTGGGTTTAATGGCTGCTTGTGTCATATAGATGCTATTGTATTTATATATTTTAAAGTGGAGTTATGACTGCTGGACTTTTTGACAATATTTCCAGATGCCATAACTTCAAGGTGTCACAAGGATGAATGAGAATCTTTGAGTTTTTAACTATAATTCCCAAAATTTACCAATAATTGTTTGATAGAATTCCATTTATGTTTTTGTGGAGCTCCATATCCGCTCTGCCTTTCTTCTCAATCACAGGAGAATGATAAAACTTACTGGGTGAGATGCGACCAGCGCCGGCATCTGTCTTTGATTATTTACTGTGGGAGCCCACCGGCACCATGGATGGCATCAAGCGATGTGCGTGCGTGTTAATCTATGAGCGCATGTTGGCGTCCGTTCAGATCCTCGTGCGAGTCACTGTTTTGTTATTTCATCCTTTAGTGGGTGAAGTGCGCGGCTGCGTTTGTTCAGTATGTGTGTCGGAGAATGTGACTGCATACCGCTGTGCGATGTGCGTTTCCACAGACATGTGAGAACAGTGCGAGTGTGTGTGTGGTGGTGAACCCCCCCCCACCTCTTCTACAGTGAAAGCCACAGCTTCAGACCACATCAGAGAGTGTGTGGGAGACAGAACGACAAGGCCGAGAAACCCGGGAGCGCCTGTTTGCTGCCACACACATACAACATACGATCATACTTAGAGGTTTATCACACTCACCTGGGTGTGTGTGACACATACTGTCTGACTGCTGCTCTACCTCGGCGCATGCAGGAAGCACAAACCCTCTTTTTCTCTATTTAGAGGTCACAGTTTGGAGCTGTGGATGGCATGTGTACCAGAGAAGGTGTTTATGTGCACATGGTGTCTCACAGCTAACAGTCTGTGGTGGTCGGATCAAGCCTTCTGTCTTCTTTTAATATGCCGTATTTTCGGACTGTAACTCTAAGACGCCAATAAATACCTGTTAAAGAAGAAATAAAATCATGTAAGTGGAGTATAAGTCACACTTTTGGTAGAAATGTATTTAGCAAGAACACTAATAGAATGATTATAAATACATACTTCACTATCGTAACACATTGATGCTTATTTAGCTTCACGAAACATAGAATCCAGAGTATTAGCGTAAGATATGGACAGTTATTCAGATAACCATGGTAACAAGTCAACTAAACTCTTCAGGGTGAATTCAGACCGAATAGTCAATAGCCTCGTTTCCACTGAGTAGTCCGGTACAGGAGGAGTAGTACGGGACGAACCAGTTAATTCTGGCGAGCATTTCCACTCTGTTAAGGCTCGCTTTCATTGAACAGTGTGTCATTGCGTCATTGTAGTGCGAAGACAAGAAAAGCAACAACAATGGAAGTCATCAAGGAGCTTGTCTTTTTCCGCCAATCAGCGGGTGGCTACAACGACTCCACCCCAACCGTCCTGTTCTATTTTTCTTAAGACCTACAACGGATGGGGGTCCTCAAGAGGTCCATTTAACGATGGAATATCAGATTGAACCGGACCGTACCATACCGGACTGCTCAGTGGAAACTAGGCTTATTGGTCCAGACCGAGTCCACTTAATATGGTCCGTATCCAGTCCTGAACCTTGCGTTTGGTTTGTATTCAGACTGCTTTCAACCGGACATTTCTGTTTTGAAGCAAAACTTGTAGACAAAATCACATGACTAGATCTTTTCAGTCATTGGCCAGGAATTACAAGAGCGGGGCGAAGCAACAAAAGAAAGAAATCATGAGGATAATTCACTTATTCGAACTTTATAATTCACTGATCAATTCTGAATATCTGTATCAAGGTCAGGTACAACAATTTTAACTTACTTCCTTTGGTACGGTAGACATGCTGCAAGGCCGTTTCTGAGGAGGAGAAGGCTACAAAGGTACGCGGAAAAGTGTTTATACGGCATAGACCAGAGATAGGCAGCCCCAGACCTCGAGGGCCACAGTGTCTGCATGATTTCCAGATATCCAAGCCCTACACATGACGGGTTACCTGGTTCTGGGGTATCCAACCACTTAAAACATGCCAGAGCAGGGTATGTTGAGACCACTTCAAAAGATGGGTCCGAGTACGGTTCCCCGGTCCACTTGGGTGTATTCAGACTGCAAATTTGTTCTGGATTATTGGAGTAAACAAACGTTGCTTTTTATGATGCTTTTGAACAACTTCGTTGGATTAGCGCTTCTTCTTCTTTATTATCTTGAGTGGCAAAAACCAGTACACACACCTACAGTGCCCTCTAGTGGTTGTAATTGGAAAAATAACAAACGCATAAATTGCACCAGGTCAAATTATGTAAAAGAATGTGACTTATACTCCAAAAAAATATGGTATTTACACAGAATGATTATAGGGATAAAGACGAATATCAATCGTCCAAACTCCAAAAACAAGAACCTAAAAGTTGTTTGTAGCCTACAAGAGCTCTAAAACAAACAGGAATGCAAACACCTGCATGTCTTTTACGCATCTGAGACAAATAACGCTCTAAATGACTTGAATGCAGACATGTCGTATCAAAGGAGAGGTGGCAGTGATCCGTGCTTTCTCCTGATAAACACATGCAACCCTCCTATCTGCAGCCGAAGGCCACTCCTGAAATTTCTCACGCTGCCACCAGAACGTACACGCAAACACACACACACAGATAAGGCGCAGGCATAGGTCATCCATGGGTGAGTGAAAGCTAGAAGCCGTGTTTTTACTTGCGGTGGACACACATCAATTTCAAGGAAATTGCTCGCCCCATTATTGGAAAGTGTTACCGGAATGTCAATTAAGGGGGAAGTTTTTAACCTCGCACCGCACAAATAAACAGTGCACCCGCTCCCCCTTATTAAAGGCGGTGTAAGCGCAGACAGAGAGTCTGGACTTGATGGAAGGGAGGGAATCAGGGATGAAGGGAGAGGACGATGTTTGAATGGAGCAGGGGGAGGGACATGAGACTATTTTTCACAAATAAAAGCCTCTGGTCACACTTTTTTATTTTATTTTTTTTGGAGAAGAACGTCGTCATCCTGTTTCAGTCCCACTGCAGGTCAAAAGCCAATGACTGATTAGATCCTGCAGGTGTATTTAAATTCACTGGTTTCTGAATGACTGATGGGGGGAGTACAAATGATGTGTGGGTAGAAGGATGACACAGGTGAGGAATCATGTAAATAAAAATGAGCCAAAGCGGGTAAGGGGGTGTAATATATATATGTGGAGGAGGGGGGGGTGAGTTTGTTCTGTGCAGGATTACTTTAAAAATACAGTGGTTAAAGTGCAAATAAACATTGTGGGTAAAGGAGGAGGATGCAGACAAAATGCGAGCAAAGAGGCAAAAAAAGAAAAACCTGACTGTAATAGGTGGATGAGGTCTGGTGACAGAAAAAAAACACATGACTGGAAACGTTTGAGGGCTAAAAATGGACAAATTTGCTGAACATAGTTGTAGAAAACATTCAAATAAATTAAAAATGGGATTGTGAAGATTTTCAGGTCATATTGTTTAATAAAGATTATTAAAAATTATGATTACTGGTAGAATTAAAGTAGAAAATAATAAGATAGGTGAGTAAATATTTAAACAGAATAAAAGAAAAGCTTTTATCATTTAAGCATTCATTGATATATCATGGAATATTTTGACCAATATTAATGCAGTTATTTAAATTTTTTTTGATGTGTCTCAGGACATGAGACTAAACTTAACTTTATTTTTTATAGCGGGAATTCCGTTATAAAAATAACTCCCAATGGGTGAAATCCGCGAAATAGGACTATAGAAGTTTTAAGGCTGTAAAACGCCCTCATTACACAATTGATATACTTTTCTCAGACACATAAACATTTTCACACTGTTCTCTCTTGCTCAAACTCTCAAAGTCCCAAACCTTTATAGAAAAATAAGTGTAGTTTTATAGACAACAGATTTGGCAAGACAAACGCCTTATGTGTAGGTAACATGTCCGCAGGGCCGGCCCTGGGCTTAAGCGACTATTTCTTATTTTTATTTATTTATTTTTTACAGTCTAACACACCATTAATTTTGTGTAAAAATGTTAAAAAAGGTAAAGATTAAAACCAGGACTAAAATAACTCAAAAGTTTGACATAATCAATCGTTTCGCCTGACGCAGCCCCTGTTGAAGTTAGGTGGGGGGAAGGAGAGGAGGGGGCGCGCGGTGTTCTTCTTCTTTAAAACTTTAAAGATAAAAAAGCAGCAAAACAAGCCCTCAGTAACAGTTTTAAGGACGAAAAAGAAAGGAAGAGGAGGAAAAAAACTGAATCAAAGCAGGGGTTTTTGTCTGTTTTTTTTCACACCCCCT
Source organism: Oryzias melastigma (assembly GCF_002922805.2). Taxonomy (NCBI): domain Eukaryota; kingdom Metazoa; phylum Chordata; class Actinopteri; order Beloniformes; family Adrianichthyidae; genus Oryzias; species Oryzias melastigma. The sequence goes on along the minus strand of NC_050530.1, from coordinate 9,347,158 downwards.
CCCCCACTTTGGCCGAAAAATACATTTGTTTTTGGTCGGAAAAGAAGAATTTAACTGGCAATCTAGTTATTTTTGTTTTTTCTTTTCCTCTTTTCAAACACTTAACAACATAAATCTTTAACCTTAAACACTGGAGATGTCAAATGTTAGTGCGAGGGTTAGCGTGGTTGCCTTCCAATCCAAAGGTTGGGGGATTGCCTCCCGGCTATGCTAAAAAAAAATATAGGTAATAATTTTTTAATTATTACGAGTTAATATTAAATAAATACTCCTTTTAACATATTCCAAGCCACTACAGTGTTTGTTTTTACATTTCGCCTATAAGGCAGGGGTGTCAAACTCAATCACGCGGGGCCATAATCCAAAACACAATCTTAGGTCGTGGGCCGAACAGGATAGATATTTATTAAACACCCTAAAACTACATTTTTAAAACTTTAAAAGCGTAACTTTTTAACACAACTGAATAAAAACAGACAGGATTATCATTTCAGAATAAATCAACTTTAATGTTCAATATTTTACTCTCCATAAAAATATTTTTTGTCAAAATTATAAAAGTGCAAGACAATAAAACAAAATGATCTGGAGGGCCGGATATAATTACTCAGTGGGCCGCATCTGGCCTTGATTCTAACACGCGCTTTATAGGAAAAATGGCAGATAGGACATTGATCGACAGTGATATACAGCCAACTAGGACACAGATCACAATAAACTGTGAAAAAAAAATAAAGAAATACACTGAAAAAAACCCGGGAAACAGACCACAATATAGCGAGGGACCACTATTGGTGTGTTTTTATGGAAAGATTATATTTAAGAGACCACACTGCCTTATATATGTAGGTTTGAGATAACATAGCTGAAAATAAACTGCAAAACTGGATTATTTGTTATTGAAATAAGGATGAACTTCAAACACAAACTTGCTTCACTCTAAAAAGTGAAAGGTTTTCTCTTGGGATTGTCTTACTACTTCCTGTTCTTGAGAGTCAGGTGACTGTACTCTTGCTGATAAGCAGCAATTTCCTGTTAGAATATGGGCACAGCTTTGGCTCCATATATCTCAATCGCTGCACAACTGACAAAATGCAAATGCTAGAAGGAAAATATATGACCGGGAAAGTAAAACCGTTGGATCAAACAACAAAGCTAAGATTTGAACCACTTTAAACAGGTACCCTCTGCTGTTGCTTCACAGAAAAAAAAGCCTCCAAAGCTGGGTGGAGTGTGCTCAGACGGCTCCAGGGGGTCTAAGTCTGCAAGCTCACTGGCATGTGAAATGCCTTCTCATCGCCAGTGTGTGGGCCTCTGTTTGGAAAAGGGCTTGCCAAAAGCCCCATCACCATAACAGATGAACAGCTGCTGAGAGGCAGCGTGTTCCATATAGGTTGCACACTGAACACAAACACTAAAATGTCTCCCCTCACTCTTCATGGAAAAGAAGACGGCATGAATGTAGCAAAACTTCTATCCTGCTGAAATAATAAATAGAAGGGTAGAATAAACTCTTGAATCATCCTTTGCCAACCAGTGAGAACGTATATGTGGAGTTTTCAAAATAAATGTACAGTGGAATTAAAGGAAAATATGTGACAGCAAAGATCCACAATTGACTTATTAAATCTCAAAAATTTCACTTTTTTCACCAAAATTGGCCCCCAGTCTAATGTGGACTTCTTAATTTGGCCCTCCACTACAAAAACTTTGAGAACTCTTGTATTAAATGAACACCATCACATTGGTCACTTCCAGGAAACGAAGTGGAAAACATCCCGCGTCTCTTAGTTTGTTTTTGAGGAGGGAATCTTGGAGATCTGTCAAAGACGGATCTGAGCGAACGTTTAAATGGCTGAAATGTTCCTCTCTCTGTTTTCTGCCAAACTTTTATTCATGAAAGTGTTTTCAGAAAAACACATGAAAGGGATAAAAACAGAAACGGTTGGTTTAAAAAAAAAAAAAAAACATGTAAAGGGAAATAGTACGGCTAAAAATGGTGATGAATAATGTGGATGAGAGACTGCAAAGCTTACTATTAATGTGCTTTTCCGAGGTAGGGCGTTTAGGATGTACAATTTTAGGAACTTGACTTTGAGTTGAACTGCCTGTTGTCATCAGCGTTGCCTTTGGTCACTGTCGTTTGTTCATAATTTATCTGTTGTGCACCAGAAAACAAGGACTAGAATTCATCAGATCTCGTATGAGACAGTTGTAAAAGTTGACCCTAAAACACGGTTTCTTCAAACCACATTACGTATCCGCACTTTAAACCAGCGATCCTTCTTCGTGGTTCAAACAAACCAATGACATCAAAGCTCCAAACCAAGCATGACTGACGCAGAGTACAAAACAACAGCTGATGATGCAGGTTAAAACACTTGTAGGGTTCGTGTGCATACCACAGGAAATGACTGAAAAAGAAATAAAACAGCTTTGTCACAATGTTCCAGACAAATCTGGAAAATATTTCTTAATTCAAAAACCTGTTTGTGAGAATGAAATCAGTTTCTAACCGTTGTTCAACACACGACTGCTGAGCACATAAAAATCCTACTCTTTCACTTTCGCAGGGAAGCAGAGGGCCTGCTTTCTGTCATAAAAAAGCATCCAAAGATAACAAAAAACGAGCTGTCCACAGCCAAACCTTGGCTCTGATGGTAATTGTAGCTGTCCCCTGTGGTGTCTCGGTGTGAGTCATCACAGGAAATGAGTTACCAAGGCAAAACCTCAAGTACCACCCAGGTACTCGTTCAGTTTCACACACACAAACAGCTTCTTGAATGGTCATGGGAAGTGATCGGAAGGCGGGACTTCTCCCATGTGGAGCAATGCTGCCACCAAGTGGTCATTTGCAGAAAGCTGCAGCATATAGTGGAACCATGGAACAAGTGCTGCAACACCAGAAGAATTACCCCAACAATTACAGCCCGAGTGATGCAAATGGCTCAAAGATGTAGTCTCCAGTTCTTTTTCAATTATAGACAAAAAATACAGGATCAGGAAATATCTCAACAACATCCATTTTTAAGCCAGTTCTCCACTACAGAGTTCCAGGTATTTTACTGGTATTACATGAAGGTAACATCTACTTCACCTTTAAGCAGCTCTTACCTGGAAAAATGACACAGATGTTTCCAACAATCTCGCACATTTTGGGTCTAAAATGATCTTATTATTAGACGATCATGTCCTTCAGCTATTGCATTGTGGTCTAAAAACGGAACTATTTTCGTCTTTACAAAAGTTGGAAATATTCTCCTGGAAGTAGTTTCCATATTTACTACTTATTGGACACATTTAGTAGAACTCTCTCTTAACTATAATGAGCTGTATTTTCTGAAACATTAAAATTATTATTTTTGAAGAGTGCAAATGATGCAAATTCTATTTATTCGACTCAAATTCAGTCAAAAACTATCAAATTTTCAGTGCAATATTAGCAAAAAGCAAATATTTGCATAAAAACTAAGTATTTATCTTCTTTAGTATATTTCAACTTTTACCAAACAACTATAATAAACACATCAGTGCATCCACAACAATACTTTTAAAGCTCAGAAACAGACAAACTTAGTGTTTAAAGTGTTCACAAAGCAGCAGTGATGCTATGAGATGTAAAAAAATAAAATAAAATAATGGAGAAGTGTTATATCTTTAATAAAAGAAAAAGAAAAGCTTTGCATATTAGACATCAGTATCAGTTATATCAGATACTGGCAAAATACCACACTACATTTCTAATTCAATATTTCATTATAAGTATTTTTTCTTGTTTGTTTAAGAAGAAAACACTTTAATTTATACTTGCTAACTGCATGAAACATTTCCCAAAAATTAGAATATCATTGAAAGGTATATTATTTACAAAAAAAAAAAAAATAATAATAGAATTTAAATTCAGGGCCCACTGTTTAATTGATTTAAACTTATTTTTTACATAAATTAGGGTTATAGCTCATAAAATCCACTAAAACTATACTATAAAAGGTGGAGAAATCACCATTTACTTATTTAAAAATAAAGACAGAGATTATGATCACATTCAATCAATCAAAATAAAGTTTTTTTTAATGAAATATTTGCCTTATAACTGCCTCAATGCGCCGTGAGATTAATACAATCACCTTGTGGAATTACGTAGACGCTATGGATACCCAGATTTTCTTGACAACTGCTGTGAACTTTTTTTTGGTTTGTTTTGTGGTCATGTGCTGCTCATTTTCCTCCTAATAAAAACATTTCAATCAGGTTTAGGTTCAGTAAGTCGCTAGGTCAGTCAAGCACAGTGATGGTTCTGAAGCTTCTGG
>NC_050530.1:9336001-9342729 GCF_002922805.2 Oryzias melastigma | reverse complement strand
AGTCAAGCACAGTGATGGTTCTGGAGCTTCTGGCAGTATATGGGCGGGGCCTGGTGGAAGATGAAATCTACATCTCCATCCAGATCCTCAGCAGAAGGAATCATGAAATCCTCTAAAACAAACGTTCTGGTTGTTGCAGTGATTTTGGATCAAAGGAAGCAGAGTTTATTGACTCTGACTGTGGAGATTTCACACTGGACCTCAAGCAGCTCGGGTTCTGCTCCTCACCAGTCTTTTGTGTCCTTTTGATAATAGAGATAAGTCGTCTCTTTGACTGGAGCATCTTTTCCTGCCACATTTTGATCTGCTTGGACACAGCGTGAACAGCCAGCCTCCTTAGCTATGAATTTTTGTAGCTCACCCAGACTTATGGAGAGGATCGATGACGGTCTTCTGACTAGATGTCAAATCTAAAGTCCTTAACTGAAACAATTAGCCAAAATAAGCCAATTTAATGACATCTTGGGAAATTGTGCTTTGAGGTGATGAGATGATTAGTTGGTATAAACATTCATGTCCTGTGATATTTGGGCAGATTTCACCACAGTTTTCTAAATGAAAAAAAAAAATCCAGTTTTTGCTCTACGGTACCCCAATATATGCAAACATAAATAATAAATAAATAAATACTTGAATTCGATTAAAAAATGGGCTCTGAATCTATTATCTATGAAAGTTATTTTTTTAAAGTGTACTTTAAAAAAATTATTATTTTTTTTAAATAATAAATATTTTTTTAATTAATTTGTATTTATTTTTATAGAAATAAATACACTTTTTGGATAGAAATAATAATCGCCAGACTTTTACTTTTACTTTCACTTGAGTAATTTTATTTTGAAGTTACTAATTTTATTTTTAGTTTGAATTCTGGTTAAAAGGTAATTTACAAAAATATATATATATTTACCAGGTTTACCAAGTGACATAAAGTCTCCGTCCATTTAGAATTAAAAGGGAAATGTAGCCAAAATGATGGGAAAGGTGAGTTAATTCAGAGTAATCTTTGCTGAGAACAATCGAGCATCTGAGACCGTTTTCTGTCGATGAATGAAATGAACAGTTAATTTGGCTCTCTTCCATCCCACAATATGGGTCAGTGTGACTCCACTGACAATCAACACTGAACACATCTGCTCTGGTCTGACTATTTCTCCTCCATGCACTCGTGAAAAAAAAAAAAAACGAATGTTTTATAGTTAATAGTCAGATAAATAGAGCCAGTGTAGTGTGAAGGTTCTGTAGAGAGTGCTACAATAGAATGTGAATGCTTTCCTTGATTCCTCTGTCACTCAAGTTTGTTTATATCATTCATTTCTGCCATAAAAACTTATTCAACAGATATAGAGTGTCGATGTGATTCATACATGTACGCAGATGAATGTGACTATGTGAGCAGCTTCAGTGAACATGAGGTCCATGAGCAAACCCACGACGCATCAGATGGTGACTTAGCAAAGACAGCAACATGAAAAGCTTCGAGATTCTTCTGAAAAACAACAGATTTCATCCAAACAGCGATGTTTTCTGTCTGTGCGACAAAAGCAAACAGCTTTGATCAAACACAGAGCCAATTTTCAGCTGACAGGATGTGTCTCTTTCTCCTTCTAATCCCTGAGACATCTAAGGGAGATTACTCTTTAGATATGTTCCAGATTTAGGATTCTCTAAAGGTATTTTGTGAGCAGGTGGTCAGTGTGGTTAAAAAAACAGGACAGCAATTGCTTTCCTGAAGCCTTAGAGCTGTTAGAGGAATCCCAGCAGCTCCTACCTCCGGAGGAAATGAGCTAATTTACAAACGGATCAAACTGCAGTGCAGACATGACGGATGACATACTGTATAACTTTCCCAATATGCTTTTTTACATGCGTTTACATAAGATGTTTTCTGGCTATTTGGATGTGATTTTATGAATGATTATGCTGCAGCACGCTCTGATCTCCGTAACGGGGATGAAATTTAACCACCGGGGGCATCACCACGATTTTCACAAACAATCCAGGCAACCCAGAGCTGTTTGACAAAAGCTGCAGCCTGAATATGATTTTGTTTTTTGAATAATCCAGAGACCACTGCGTTTCCTGTTGGAGCTTTCTCAGGGGTCCTGGATGAGAGTGAGTGTGTAACACTAAAAATGATTTGCTCTAACGGGTTCTCGCGGCGTTTCCTGACGGTTTCCAACGAATCCAGAGATTGTTAAAGGTAATTATTTGCATTCACAGTTTTCAGTAAATTGACTGTCCTTGATTCATTTAGTGGAGAAACTCTGTGAGTCATCATGTCAGGCTGTAATACAGCAAACACGCAGCATTGTGCAGTTCCATCTATCCAATCAGCAGGAATGACATGCTCTGTACTTTGATTATGTGATTACTCAGCCTCTCAGCTTGCTGCAATTCAACTTTGTGTGTCGGCACATCAGATGCATGAACAACACAGACGGGAAATGTTATATCTGCATTTCATTAGGTGTACATGAACATTAAAATTCATTTTGAACTATTTTATTTTAACCTGAAAATGTTTTTAACCTCGTTATAGTCATTTTTTTTTATGTTTTGCTATGCAACCATCTACTGGACATTTAGCCAAGTCGTCCAGATTCCATCCAACAAGTAAAAGCCGGGAGGCGCACACATGGAAATGTCCCAAAAGTCCCACTTTAATCATCTTTTGATTTATAGTTAAAGCTTTCTCAATGGTCTTTTAGTTATGGTTGTACTATTTTTAGCCAAAATCTAAACAACTTAAATTAAAATAAAATTTGAAATGTAATTTTAAGCTTAATTTTCTTCTTATATTTCCTCCATTATGAGAAAAATGCTACAAGACCAGGTTAAAAACATCAAGAATATCATCTTCTTTTACTTTATTTAATTTTCTCGTGATTGCTTTTTTATTTCACTATTTTTATGCATAAATTGTGCAGTATTTAGATTTTAATTTGACCATGAATTGATTTATAGCATTTTTTTTTCTTGTTTAATTTCAGTTAATAAAATCTCTACATTATTTGAGTAATTTATAAGCACATTTGATCATTTCTTAAATGTATTTATTTATTTTGCAAAGACACTTGGAATAAAAAAAATCTATTTAGCGTTAATTAGTAATAAAAAAATTATCTTAATTGTGTTACCAAAGCACATAGCAAGTAAAGATGTTTAGTCTCTATTATTGTGACTTAATTAAAGGTTCCGAAAGACCCAAACTCTTAAAAACTGTTGAAAATACATAAGCAGAGATGAAAAGAGAAGCTGATATTGTGAAGGAGGTGTCACTTTTACAGTAAACAGCCATACTTTACCACATAACAGGCAGCGGCACAAACAGATACTTTTTCTTTGATTCTCACCCACATAATCCTCAGTACACTTCATCTCACAGGTCAGATTCTTCTTTATCCAGAACACATTTTATCCAATTTCTTTTTGTTGGTTAAAGAATTGAACATTATTATTAAATGGAATATTCCATTTATGAATCTGTTTTGTACTAAAACTTCGGTTTCATTATATTTATCCCTCTTTTATTTAACTCTCAAAGACAAATCTTATAGATGAGTGTTTAAGATTGTGTTTTTTGTGTTTTTATCAAGTTCTAGCAGCATTTCTCTCATGATGGAGGACATATATAAAATCATTTAAGACTAAAACTGCGTTTTTGAGTATTACTTCATTCAAATCCTATTGGATCAGACGAAAAGCATCGGTTTGAAAAAAGCTGGAGTTTATGATGCAGCAAATAGACAAATAGATCTTCATTTTCCTCATCTGAGTGGGGATCTGACTAAACACTGTACAGCTAGATAGCTCTGACATTTTTTGTGCTATGCTAATGTTAGCTTGTGAGGTGCTACAAGCTAATGAGACAAAGGGTTGATGGGAAATTAGCACAAACTTGTCCACAAATTTCCAATGAGCTCCTGCAGAAAATATGTCTTAAAAAATGACAAAAACTTTTGTATTTTGGCAAAATATTGTATAATCATAATTATAAGGACCACTGGGAACGATTTATAATATCAAAAAAGTACTTTAACTTAAATAAAGTTGTAATCAAAATGTAAGAAGTTCATCATTTAATAAAAATTTGTCAGAAACATTTTTCTTTGATTTAATAATAAAGATTTGCATGATTTTATAAAAAACAACAACACGGAGCAAACGTGTCATCTTTAGACACTCTTTATGAGCTGATCTGTTCTCACTGGACTGACCCATTTCTTTCCTCTGCTGTGCCCGTTTTGATATTTTTATGCCACTCAAAATAGTGTTTTCCTCAATTCATAAAAAGTGTGCAAAATAAAGCTGCTTGGCTTTTCATGAAGAGCAAAAAGAAGCGGTAAATAGAAGGCAGGCTGCGTGAATGAATTATTCAGAATGCTAAAAAAAAAAAACATTGACTTTTAAGTTTCAAAATGAAAATGAAATATAAAATAGTCCTTCAAAGGAAGACAAAACCTGAATTGTCCCGCCTTATATAACCACGACGGTCAGTAAAAATGCTTTTACTTCTCTCTGTTTAATCTGGCCATCAAAAGCACACTCCCAAAGGAGAAAAACAAAAAAAGAAGCTGGAATAAAAGCGTCCAACAAGTGCATTATACCGTGTACGATTTGAACCACAACACTAGATTCCATATTAAAATGTAAAAGAAAGAATAATGCATTAAGAAGAAGAAGAAGAAGTGTCTGATAGTGCTTCTAATGCAGTGTGAAGTTGAAAGACAATAATGGAAAAGCTCTCACCCTGAAGCACACGCCGCAGGTCATCAAATTCAATGCAGTTCCCATTTTAATTCAATGGATGAAACGGTAACGTCTGTTGAATTGAAACTCCTTTTTCTTTTTCCTGCACTGATGGATTTTGGTGGTCTGACTTTGACCTTTGATCAAATCAGACGGTTCACGGACTCCTTTTAAGAACACAAGAAACAAAAAAATAAAAAAAGAAGAAGAAGAAAGAAGTCCTTTTTTGACTTGTGAAGTCAGCTTGAAGTTCATGCATCGTCTCCCGTCACAAATTATAGTCAGGCTGCGCTCTCAAGAGGAAAACCCATAAGTTCTGTCCCCCTGCTGTGCTGGTGTCCCGTTGCACTTCTTACACTGGAGAATCAATTACAAAGCTAACGCTGGTAATAAGGAGTCCAGTTACCTGATCTAATGACCGAGGGAGAATACGAGGGCTTTCAATCTTTAATGCTCATTCGTCAAGCCGGCTGCCTTCGTCTAATACTGTTCCAGACAGCGATTGAGTGCAAAGTACAATACGGCAACACCTATCTCTAAATGTTTAATTAGCAGGGAAGACTATTACACTTTCACAACAACGAAGACGAGTTGAAGCCTTAAAAAGATGGACACTGTTGAATACAAGACACATTTACAGAGCAGACAGTCGGGGAGAAGCACTAACTGATCCACTCCGAGGAAAATGGTGTTTTTGGTGTTTTTAACATCCTCTTTTGACATTTAGAAAATTAGAAAATGAACCCTAAAATTGCATTTCTGAGTATTTCTTTATTTAAACTGTTGTGAATCAGAAGCAGACGATTGAAAATGCGCTCCCATGTATCCACTTGGAGGCAAATAGATCCAATAACGTCTTTGTTTTCCTCATCCAAACTGGCTTCTGGATGAAAGTCTACAGCTGGATAGATGCGATATTGCATTTCCGCTGTAAGGTTAGGTTGGGGTTGTGAGGGGCTGTAAGCTAGTGGGGGTTGATGGGAAGTATTGGAGAGCGCAAAAACAGAGAGCTATCAGAAACGGGGAGGGAAAAGGGGCGGGGTTGCCAATGATCCCGCCCACAACTCGGAGGTGAGAACTCTTGCAGAAAGTTTTTTGCCTAAAAACAGATTATTTATTATAAAAGACCACTGAGAACGCTTTTACAATAGATGATTGGAGTGGGACTTCAGCTACTCTTGTGCACTTTTTCAACACTTTAGTTTTGCGTTGTTCATGATGCGTCCTGAAAAAACAGAATATATAAAAGTGTAGTTTATACACCTGCAACAGAGCAAAGGATTACAATCCTCAAAAAAGCTGGAAGCACCTGTCCTCCAGAGATGACTTAAATATAGCTGGAAGGAAGCCAGAAACTGCAGGATTTCATGTAAATAAGAATGAAAAAAAAAAAGTGGTCAATCTGTACTATTTTTTAGATTGGTTTCTGCACCGAGCGAACCTAAAGTGCCTCCATCAATAATATAAACAAGAGCAGCCCACACCTGGGACCTGATAGACGAGCATTTGGGAAGCCGGGCTGCACACAGAGGCTGCATGTCAGCTGAGTCAAACGGCTGGAGAGAGATAAGGAATGCTCTTTGTGGATCTGTGTTTATGCATTGTATGAACAAAGCAGTGAGTTTGTGAAAGGCTGACATATCAGCTGCAGAATTCAAAAAGAAGTGATGCAAATATAAGAAAAAAAAAGTGTTTTGAATGAATGAAACTTACAAACTTTCTCTTCAGCTTTCCCTTGCTGCCACCAGCTGGTTTGCCATCCGCTGCAGTGCTGAAGTAGTCTGCGCCCATGTCCAGGTGGTCATCCGCAGACATGCTCTTGCGAAGGTATGCAGCCCGCGCCCGGAAGTGGGAGAAGGGCGACTGGGATCGGGGCCGCGCCTCCGTGCAGCCCTGTTCGGTCTCGTCGTCACCCTCCATGTCATCCTCCAAACGCCACAGCTCTCCTTGATGAAGTGGGGAGAGGGGGGGGGGGG
>NC_050530.1:9334189-9335970 GCF_002922805.2 Oryzias melastigma | reverse complement strand
GACAGATATATGAGAGCAAGACAGATTGGACAAAGCAATTATTGGAAACTCTCCTCCAGTGACTGCTGCCATAAAGCATTTTTCGAATGTAATTTAGCCTCCTTTTAAGTAGAATTACTTTACAGCCACATTACAACCGCCACATTATTCTTTGTCTCCCGGCTTTAGCAACTTGATTAAGATTCAAAAGCTGAGCAAAAATGGCAGCTTTAGTAAAACAAAGGGGAGAATCTGGTTGCAGCCAGTGATGCATCTTTCTCCTGCTGATCTTCCAGTGCAACAATAGAGACGGATCAGGGCTGTCAGAATGGAGTTCAACATCACCAATCACGGTCCACTTCCACAACACTGTCTGATGTTCGTCAAACATCTTGTCAGTGTCCAACGCTTGACTAACAGCGTTCATGAAGAACTCGCTGGTCCTTCACTTGACAAGCACTGATAGACGACGCGGTCGCTAAGTGATATTAACTGCTTCCATCAAGATATTAGAAAATCAAAATGCTAAAGCAAGCTCAAACGTCAGTGACTTTTAAAAAGGGTTGCATCATACGTGCATGATAAGATATTGTTTTATGTATTGTGATAGTTGAAAAAAGGATTTAAAGACCCAGTCGGATGAAAATATTGTTCTTTTTTGTTGTTTTGTTGATGAAGGACATATATAGAGAAAATCAAGTTCAAAACTGCATTCTATGGAGCCTTTGAAGGGACATCAAAGTAAAAAAAAAATAATAATTGAAGTAAAACCGATTATTTGTCTTTTCTGATTACTATATGGAACACCAGTTACTGTTTTTTTTCTAAAAATATATATATATATATTTTCTGGTTAATGTGCATAAGATATTGTTTTATGCTTTGTTATAGTTGAAAAAAGGATTTAAAGACCCAGTCTGAAGAAAATTCTGTTCTTGTGCCATTTTTTAGTTGATGGAGGACATATATAAAGAAAATCAAGTTCAAAACTGCATTTCTACGGAGCCTCTGAAGGGACATCAAAGTAAAAAATAAATAAATAAATAAGTAAAAACACATTTTTGTCTTTTCTGGTCAATATATGGAGCACCAGTTACTATCTTTTTTTTTTTTCCTAAAAAAAAAAAACAAAAAAAAAATCTGGTTACTATCTGGTTAGCACCAATTACTATCCGTTTAAAATATATATATATATATAATTTTCTGGTTACTATCTTGTGCGTACTGGATACTATCGGGTGAGCACCAGTTATTATCCTTTAAAAAACAACAAAAAAAAGTTATTCTATTACTATCTAGTGTGCGTTGGTTACTATCTGGTGCGCATCAATTGCTATCTCCAGAATTGTTTTTTTTTTCTATTAAAAAAAAAAAAGTTTTTACTTCAATTTTTTTTCTTGACTTTGATGTCACTTTAGGGGCTCTGTACATTTCTGATTATGTCTCATACAAACGTGGTGAATCAGGAGCAGACCACAAAAATTGTGTTCAGCATTTGTGATGTAGAAAATATGCTTTGAATCTCCATTCTGATGCATCCACTTGTAGACGAATAGATCCATGTGCGTCTTTGTTTCCATGGTCTGAACTGGCATCTCGCTCAAAACTGTACAGATGGAGAGCGCTAATACTGCTAGCCATTTTTGTCACACCGGTAATAATAGGTTGGAGTTGTGAGGGCTTGTAAGCTAGCAGGAGGTATGTAAACAGAGCAATCTCTGCAGCGAGAAGGGGAATGGGGGCGGGGTTTCTTCATGCCAACAGTTCTGTTCACAAATTTCTAATATCTACTGCTGCTCTGC
>NC_050530.1:9327226-9334067 GCF_002922805.2 Oryzias melastigma | reverse complement strand
GAAGGGGAATGGGGGCGGGGTTTCTTCGTGCCAACAGTTCTGTTCACAAATTTCTAATAACTACTGCTGCTCTGCAGAAACTATGTCACAGAAAACGACACAGGCTGTTTATTTAGGCCAAAAACAGCATAATCATTCTTAAAAGACTGTTCTACGGAATTTGAATGACATATATGTTTCATAACGACACACTCAGCCTATTAAATGTCAGGTTCTTTGATTATCTCAAAATAAAATAAAAAAACGACAGTTTCATACTATAAAAAAGACGGTTTAAGTCTATTTCTCAGTTTTATAAATGGCAATAAAAACATGAAGATGAGTCATGCTGCACAGAGGATGTAAGCTAAAGAGTTCCCGGGGAAAATTCATGTCACCTTTTTTAAATTCAGAACAGAACCAGAGCAAAGTTGCTTGTCAGAGAAAGGAAAGACATAACTCAAATAGCTGTCACACAGAAAAAAATCAAGAATACTAAAAACAAAAAAGTATTATAAATGTATTTAACCAACCATCTGATTTACTTTATGCATAAAATTTCGTATTTTTGTCAAGAAGCTAAAAAAGATTAAAATTTGCTGAAAAAAATGTTAAACAGCCTTAAATTTGTTACATTTGTTTAAAAAAATGCTTATCACCTATGCTTTTTTTTATTAAATCTATTGTAGAATTTTTACTTTTTTTTGCTATTTTTTTCTACCAAAATTCAAGAAAAAAAAACTTTTTCACTTAAAGGACACACAAGAGTAATTGATTACACTTGTTTGGAAAAGAGAACTGAAAAATGTGATTTTTAACATCCACTATACATTATTTAGTCTGTTTTAACAAATATAGTCAATATATTGCGACATTTATATACCTTTTTTGTGAACTTTAACCTACACTTTACTATTATAGTAATTTAATAAGCATTGCATCGGTCTATGAAGGTTTTCCAGTGTGCAAAATATGTAAGTTTCACTGTCGGAGCGGCAGCCTAGTCATATTTGGCTTATAAAACGGCAATAACGCTGCAGAAGAATAACTTGGAAGTTCCTCGGAGTGAATCGAGCCGTTCTTTTCTCCAATATAAGATGGAGCTTAAATCTGTGAATGAAGTGCAGCCAGGTTATTAAACCAAGCAAAAAAAAAAAAGTTGTGTTCACACTTCTGGAGGGATAAAGAGAGGTAGACAAAATGAGGCATCATCATGGTCGACGACAGTAGTTGCTAAGCAACAAAGAGCCACGTGAGACTGAATCCTCTAATTTGATATTTGCATCAGAGCAGCACCAGGGCATGGGAAAACAGCAGACACATACATGTGTACATACGTCGGAATTCAGGAAAGAAGGTTTGATTTACAGGAAATGCTAATCGCTTCAGGATCAGTCGACATGGTGACAGATCGACGAGGTGACAGGAAGAGTTTGTCAGACTGATGGCTGCGGTTAAAACCCCTCAAAACAAGCAGATTTTTCAACCTGACAAAGCATTAGCATAATTTAAGAAAAGGGCCTTTTTGGGTTTCATATTTCTATCTTTTATTTATTCATTCAAGTCGATTTATTTATAAACCAAATTCTCCCAAAGGGGATTATGTAAAAAGGAAGAAAATAAAATTCTATCAGAATTATCCACAAAAAATAATTTGTTAATAGAGAAACTTTATTCATGAAATCCTAAAATCAATTTAAAAAGATGTTACTCTCATTAATTGACACCGTGACCCAATTTCGTACTCGATTTTAAGGATTCATGGCTCTTTTCTTTAGCAGCGAGCTTTCAGGGATGATGTGAGCTCCTCAGATCCACCTGTGTGTATTTCAGAGACAATCAAAGCAAGAACAGCAGCGATTTGAATCTGAGGGAAACGAATGCAGAACGACTTTGAAGATACGGTGAAAACAATTTGTCAGTGTCAGCGGCGTTGCTGGGCCGTTTGTCCTGAGATATAAACAAAGTGACCCCAAACAATGTGACATTATTTATGGATCAAATAAGCATTTCACAAAGGGGATATGAATCATTTGAATCTTAAAATTGTAAAAAAAAATCCTTTATATTGTAAGTAGAGCTGTGAACGCTAACGCATTAACTCACGCGATTAATCAGTTAGTTCAGGCTTACCCGGTGTACGTTGAAACTTTTCGTCGGGTATCATCCTGCTTACTTACAAAAGAAAAAAATATTTAACCGGTTTTTAGTACTTTATTCTTGCTATTTTTGTGGTTTAGATTCACAAAAAACGGACTATTTGACTACAATATTGTACGCATAAATTTTACCTGGTAAAACATTGTGATTAACCGTGATTAATCCCAGCTCAAAAGTGCGATTAATCTGATTTTTTTGGTAATCAATCGACAGAAGTAATTAAAAATACAAATATTTTAAATGTAGAGTTTCAATGTGTGATTTCATATTGTGATTATTCGCAGATAATAAGTTCGCAAATACTGAGACAAAAAAAAAGCGATTAATCGCGATTAATTAGTTAATTTTATTTAATCGATTCTCGGCCCTAATTGGAATTTCTATTAATAAAATGTTTTTGCTGAAAAAAGCACAAATTATCGGACATTATCGGCTCCCTGTAACAGCTGTCCAAATCCGCAGAGATCCAACTTTGTTTTTAAGTAACGGAGGCATGCAGACTTCATTATGATACCCGTCGGAAAGGTTTCCCGGCTGACTGAGCAGGGTCCTGACAGTGACGGGCCGCGGCTGGCTGGCTGTCGGAGCATGTAAGTGAGAAAACGGGCCTAAGGATGTTGAGTTTAAGACACAGCTGGCTCCTCAAGAAAGTTTTTCTTTTTTCCTAAATTCTTTGAGCAAAATAACTTGGATTTAGTGGACGTTTACCCATTTATACATGTTTTATTATACATAAATTGCTGTAAGTGGGTCATATTACAGCTGTGCCAATAAAGTTCTCTGAATGAATGATAGAATGAATGAATTATTTAAATCAGATGATAGCATAGCAATGCAGGAATTTCCACAGCATTGTTGATACATTTATTTTTTATTTATGCGATCTGCTGAATATTTCTTCTTATTTATCACCTACAGATGTTTTGCACCTTAACCGTTCATGAGATAAATGCAGCTTCTTTAAAGATTCTGCTGTTTTCCCCTTTCAGTAGGAGGAACGCTTAGATTTACAAGCAAGAGGGGAGAACAGACAGAAACATACTACGCCTCCCCTTTTACATGTTGCCGCTGAGGCACCTGGGAACTGTGTGCACTCAGTCATGTGAGGCAGGTAGCGAAGAAGGAGAGCAGGTGTGGAGGTTTCAAAGATGAAAGAAATAGGTCGTGGTTGGCACCATCTATTACCTTAGGTTTCACTTTTGGCTTCGGCAGCCTTAAAAGTTTGATGTCACCAGCAGGAAAACTTACCCGGAATTCGTTAAAACTCTTGAGAACCGCTTGCAAGCAGATCAAAAATGGCTTCTTTTAGTCTGTAGTTCGGATCATTTGTCAAATTTGTCCTAACATAAAGCAAACTTGAATCTAGAGAGGGAATTATTTTAGATATTCTGATTTTTTTTTTTTTTTTTTAGCCTTGAGTCACACACCAGGTTTCACTTTAAAGTTACAACTTTATCTTTAGGGTTTTTAGCTCCATGGTTTCAATTGGACTTTCTTAAATCCCAATAATATAGTTTGTTTTCCATGTTTCCCCTTTTTAAATTTCTTATTTATACAACGATCAAAAATACAGCTGCCACCACGAGATGAGGAGGCATCAACAGAATTTTCAAGATTTTGTTATTTTTTGAAAATCGTTAGTGTGGTGATGAATGTAGACGGCGACCAAAAGATGTCAAGGATGAAGATGTTATGAAATGGGGCAAAATTGGGTAAATATCTCCAGTCGGTGACTCCACCAGCCACGTGGAGGCCCGGGGTATAGAAAAAGCGGGACATTCTCCACCACTGGTCAATCCCAGGATCCCCAAATTGTCCTTCCTATCAGTCAATTATTACGCTGCTGCCTTCCTGCCACCCGCCTGTCACTGGACCGCCACCGTGCAACCTCCAAATGTGTCTGAATGTCCAATGACCGATGTCATAAATAGATTTCTTATAGAATATAATAAGAAAATGCAATTGCAAATGCCACGGCGTGGCCACCTGACAAATTTCATGTAAACTTGTATTTAGGTCGCTACTCTGTCTTAGCAACACTTGGATGGAGGTGGAGTTTTCTTTGAATTCACCTTGCTCAATAACAACTCATAGAAACTCAACTTATTATTATTTCCCTATGATTTTTTTTAGTATATAAAAAAAAGCTAAATTTATAAGACAAACGCGTCATACACACAACTGAACCCATCGGATCCTCGGGAGGCCCGAACAGGAAACTCGCCTCCACAATCCCCTTTGTCTTGTTACCGTTTTGTTCGTTCTTTATTCATTAAATTATTAAACCGTCTGCCTCTGTTCTCTTACATGTGAGATCTGCACAAACTAGCTTTTTAAAAACACATTTCCTGAGGATCTTTTGAAATAAATTCTATAATTTATATAACTTTACATAACCAACAAGTGATGAAGGAGCTACATAATTAAAGAGAGTTCTGGAAAAATAAAAAATAAATGTGTGGTTACAGTCTCTAATTTGGTTTTACCTGCAGGGGGTAGCGTGCAAGCCTTTGAGTGGCTGCTGGTGGATGAAGGGTTCTTCCTGCGTGGAGGACTTCCATCAATTAGATCCGAGTGGTGGACCCTGGAGACCGTCGGTGACTGCGGGATGCTGGGTAGAGTACGAGACTTGGCGAGGATTGGTCTTTGCAGCTTCCTTTCCAGAGACCTGCACATATGTCGTATAAGAGAGGATGCAAATGCAAAGTCAGGTCTTGCAAATCCAAATCTAAAACAAAACCAGGTTGAACTCACTGTACATGCGTGTAGCTTGTGATTTATGGAAACTAGAAGCAGATTTAAGCAGCAATATTGGAGTTACTTCAGTGTAATCGAGGTAAGGGTCATCTAAATGACTCATTTTGTACGGATACCGCACATCTTCAACTAGAAATCAATGCATCCAATCAAACGCAATCTGAACAGCTGCTGCAAAATCAATAGTTTTTTTTTTTTTTTCTCAACAAACAAAAGCAACTTCCTGCACACTATGGAAAAATATATATTAATGCAGAGACTAAAGATATTCAAGTGAGCAATATTTTTCTCCATTTTATATTTGGATGTTTATTAAATGCGACATTGATGCACAAAAAGATTTAAAAAGACTGTAAAATCTGCTCTGAATAGCGACAAATTTTCAGTCATTCTCGGAGGACAGGAACACGTCTGACCTCCGAGCTGCTCGGTTTGTTTACAGAACTTATGATCCTCAGCAGGAAAATCTGCTCAAGAGATGCAAGCTGATCCCCGGCTGATGAATTCCAATGTTTTTTCCATGATTTGCTTTAGCCTGGGATTTAAACTAATGTTTGTTTTAGAGAGTCGTCGCAGTCGAGTTAATGGCAATAAATCTGATTAGTTTGTTTGGCTTCAGTTTTGAAATTGCGGCGAGGAAATAATTTACCCAAAAGATCATTTGCCGACTTTGACTGCATGGCAACAAAGGAAGCAATTTGATTTCATATGCTGTTAGAACAGTGTGTCATGAAATCATGCATTAGAATGTGTGCATGTATAATTCCCTCCACCTTGTTGTTTACCAATTTCCATTTTTTAGTGACAGCAGGATTCAATTTGCTTTCATTTTAGAATAAACAAGTTCAAAGTACTGTATGTCTGGTAAGTAGATTTTCCAAAATTTCATGTGAATTAACACCATAATTGTTTAGTAGAAAGAGTAACTATGGTAATACAAATTTAATAAAGAAGGATTTTTTATCAAATTTGCTACAAGCCAGACATCTGTAGCCTTTCATCGACCTGAACGACCATATTTAATCCAATAAATGCTCGGATTTAAAACGGAAGATTGTCATCAGGAAGTCATTGAAGACCCAGTTCAGTGTTGCAGGGCTTTTTGGGAACATGAATACCAACCTGTAAAAGAAAAAGGGTCTAGTGGGAAGAACTAGACCCTTTTTTTCTCCGTTTGTTCTCAAATGTACACGTGACAAAGCCTCTTAAAACCACTCTGATAAAAATCATGTTTTTAACGTGTTCTTGTGGCATTTTGCTCAAGATTTGAGACACTTATGAAGAAAATTAAGCTTAAAATGTCATTTCTGAGTATTTCTTTATTTAAATTGTGATGAATTGGGGCAAATAAAAAAAAATAATTTGAAAAAGGTTGTAAAAAAGCTCCCTGCTCTGCTCTATTCTGATGTATCTACCTCATTTTCCTCATTGTAAGCAAGCAGGAGAGTTTGTAAACCAAACTCATTTTGGTTCAGGGACCACATTCAACCCTGTGATCTCAAGTGGGCCGGACTAGTAAATTAATAGCAAAATAACCAATAGTCAAGTTGTTATCTGGAGCTTTGTTTTTGTTTTGTTTTTTTATTAGTTGAAAAAAAAGGCTTAAAAAACCTAGTAGCCTAATCACTTATTATTAGATTGTTTATTATAATTATTTCTCTATTGTTTTGACAGTGTTGCATTTCCCTTGCTCCCCTAGTGGCGAAATTGTACATTGCAATCATTTTTTTTTTAAACCATAACTCGCCACAGGAATGGACTGGATGGAAACTTGCTCTTTTTTTTTCAACATCCTTATAATTTTTTCTCTTTAAAACAGGGACGGATTAAACCATCTGTATGTTTGACTCCCCTGATCTGGATGCTGGGATGAGGGGCAGGCTGAGCGCACAACTCGGAGAAGAATTTCTAATGAACTACTGCCGCTCTGCAGGAACTATGTCCT
>NC_050530.1:9319575-9327163 GCF_002922805.2 Oryzias melastigma | reverse complement strand
CAATACATCAAAATATGTAAAATAACATGTGTTGCATCAAGTTCTGCTAGATTAAATGATAAGTTGCAGTTTTAACAAAGTCATCATGTTTTATCAGAAACTTTAAATCTAATTGTCATACTGGAAGGCTTTTTACTTATGTCTATTTGCAAAAACATTACTGAAAAGACACCGAATTGCATTAAACTGTAAATTTTAGAAACAAATCAAAACGGATTCAAGTCTACCTTTTAATAAAACACATTTTTAATTTCATGTTTCCTAAATAATCACATTGGTTGTCTTCAGATGTATTTCAACCCCTTAATGCCCGTTGTTCCAAATATGCGACAAACCACTGCTGCTTCAAAAACTTTATTTCTTCATAGCTAAAAATAAATTCAGTCGTTTTATATATATTTTTTTATATATATTTCTTTTATTCTGCAGCCTTATTTCTGCCTTGAAAAACAGAATCTCAGTGGGTTTCACTTGGTAAAATAATGGAAAAAAAAACAATTTTAATAAAGAAATACAAAAAAAGCCGTTTTGAGCTTGTTTTTCTTCATTTATGTCCCTAATTATCAGAAAAAGGTCACAAAAACATGTTAAAACACCAAAAATGATTTTCATTGGAGTGGGTCTTTAATGTTTAAACTAGATAAAAACCCTAAGTATTTATTTTCAGAGTGTTTGCTGTGCTGCATTTGTGTAAGTGTAATGAATGATATATTACACACGGAGTTATAATCACTGGGGGTCTATTAAGACATCAACACCAGGTTTGAAGTCAGCATACCTGCACGTCTTTGGAGCAAATAACCTGACACTGGCTATTAAAGACGAGAAAATCTGACCTGGGATCAGAGACCCTCTGGACGCCTTTAAAGCACAAACGTGCTGACCAAATACATGTAGGCAGACGAGCACGCTTTGACAATAATGAAAGCTGACAAGTCTCTCACTCTCAGCGATCCTTACTGACTCACATAAAAAGTATCCACCTGAAGCCAAGGCGCAAACATCACCACCTCAGTCAGGTTGCACCACTGAAACACGAGTGCGCACCAGCGCAGTTGCCGGCCTCCCGCCAGCACGTCAGGGCAGAACAGCCAGCTCCGTCCACTCTGACAATTTAGATCTCACTCTTCCGATAAACCAGACGAGAGGAGGAGGAGCCAACGGAGAGCAAAGCAAAGGAAAGGTCAAGATGAGTGGATTGGAGAGGGGTATTTTTGCCCCCAAGCAACAATCTATGCTGACATCTTAAGTTGTAAACATCTAGAGAAGGACATGTTTACACTTACCAAATCAGTTGATTTCCCATTACAGCTATGTGAGACAATATAGGGTTGAGAAAAGATTCAAAGGTTTCTGCCCTAAAAATACACTAAGATGATTTGACTTCATGCTAGGAAGGTACTTTATTCTTCTGCCTCCAAGCGCTCATCAGCTTTTGTCTTTTGAGAAGGTACATCGTCTTGTGGTTGACTGACACCAAACAGAACGCAGTCGTTTGTAAGAGACCGCGCTCTCTCTGTCAGTGTCGCCACGGGCCAAAATATGCTGTTCTACCACTTTCACAAGAACAAATATCACTCCGGCACATGCTACCACAGCTTGTATTTGTGACCCATTTAACTCCCAATGCAGCTCGTGTTGCACACTTGTGTTCACACACAGCTGTTGAAGTCATTCCCAAGTTAGATACTTTAAAATGTGTTTTAGCAATCTTTTCTGTAAAGCTTTTATATTGATTTTTAAGGACTCACTCGGAGGAAAATTGTGTTCTTATAGAGTAAATGAAGCTTAAAACTCTTTAAATCGTGTAACTGTGAAGAATCAAGCTCCATTCTGATGCTTCCACTCGCACACAAATAGGTCCATGAACGTCTTCATTCTCCTCATTTGGCTCAAAACTGTACGGCTGGAGCTCCAATTTCGGATTGCACCATTTTTGTAGCAGCAATAACGTTCGATAGGAGTTATGTAATGTAGCAGAAGAGCACGTAAACCAGGGGTGTCAAACTCAGTCGCACAGGGGGCCAAAATCCACACCTTAGGTTGCAGGCCGAACAGGATAAACATTTACTGAGCTTCTGGGTGACCCTCATAGTTGTTGTTGATAGCTGTAGTAGCTCTATGATGTCGATGCCGGATGATGGTCTAACTTTTCGTTGACACGCTGGTCTAAAAACTGTTCTAAACCAGACTGTACTGTACCGCTCAGTGGAAACAAGGCTTTCGTCTCCAGGAGATAAGTGATAAAAAGACATTGTGGGGAGAACTGTCTATGGTGCTGACGGAATATTTTGAGCAGATCCATGATTGCTGAGTCATGATTAAGATCAAAACAACCCAGATGGATAACTTACCCAGAATTATTCAGAATCAAAGCGTTTCCCGGTGATATGCAGCTGCTAAAATAAGTGTTTGGTTCATTCATGCTATGAACCGAAGAATTCCACTCATCCAAATGCAGTTTAACACCTCTTAGTCATTCATTCATAATCTAAAGCGGCGCTGAGACATCAGCCAAATGTTTTAGATTTTTTTTTTACAAATAATATGCAAGAATATAGGTTTTGGGATTGACACATTCCACCAAACATATGCAGATGTCTAACGTTGACGTCTGGCGTTGAGCCCGTTCAGATAATAGTCACGTTAATGCTCCTCACAGTTATAGTCAGACATGCCAACAAATGTGAGGCACGGTGCACCCTCACTGTTTTCCATTTACACAAGACTGCACTTTAAGTCAAGTGAGGTGTAATACAGAAGACGGTAGTTACAGCTTCCTCATATCAGCATGCACAACGGAGAAAAAGGAAGATGATTTTCTGATTTTCATCTTGTTTTGCCTTCCTGTTATTTTTATTTGTCGTTTTCTCATAATTCTAAATGTTTGAGATGTTACTTTTTGCACAAAACAGCATTTAAACAGAAGGGCCAAAAATAGCTGCTTCTCTGTGTATGGATAGCAAGGGGCTGAGAAGGCGAAGGGACAGCGCAGTGTGAGCAGATTAATCGCTGCCTTTGTCTTTCAGTCACTCGGCAGACATCAGTGAGAGTCAATAAACTAACTCAATTGAATGGAGCAGCTTAAATGAAAAGCAGCAGCAGAGGCTGAGCATTTTGGACTTGGAGAGTCTCTTCTCTGCATCACAGGGAAAACATGAACTTCAGATTTATCACCAGACGACCATCCGGCCATCATTTAGTAAATGAATGAGGACGCAGTTATCAGCATATCCTCTGTAAAATCTGATTCCTGGATGGATTGCTTTGTCTGCTGCACACGCAAGACATCAGAAATGATAAAAATATTGTAGAAAAACAACTGCTGGTCACTGCTTCTGTTCATTTACAGTCTAGGTCACCGTGCTGCATCAAACGTCTCGGAAGAATCTTGAGGGATGAATGTGTAAAGGGCATTGTTGACAAGCAGGCAGCACAGAGAGGGCACTTCACTCCTCGCATCAAAACATTTCAGCTAGACAACAAACAAGGGCGGCCATATTTGAGGTATTTACCACTGCTTTCAGTCTCTGATTCTCCTTGCAAACAAATACAATAAATAATGAAAAAACAACACGCATATTTGGTAGTGAAGGTGGATGGATGGGTGGATGGATGAATGGATGGTCATACAGACAGACGGACAGACGGACGGATGGATGTAAGGATGGATGGATGGATATAATGATTGATGGATGGATGGGTCAATGAATGGATGGATGAATGGATGGATGGTCATACAGACAGACGGACAGACGGACAGATGGATGTAAGGATGGATGGTCGTACAGACAGACGGACGGACGGATGGATGGATGGATGTAAGGATGGATGGTCGTACAGACAGATGGACAGACAAACACACAGACGAACGGACGGACGGATGAACGGATGGATGGATGCATGGATGGATGGAGGATGGATGAAAGGACGTATAGACAGACGGACAGACGAATGGACGGATGGATGTACAGATAGACGGATGGAAGGATGGATGGATTGATGGATGGATTGATGGAAATACAGACAGACAGAAGGACGGACGGATGAACGGATGGATGGATGGATGTACAGATGGATGAATGGATGAATGGATGGATGGACGTACAGACAGACAGACAAACGAACTGACGGTTGGATGGATGGACAGATGGATAGATGTACAGATGTATTGATGGATGGATGGATGGATGGATGGATGGATGGACGGACGTACAGACAGACAGACGAACGGACGGATGAACAGATGGATGGATGCATGGATGGATGGATGGAGGATGGATGGAAGGACGTGTAGACAGACGGACGGATGAACGGATGGATGGATGGATGTACAGATGGATGGATGGATGGACGGACGTACAGACAGACAGACAAACGAACGGACGGTTGGATGGATGGACAGATGGATAGATGTACGGATGTACTGATGGATGGATGGATGGATGGATGGATGGATGGATGGAGGATGGATGGAAGGACGTATAGACAGACGGACGGACGGACGAACGGATGGATGGATGAATGTACAGACAGATGGACGGACAGTCAGACGGAGGGATGGACGGTTGTACAGATGGATGGATGGAGGATGGATGTACAGATGGATGGAGAAGTTGCAAACAAGCTTCACATGATAACAAAACATCTCTGTTACAAATCTCAAGGACTTGTTGGTTTAAAAAGACCTTTTCTTTGGGGCGTTTACAAAATAATCAAACATTTTAAACCCTTTTCTATCTGCAATTTTAAAAAAAAAATCACATTTTGATGTGGAATTGAGCAAAATTTGACCCTAGGGTGAACTAACTCTAAAAAAAATTGATTCCTCATGTTAGAAAAAAACCTACAGTATACCCACAAACCCAGATTGACCAATGACAGGCCTGTCCTGCATCCAGATTGTATTACTGTGTTAACAATAACTCAGACACCAAATCAACAGTCTCCATCTGTCATAAATTTCCACCTTAACAGCACCCACTCAGTACTTCTGCGTAGTTTATTTGTGTAAATAATTATTGTAGTGACTTTTCCAGTGTTGTTTTTTTAAGGTGAAGGATTTCATTTCAGACAAATAAAGAGAAAAACAAGCTTTTCTCCCAACGCAAAACTAATTTACAGAAATAAAAGTTTTTGAGACTACTGTCTTTTAAACTGGTTTATGTAATTTTTTTTAACAATGACTGGTATTTTATTCTCATTTTAAACATAATTGTTATTGTAAAACAAACAAAAAAAATCCCCACTAAGGACAAATGCTGCAAACTATGGCTAAAAACATTATTATATGGCTAAGGGGGAATAAATGAATTCAATTCAATGACCAAAAAAACTGACTACCAAACTAATTTATCAAAGGGGAAAAAAACACATTCAAACAAAATAGGAGATGTGTTGATTACAACTCAAAGTAGATGAGATTTTGATCATCCGGATGTACAAGAATCAAATTAAAAGTGTTAAATCTAAACTATCACAGTCTGTCTAATATTTAAGATAAAACTTTTCAGAGGAAATTATATAAGAAAAACAATAAAAATGAACTTGAGCCACAAAATCTCTCAAGATGTGTGGGAGAGGTCATATTGAAAGGAATAAATCGATTAAAGCAACCAACTAAGAAAAAGGCAGAAACAACAAGACGTGGGGGTGTTGGAGATGCTTTATGTAATGATGTTTGATCACTTATTTTCCTAAAAAAGTAGCATTTATTGTAGTTTCTAGATCATAAAGATATTTCTGTAAGAAAAAGCAGTTTTTGATCAAATTTTCATTTAAACATCAAGAATTTCTTCTTTTTGCCACGTAAAAAGTAGTTATTGCTTCTCGACAGCTCGAATTGCAAAAGTGTTGAGAAAGACGGCGAGATGTGAGCCAGGATATTAGAGTCAAGATAAGGTTTCTGGCACCTTTTTCTCCTTTTTTTCCCTCTATCTCCCAATCTTTCCATAAGAAGCACACTGACTTATCTGCTCTATTTTTATCTAAAGAAAAGATTCTGAATTAAACGTCAGAGGAAACAATCTATAGTAGCTCCCGCCACTGCACCTCCACACTTATATAACAGAAATTGCTCACACACAAACATGCACCTGTAAGTCTAAAAAATATTCACACACTTTTTTTTAGTTCGGTGACCAACAAAGATGTGCACATGTGCGTGTTGTTGCTCTGAGACGCACACGGCATAACAATGTCAGGTCTGTAGTAGAGCGTGCATGCTGTGTGTTGTGTGCACGGACGCACAAACGCGGGTTACCTGGCCTCTGCCACCGTGCAGCAGTAACTGCCGCTGCGCCGCGAGCTCCTGCCCACCCGCAGCTCCTCTCGAGATTTACGCCGATTAAAGTAGTCTGTGAGTTTCCCAAAACTCGCCATCTTCTGGCTTTCCTCTCACCTCCACCACCCTGTATCCCAATTTTTTTTTTTTGTTTTCCTTTGATGCGTGGAAAAAAAAAAAAGATTTCTCGTCTTGCTGGGCGACCTCCTGACTTTTGATCTACCTGGACTCGGCTCCCTGTGCAGACTTATTCCGTTTTTTGCATGTAACGTGCAGAAAAACGCCCGCTCTCCTCCGCTCGCTGCAGACACCGACTCTCTCAAAATAGTAACGTTTGTAACTGCCTACCCGTCGACACAGCAGGAGCGGCGCACAGCAGACGAGAATGAGGAGTAGGGGAGAGAAAAGGAGAGAGGCAGAGGGAGGGTGGCTCGGCGTCGCTCTTCTGGTGTGCAAGGGGGAAGAATATGAGCTGTTATGATGCTCAAACCTGAGCCCACCCCCCTCTTTCTCTCCCAATGTTTTCTTATGCATATGGTCTGTGCTGCCCACTCTTTATGCATAATTCTGCCCATGCAACCTTCATTCAAAGCAACGAGGATGACAGCGGATGTGCACGTCCCCGTGCTCTCCATCTATCTATTCTTCCTCACACACCATACTTAACTTAAACCGCAGCTGCTCCACAATCATAACATTCCCTGCATGCACTTGCTTAACCACTTTTGTGATTTTAAGCTGTAATTTAATCAGCTATAAGACAGGAGCCTCCTGATTTGCAACAAAAAAATAATAATAGGAAGGAGAGAATGCAGAGATGGAAGAAAAGGGCTCACTAATGAACACTTCACACAGTATTCATTAGTGAGGGAACACTGCGAGTATGTGTGTCCCCCTCAGCCACATACAAGCAATAATCGGAATACTCACTGTTTCATTCTCAATCTTTTCTGTCATCATTAAAACCAGGCGACTGTCCTAGTTTTTTTTTTTTTTCCAGCCTCTCAGGTGCGTCGTTTATCCACATCCTCATCACCTCTTGCTCTCCTCCTTCTCTGCTTTCATCCGTCTGCCACCATTTTACCCTTTTTCTATCCACGCTTTTCTCCTTTTATTTTTGAACAACAAAACAGGAACAAGTACAGATCCGTAATGCTGCCGGAAGACCTCCTATTTCGACAAACATCACTAAAAAAAGTGATTATTTTGAAACAAATTGACTAACATTTTCACAACAAATTTAAGGTTGTGACGGTTGGCGGCGCATTACGAATGCTGTGCGTCTTTGATTATTCTGTGTGTTTC
>NC_050530.1:9317908-9319278 GCF_002922805.2 Oryzias melastigma | reverse complement strand
TGGGATTGCTTTTAAAAAAATGTGATCAGAGTGAAACTTTAAACACTTTTTTTGTTACATACTGTTAAAAAAGTATTTAAAAATCTGTTATTTTAATTTTTGTTGTGTTTTACTCCCTGTTACTCTCTCACGTTTTAGTAAAAACAAGAACTTGTTTCAGAAAATATGATGACATTTAGAAACGGGTGGCTATATTTACCCTTTTGAAGTAGCTCGAGCCCCCATTTAAATCAATACTAAACCTTTCCTCATAAAATACAAATCTTTAAAAAAGTAAAAACACCAAAGTCCTAACGGTCTTAGCAGCAGATATTACTTTTACAAAAGCTACAGCTCTGACTGTCAATCAAAAGAAAACTCCCGACTTTTGGCACAATTCGACATATTAAACTAATGAATTAAATTTAAGTTTTGCAATATCCCACCACATTTTAACACATAAGAGTGTCTGGAAGTTTAATAACACGTATTTAGCAGAACTCAACCAAATTATACCCTAAAACTATGTTTTATTATGGTAATATAAACTCTCCAGCAATCAGGAGACAAACTCGACGAATAGTGTGGAGAAAATCTCTACTAAATTCTTACAATGTATTTTTCAGTCACGCCAGGGTTCTTTAACTCAACGACATAATGTACAAAACACTCTTTGGCAGCATTGATGACTAGCTAGTTGGACCCAGATGTGGTACAAATGGTTTAGAGCAGGAGTGGGCAAACTAACTTCATCCCAGGGGCAACATGTGACCCGTTAAACTATTTAATCTGGAATTAATTTAAATTAAACTGATAAGAATGAAAGAATTTTCTCTGGAAATATGGTGTCTACCCATAGATGGTTGGCGCACTAAAAAAACATTGACGTTTATTTAAGTGCAGAAAGTTTTTTTGCATTTTTTTGACTGTCGTTTGCATTTTTAGAGTCGGACAGTCCTTTTCCAATCAAGTTTTTCTTTAGGGACATCCATCCATCCACATCAGTGCAACTGGCACAAAGATATAAACAAAAGTCACATTAAAAAAAAAGTTCTAAAAGTAAATAAATAAATAAATTTCCCATCAAATTAAAGCATATTTTTACCCAAGTTAATTAGTTTCTCTTATGAGGTAAGTTACTAAAACGCTCCTGGTTTGGCTCTTCTGTCAAATTTTAGAACTTTTTGTGGCCCACGAGTCAAAAAGTACACCTGATTTAGTGGTTTTGTAAAGTATCCAATATTTACTACAGTAGATTCTACAAGGGGATTCCCAAAATTTAAGCTAATATTTCATCTTGTACGATCCATCGGTCTTACTTCACAGTCGTACATTAAGGAATAATGATGCTAACAAGTTAAGTAGATCTTCCTCCTTTCCTTTTGTCTCAA
>NC_050530.1:9309670-9317574 GCF_002922805.2 Oryzias melastigma | reverse complement strand
GAATAAAGTCGCTGCTTCGCTTTGCAATAGGGGAGGGGAAAGGGGGCGGGGTTTTTCCTTGCAACGGTCCTGCCCACAACTCAAAGGCAAATCTCTACTAAACTTCAGAAACTATGTCCTAGAAAACAAAACGTTTTTTTTTTTTCATTTTGCTAAAAATGGCATAAAAAACAGATCAAAATAGATTTAAAAAAATGATCCGAATTAATCTTAAATAAATTAATTTACTCTCCCTATACATTTAAGCACTAAAAGGATACATTTAGTGCAACCTAAATAACAGAGAATTGTCATAATAAGGCTGTCATTGCTCTCCATTAGTTTTAAAGTTGTAGCTGTTTGTTAAATACACCTTTATTTGGCTCCATTAGCATGCACAAACATAGTAGCAATCCAAATAAGCTGAGTGGAAATCATTTAAGTATAAATGGATGCAGCTTAAAGAAATAACAAACACTGACGTCTATGTTAATCTACTATAAATGTGACAATCGGGAATAATAACTTAATAGGATTTGACTCAATGCAGGTGAAGGAATTTGATGGTACAATTTTAGATCCTGGCAGTTTACAGACTTGTATGTGCCAAAGTGTCTGGGTGTATTTCGGTGTGTGTGTGCTGCTTGTGTTTGCTGTGATGTGATCCCACGCGGCTGCTAATGTTGTGTGAAAGGTGTGGGCTGAGTGTGCTTGCAGGCCTCCTGTGCTAAAGAGTTCAGGGGCATTGATCGTCCTTTTTTCTCGTCTCCATCTTTTTTGTCCAAATTGCCGTCTTTCTCCGTGATTGGACAACCCTATTTGGCACAACTGCCCATTGATCTGAGGGAGCGGCGTGGTCCGGGTGTTTGCCCAGCGGGCTGGGAAATATTTTGAGTTCAAGTCTCTGGATAAATAGAAGAAGCACAAACAGAGAGAGAGAGGGGACAGTAATTGAACTTGAAAAATTACATAAGGGGAACCTTTTGTAATATTAATGGCTCAAAAAGTTCCTGTACTCCTCGTCTTTGCTGACTCTATAGGTTTTTTTGTTAAATTATTCCAAAGTGCAACGTAGGTGACTCTTGTGCAAACATGGTAAGTGCTGCTGTGCAGTTTTTTTTTCCTTTCCTAACCTCAATGTCAGCCTCTTCTTCAAACTGTCACTGGTGCAGGCCAGCATTGCTCTTCATCTAAGACCTTTTTTCTGATCAAATTGACGAAACAACCCGTGAAAAGATGTATTTCACCATCAAATCCCACTCCGATCAGCTTCTGATCCATTTTAAAAGTGTTCCCAGTGTTTTTTTTTTTTTTTTTGATTAATCAAAAATCTTGTGTTGTTTTCTAGGACATAGTTTCTGCAGAGCAGCAGTACTTTATTAGAAATTTGCCTGGGAATTGAGGGCGGAGCAATTCCCTCTATCCATAAGTCACAAGTTTCCGTTACCGTGGCAGCAAATTATTAAATGAGTTTGGGTTCTTGATTGGAAGATTTCAAAAAAACAACCTAAAAAAGGATTTTGATGTTAAGGTATAAAAATGGGGTTTGATTATGTTTGAAAAAGATGTTTGAAAAGATATGTTTTACATTTTAATTATTAATTTTAATAACCAATTTGGAATTGTTATGCTACAGTAGTTTGGTTTTATGTCTTAGATTTGTTCACTTATTGTATTTTATTTTATTTAATTTTTTGCCAGAGGTGTGTGACCATCTTTTTATTGCTTGTATTCTCATGTTCTTCCTATATGTGTAAATAAATAAATCAAATCTATTCACAAACTCTCCCACTAGCTTACAGCCCTCACACTCCCAACCTAACATGACTGGTGCAACAAAATTGGCGAGCAATATCAAAGATATACAGAAATACAGTTTGAAACCGGATTGATCTATTAGTCTATAAGTGGATGGAGTGGAGCATGGACCTTGTGGCTTGCCGTAGTAGCTTCTATGTCATAGCTACAAGCTTTTTCCAACTGCTTTTTTTTTCATTGGCTCCTAAATAATCACAAACTGAATAAACACTCACTTAATATTCTTGATAAATGTCCTCCATCATGAGAAATTTGCTGCAAGAACGTGCTAAAACAATTTTCATCAAAGTGGGTTTTTGATATATCATTTTAGGGTGCACAATTTGGCAACGTGCAAATGCTTCTCTTCCTAATATCATTTTTCCCTGACGTTTTACCAGCTCAGTATTTGATAATGAAATCTTTAGAATCGGTTTTGAGAATCTTCCTTTTTTCATCAGCGGCTCTTTGTAGCAGCTATAGACCGATTTATTGAAAAGCTTACATGTCGACATCATTCAATTCATCAGCAGCAAATACTGACTATAACTGTATTGCAGGTAAAGAAGTCGTGTATATATATGTGTTCAGCCTTGGTGCTTTTGCTGCACTTTTATAGTCATAAACTGCATTTCAAGTGGAAGAAGTCTAATAATGTGTTAACTCCTGTCTTTCAAAAGCCTGGATGTTGAAGTATGCAACAACATGAACTCTGCGTAATTATTGGTAAGCCGCGGCGGCAAGTCTATTTCAAGGACTCAGTCGCGGCCGATGCAGTAAATCTGCACAGAGAAGATCAAGCTGGCAGCAAAGTGGCACAATAATGGCATGGAGAATCCAGACAGAAACATCTCTGTGCAGCCACAGCCAGTGGGACCGAGGGATTAGAAAAGTGGAGCAGCTCTCATGCACTTGCAGCTTCAGCACAGCCAGACACACAAGAAGCCGCATTTGATTAATAACGAAAAAAAAAAACTTTATTTCAAAACATCCAAACTGGGTGAAAACATCACAGTAACATGTCTGAAAGTTTGAAGTATTTTTGTCATATTTTTTAAATCTAAATTTATTACTTGTTTAACATCATTATTCTTACTGTGAGTTTAAATTTAGAAAATTAAGGAGGAAAATGGAGATGAAAAATCAATAATCAGCAAACTTCTCAAAGGAAAACTCTAAAATAAAATATTAACATTTTAAAAAATGTTATATTTA
Source organism: Oryzias melastigma (assembly GCF_002922805.2). Classification (NCBI taxonomy): domain Eukaryota; kingdom Metazoa; phylum Chordata; class Actinopteri; order Beloniformes; family Adrianichthyidae; genus Oryzias; species Oryzias melastigma. The sequence goes on along the minus strand of NC_050530.1, from coordinate 9,314,583 downwards.
AGAGAAAAATGCAATAGAGTTCTGTAATATTTGTGTAACTTTAAACAAAGTTTTAACTGAGAAACTGACAAAGATAACTCTTTCATTTGAGGCTAGTTTAAATAAAAATAATAAACCTTAGTTTTTGGATTAGCAGCTATCTCCAAAAAGAGCTGACTAGTTTAATAGCTGAATAGGTCAAGCAGTTGAAGACAAAGGAGTTCTCCAGACGTTCTGGTTCTGCATGTTGGTACCAACGACATGGGAAACACAGACGTGTCAATACAATGTTGAAGGACTTGACAAATTTCCTTGATGATTTTAGTGACCGGGATTTCCTCATTTGGGTAGATCAAATGATCGCATGAGATTAGATGATGACTTGATGGGGAAAATGGATTTCCATGGTCTCTTTTTTTATCTCAGCTAATATTAGTTGTTGAATTTTCTTTAAATATTTACTTTAAAAAATATATATTTTGGGGTTTTCTTCCGGAGCTCTGGTTCCGCCCACATTTGTTTAATTTTACATGTTTCTTTAATTATTTTCTGTTAAAACAAAAGAAAAAAAAAGATTTTTATAAAGAAATTTGTATATTTCTTTTTTATTTTCTATAATGTATACAAAATGAAAAAAATGGGGGAGGTTCTCCAGGAGCTCTGGTTCCGCCCACATTTTTTTCATTTTAAATGTTTCTGTAATTATTTTCTAAAAAAAAAAAAAAAAAATCACATTAATGCAACCACAAGGGGGCACTACTCAGTGCTTCATGTGCCGGTCTCGAGTCCGGATAAATGCAGAGAGATGTGACAGTCAGGAAGGGCATTAAATGTAAAGCTAAAGATCAACCAATCATTCACTCCATACCTAAAAAGTTAAAAATAAAATAAAATAAAATAAAATGGAACGAAACGAAACAGAACAGAGTTACACACTCGAAATCCAAATATTAACAAAAAACAAATCAAAAGTCATACAGCAGAATTAAAACACAAGTAAAGCAACTTATAAACGTAAGAACTAAAAATGTAAAAGCTTAACGTAAATATGCATTGTTTTATTTGTTCTTTACATTAAATTACTTGTTGACATAAGCAGATAAATCAGATTTTACTAGGATATAAATAAACAAATTAATTTTGATGCACATTTGATCAAGTTGTAAATTGTGTTTAAGAATTTGAATGGAATCAATAAAAAAATGTTGTCCCCAGTCTATCTATCTTCTTTTTTTGGAATTATTGTTAGTTTTTCTTCTTTGAATTTTTCTAAAAAAAATATTTAGGACAAAGAGCCCATAATTATACACAAGTCTTGTGTGTTTAAGTAGGTTAAATCAATAGGTATGAGGCAAAAAAAAAACCTAATGACTTTATTGTGGTTTCTAAAAAGTATTGTTTGTGTCACAAAACAATTTATAACTACGTCCTGCTTCTTTTTTGTTAAATTATTTATTCTTTTCTAAATCAGTTTCAGATTTCAGGTATCTTATTTTAATTCTATTTCTGCCACCAATTTCCTTCTGGGATCAGTAAACTCCAATCATTTATAAGACTTATGCACTGAAGTTAACCGACATTTTCACAGTGGAGTTTGCCACATCAGTCTTCAAAATATTTAATAAAAGTGAATTATCTCCACTATAAAGCCCTCTCAGTATCTCTGCAGATAAACAGCCACCATGGACTTCCTGAACCACGAGAAAAAAAGCTATGCAGGAAGGCACTGGATAGTATGACTCATCCCCAAAACGGGAAGATGATAGTAAATTCTCACCGTGACCACTCCAAAACACCAATTTAATAAACTTTAATTCCTTTTCTGATTTATCTCCTTCTTCCAGTGATGTCTTCCTTACTTCTTTCCCTGTGATCCCTTATTAATGAGGTAATCTTGCTCACATAGACAGGAAGCAAATCTTTTCAAAGTAAAAGACAACATTAAGAGGTTAAACAACCCACAATTCATTGCTGCTTTAAAGCTCCGCAGAAGCTGCATAGTTTAAAAGCGACAACAAAGTAATCAGATAAGCTGTAAAAATGCATGTTTACTTCTCTAAATGTGACATATTTAGGAAAGTTCCATGTATATTAGGAACTAAACATGTTTTTGAATCATGAGCTGCCTTTGTCACTCTCATGACACTTCCCCATTTAAAGACGTCAGTAAAAGGTTACATTAATAGGGAGTTTTCAATCCTAAAACATCTCTTAAAGTTGTGCTTTGATGTTAAAACCGTATTAAAAAAACATTCAGCGGAAGATTCGTAGAAGCAGATGAAAGAAGGACTCATTTACTAGTCTTCCCACCTCTTCTCTTAGGGCTTCCCGTTCTCAGTGGTTTCCCACGTAATCCCCAGTGATCAGTTGGCTAATCAATTCTTGTGGAGAGGATTTACTGGGGCGTTAAGGTGTAGCTTATGCACGCAAGCTTTTGATGGAGCAACTTAGTGCAGTGAGCAGGAAGGATCCGACTGCTGTGACAGCAGAGCATCTCAGATCTCACTGAACATTGAGAGTTTGACACGAAAAGCATGCAAACACTTGTATTGTTGAATAAAACCTCTATAATATACTAAACAAATACCTCTAAAGATTAATTTGCTGCAATACAGCATCTCTGATTTTCTTTTCAAGCTGGATGGTGAAAGGGTTCCATATTGATTCGTCTTATCGATTTCACTCACATAAGCAGCCTACTGTGCCATTACTGGAGATATCACAGTGCCAGCCACATAGCGGTGCACTGATTTCCCAAGAAACAGACAGGTTGATTTACTGATGGAGTCCCGTCAACACTACAGAAAAGGAAAAGTTGTATAACGGGGGGAAAATGCTGTGTGCAAAGTGAAATAAATGTGTTAAAGAATCAAATAAAAGCAAGAAAAAGAGTATATGTCTTTTTGTTTAAATTTGATGTGAATCGTGTCATAATAGGAGGAGCAGCAGTGGGATTCATATAAACATTAAGCTGCAAGTTAAAAAACAAAAGAATAAATCTAAGAAATATAATAATAACTTTGTGTCTTAGAGTACAAAAAGCGTTTACAAGCTTTGTGTGGCGTAACCATTCTGCAGAAACGCAATGACTGAGACAACAAAGGAGGGAGGAAACAGGAATATTTCAACCTCCCACTTAACCCAAACGAAACAACAAAATACTTTAAATAATATAGTGTCAGTGCTGAAATAGATGGGACACATAACCTTTAAATTTGACTGAAAAGAATTTCATTTGTTTCTTTTGACCCTTTTGTACCTTGATGTTTCTGATTGGTAAAATTGTATAAATCACGACTACCCAAAGTGGGACCCAAAGGTCAAATTTAGCCCACCAAAGGTTATCTTTTGGCCCGTCAAGTCGTAGCTGCAGAAGTTACGGAGTGTTTAGTTCCCATTGATTCTCTAAGGCAGGGTGTCAAACTCAAAACTTTAGAACTGTAACTTTTTAACATAATTATGAACTAGATATATAGCATTACCTGCGATAATGCTAGCATGAATGCTGTAAACTGAATTTGGCAGCTAAAGATGCTTGTGATGATAGCTAAAGATGCTGAAATAGATAGCTAAAAATGCTAAAACTGATGGCTGAAATCACTGAAGCTAATAGCTGAAAACGCTGAAGCTGCTAGCCAGCTAAAATATTAGCTAAATCCCAAATTAGCCTAAAAAAATAAGATTAGCCAAAACAGCTAGCATGTAGCTAAAAAAAATAACTAAACTTCAAAATAGCCTAAAAAAAAGCCAAAATCAGCCAAAACAGCTAGCGTGTAAATATTACCCTAAGTCTAAAACAGCCCAAAAAAACTTTTTAAAAAGCCTAAATTAGCCAAAACAGCTAGCATGTAGCTGAAATATTAGCTAAACTCCAAAACAGCAAAAAAAATCTTAGTAAATGCCAAAATAGTAAAAAAAAGCTAGCCAAATGGCAATTTTTAAAACATTAAAACCGTAACTTTTTAAACACAATCATGAATAATAAAGAGGCAGGAATATTATTCCAGAATAAATCAACATAAACCTTAAATAACTTACCTAAGTCCATCCTCTCTATGATAAATAAAACCGATACAAACAAACTACAGCCAGTATTTAAGTGTGTAGATTTAAGGCTATATGTTAAGTAAAGAATCAATGTTCTATTTTTAGAAGAACACATTTCCATATATAAAATGCATTGATATTCCAGTACCATTAAGATGGCTTTAAATTATCTGGAGTTAAATCCGCTGTCAAGTCTTAAAAAAGGATGAAATAATTGTTCCGGTAAAGAGTCGTAGATCTTTAGGACGCTATTGATCTAATCAGGGAATTTCTAATCAAGGAGCAGATAAAGCCTTCCTGCACTCAGCTGCAGAACTAATTGTCAGCTCGTTTTATAACAATTTACCATAAAGTTGATGCTGGGAAAAGCTTGTGAGTATAAGAAAATCATGCAGTGGCTGGATATTCTAGACACAATTGATTAACATGAACTTTTGAAACTAGAGCCTGCTCCCTGGATGGTTTATTTTTAGAATATTTTTACTTTCTTTATTATCTGCATCAAAAATTAATTTCAGAAAATTTCCTATTCAATTCTAGCAAAGTGCATTTTTATTAAAGCTAAATTGCAAAGTACCAAACAATAAAGGAGGTCACAGACTTATAAAAACCATGATTAAAAAGGCCTTAAAATAGAAAAAAAAACCTTTACAAAATGAATCCACCATTAGAAGCCTTAACCAAGTTCATAGAGTGAAGAGACAGTGGCAGAATCAATCAATGCTCAATCCTCGCGGGTTTTAGAAGGACAACAAATAAAAACTGAGCTGAAGATCTGGGAGAACATGCCAGGTCGTAAAATTCTAAAAGCAATCAAAAGCTTGATCAAGTAAAGCTCCAAAAGCAAGAGGTAATATTTTCTCAAGTAAACTGGAGCCAGCACTAAG
>NC_050530.1:9279143-9309603 GCF_002922805.2 Oryzias melastigma | reverse complement strand
TTTTTTTTTTTTTTTGAACCTCTATTTTGATGGGCGATCACCCCGGCGTCCGACGTCCAGCTGAAACCTCCGTGATTCATTACGCCGCGGTTCATTTGGACTGTTATTCCTTGTTGTTGTCATTATCCGCAAGGTGATTACACTGCAGCTGCTGTATCAATTTGTTTATGTCAAAGTGGAGTGTATAATGCGCCGTAAGTGCTTCTCTAATGGGTGTCGCAACATGAAAACACGAGCAGCATCTCTTCGGTTGAGCGACACATAACGGTGTAAACTCAGATGAAAAGACCAAAGGAATATATAAATAGAGCGACAGATAGGAGAGCCAAACACGCTCGCCGGAATAAGAAAAATCCCCAAAAATCCCTATCTTCTCATGGATGCATAAACACCATAAACATGTACATCAAACACACGTCTGATTATGAAAAAACATCTTAATCACAATAAAATTCAAATGATTCTCTTCGACGCCCCGCCACTGACAGAGAAGCAGCTCTCAATGACAGGCCATTATTATTCCAGAGTGAGTGATCCACAAGAGGGGAGTGGGGTGAGTCAAGTGTTATGTTTTGCTGTGTGCCAAAATAAAAAAAATAGAAAAACCGACAGTAAGAGCCATGAATCATCTCTAAAATAAAAATCAATCCTCTTCTCCCAAACTGTTGCTGCAAATGAGTCAATAAAAAGAGTTATAATTATCTTCCATCTGTGAAAAATAGCATTCACCCAGCTCATCATACCAATGCTAATAAGTGCTATAGCAATAAAAAACTTCACCTTTTATCCATTTAGGTGCAAAAAACAGACAGTAATGTTCAAGTTCTTTCATTTAGAGTAAAATCTAACTCCTTGGAGGTCAGTTTATATCACCATTACACTTTTTAAGGTGAAATAAACCTTCTCAAAGTTTAAAACTGGTGGATTTAAGTATTTGAATCACTCTAAATTGGTAATATGTTCACTGTTTTAATATAAACAGAGCTTTGGGGAGTAGAGACATAGAAATTCATGAGCTTTCAAAAGGATTTAAAAGTGGCAGAGCAATCAATGTCGCAGTCAATGTCACACTGAGCGGCTCTCAAGTTGTTATCTAAAAAACACACTTGTCCTTTCAAAATAAGAGGCTTCTAGACAAAGGGAATGATCCAAATCATCAAATCTATTGCTTCATTGCAACTGACCAACGATTTTGTCCCAGGAAACAAAATTAGGATTTTTACTAGACATCAGAAACCACAAATAATAAAACATACAAGAAATCTGATCATTTCATATTGAGAACATTTATTTTTAGTTTGTAACGGAAGATAAAAAAAAAAACAGACACCAGTGAATTCCTGATGTTCGAGCAGACGGGATGTAGGCTGATAAATGCTGTGACTTTCCCCCCAAATGTGATACACCCCAAAAATCAACAATTAACTACATACATAAATAAGCAAAACAAAAATAAAACTCTATAGACCTATCAAATAAATTAAAGGAAAATATAGATATACAATTAAATTAAAACTAAGACTAAAAAACAACTAAAAATATTAAAATGTAAAACAAATAATTCAACAAAAATCTTTTATCAATGAGGTGACTTTAGAAGATTGTCTACAATTATTTAAAAAAAGAAAAATAATTTTGTGAAAACTGCACTGATGACAGTAAACATACATTTCCCATCAATTTATAAACATTTTCCCCAAACCCCTGACTCTGAATTCTCCTCTCCATTAAATAGAAATGGCTATGTCGCCCCCTACTGGCTGCCAAGCTCAATAAACTTCCCCACAAATTGAAACCAGTCTGAGCACTATGGGATTGAAGTGTTGAAAACTGTTGTTTCCATTGAGTTGGTTCTCAATATAAATGTCAGTTTGGTGCTTCCTGTTTGCATGTTCTCCAAACAGCTGCGTGGGTGTTTTCCTCCTTCCTCTTATATGCAGGTTAGGCTGCTGGGTAAACTATGAACAGATGAGAATTAACCAGCTTTGATGAGACCTAAACAGGATTTAATATCTGTGGATTAAGGATGACTATTCAGGGTTTAGTCAATAAAATAATTTCTGACTTGAAGATTTTTATTTTGTCGACTCCTGGACTTTAAATAAAGGTTTTCAGTTTCAAACTAACCCAAGAATAATTAAAATAATTAAAAAGAATAAATTGATTTTATCATTCATTGATCCAGATTATATTAGTTTAATAAATCCTATTTAGACTTTTTTTAAGGAGTCAATTACAATCAAGAATGTGGTTTGATAAAAGTATAAAACCTCAATCATATGAAATGTATATGGCTGAGTGTAAGACGAGCATAAGCACAGGTGTATGTGTTTGCACATGCATGGGGTACAGGACATTTATTAAGAGTTTTTTCCCAGTTGGAATGAGTCACAAGTGAGTCATAGGATGGAGAAGGGAGTGAAGTTGTGCAAGTCAAGAACCTGTCTTTGCCACGTTAGTTTGGCACACTGCAGCCGCCGCCGCAGCTCAATGACACAACCTAATCATTAAAAAAATTGCTATTTATAATAAAACTCCAGCCGGAAATAATGATTCAACAATCACTGACGCATTTCGTTCAATTGGGAGACAGGGGGGAGTCTGCAACGATTCGCTTTAAAGCCTCACTTGACAGTGGAGGGAGGAAAGCATGTAGGCACCTATCCCCAATGCAGGATCAGTCACAGGTATGAGTCTGCTTCATTTGCTCGTTGAGGTATTTAAACAATAAATGCCAAAGAGAGTGATTCACAGTCGCAAGGTTATAGACGCTCGGGCACAATCAAAAGCAAACACAGAGGAGCGGGATTATTTACGGTGGGTGCACAGAACCAGGAACACAAGTTTGTGTCAACTATCTGCAGAATGTGCTGAGAAGAGGGGAAGAGGGCATGCAGACGGAGCCAGGAGGAGACAACTCCCGTGGCCCTTATCAGCCCAGCTGCACGGCTCTGACAAAGAGGGGAAGGGATACTGTTGCAGAGGAAGCTGCTGTGTGTTGAAAGAATCAATGCTGTTTTAGACAAAGATGGAAAGATAGAGTAGCTTGGACGAGAAGAGAATAGAAGTTCACTCACAAATAGGTAGATATAAAACGGTTAGCTGTCACTTTTAAAACAGGATCCTTTGTGCTTTGATTTTCAAAGATGTCTTTAGTTTATGTGAAGTAGCTCCATGAATATTCTAACTGCTGTCGACAATTTTATCTATTGTATAAGCCCATCCACCTTTTTCTGAGTTTTACCACTTCTGTAAGCCCAGGATCTGTCTAAAAGCTTTATATATATATATATAAAAACTCCCATAAGTAAGATTTGAAAGACAACCTCTCCAAATAGCTACTTTTAATGCAGAGAGGCAGCAACTCCACTTCAAGATTCACCAAGACAGCTGAGCTCCTCACCCTATCTCTGAGCATGAGTGCAGCCACTATTTCTGCTCTTTGCACAATAAAAGACGAGCACAGAATCCAACCACACTCCCTCTGTCAATCTCCGGCTATATTCTGCTATAACTCACGAACAAGACTCCAAGCGTGAGGCAGTAACTCATCTGCAGCCCCAAGGGGGCAATACAAGCACCGACTGTGAGCCATGACCTCAGCACCAGAGGGGTTAGATCCCAAACCAGATCAATACTCTACTCTTCAATCAGTGACTTTGGTGTAAATGAATGGTGAGAACATTTTGAAGTTTGGTTGTTTTTTCTGATTTGTTTGGCCCTCTAGTTCATTTCCGTTTGTGAAACTGTTTTTTTACAGTAGTTTAAAGCATTAAAAAACATTTTGATTTATTTTAACAAAAGTAAATCTTAGCACTTTCCTCCCTCCATCAATAATATATTTGGAATATCTTTTTTATGAGGTCTCACTCTGATAAAAATCATGTACCGTATTTGTGTTTTTAACTAGTGCTGCTACAATTATTATTATTACGATTATTTTAATAGTCAAAAATCACCGATTATTTTTCCCAATTAGTCGACTAATCGGGTCATACGCAAACTGGGTGTAAAGCACACATCTTAACTATCATTAGCTTGAAACTAACTAAAACTAGATATTTAGCTTTACCTGTTATAATGCTAGTGTGAATGCTGTAAGCTGAATTTGACTGTTGAAGATGCTAGTGATGATAGCTGAAGATGCTGAAATTGATAGCTGAAATACCTTAAGCTGATAGCCGTCTTAAATAGTAATTAAATGCCAAATTAGAATAAAAAATGGAAAAAGCCTAAGTTAGCCAAAACAGCTAGCATGTAGCTGAAATATTTACCTAAACTCCCAAACAGCCTAAAAAAAACAACAAAAAAAGCCTAAATTAGTTTTTAAAAAAAAAGCCAACATGAAGCTGAAATATTTACCTAAATTCTAGAAAAGCCTAAAAAAGACCAGGTTAGCCAAAACAGCTAGCATGTAGCTGAAATATTAGCTAAACTCCAAAGCAGCCTAAAGAAATGAAAAAATCCTAAATTGGCCGAAATAGCTACCATGTAGCTGAAATATTAGCTAAACTCAAAAATAGCCTAAAAAAATGAAAAAATCGTAAATTAGGCAGAATAATTATGTAGCTGAAATGTTAGCTAAACTCCAAATTAACCTAAAAAACTGAAAAAAAATCTAAATTAGCCAAAATAGCTAGCATGAAGTTGAAATATTAGCTAAGCTCTTAATAAATGACAAAATAGTCTAAAAAGCTAGCATAGTGCGATTATAACTTTAAACTTTACTACACTCCAACTTCAAATAGTATAAAATAACAACTAATCAACTATTAAATTAGTCGTCAACTATTTTAATAGTCATGGCAACCCTATTTTTAACATTTTCTTGTGGCATTTTTCTCATGATGGAGGACATATATAAAGAAAATTAAGCTTAACAAGTCCTTTTTGAGTATTTCCTTATTCAAATTGTTGTGAATTAACAAAAAAATTTAATTTGAAAAAGCATTATCCTCTTATAGGCTAAAAGATCCATTTATGTCTTGGTTTTCTTCGTCCGAGCTGGCATCTGTCATGTTATGTCTGCCATTTTTGTTGCTCGGTAATGCTATGTTAGGGGTGTAAGCTAGCAGGAAAGAGTGTAAACAGATGGATGAAGGGATGTGGGGGCGGGCTTACTCCACATGAACAGTCCCGCCCACAATTTAGAGGTGAATTCCAAGTGAACTTTGCAGAAATTGTGTCCAACAATATTTATATTTTTGTTTTTTTGGGTAAAAACTGCATAATTATAATTAAAAGAACCACTAAGAATGCTTTTAAAATATATTAAAAGATGAGTGGACCTTTAAATGACTAAATAAGGTTACCACCTGCTCAAACTTGCAGGGCTGCACAACTTCTAACGTTTTGTTAACCTGCTGCTCTCGAAAGCTAAACGTTGGATCTGTCTGGACTTCTCCTCATCTTATATACCTTGAACTCAGATCACAAAGTGACCACCGAAATGCAAACAATGGCTTGGATTTTAGAAATCCTCTGTGCACATAAACACCTCTACAGTCCCATTGCCATGCGTGCAGCTCACGTGTGGGCAACAACTTCAGGAAGCCCCAAAATAGAGGCAGGAAGTTGATTTAGTTTTTAAAAAAATGAATGCTATGAAAGTGTGTAAAACTGGTGTTAAATCGGGTAAATCAAAAGGCTTCTCTTACTCCACGAGTCGCTCCATCGCAGCAGCCCGAGGCTCCAGCTGCTCTCCAGGGTTGGCTGGTGGTTCTCTGTTTGCAGGGTGTCCTCTTTTTTCTTCACCTGGAAATGTAAATACACGCGTTACCCCCCTCCACGGTAAATGCTTATTAAAGAGAAGAAAAATGATTTAAAAGGCACATGTGTTGTGCTTTGCAATTTTCAAAATGAACACTTATTTTAAAATTGCCACTCTCACTGATGAATCTAACAAGAGACTCCATCTTTCAAGCGGCGGTCTTTTAGTCTGTCGGTCTTTGGAGGGCCTCCGGAGCCCTCTCAGATCTGGAGGTGTTGAGTTTCAAAGTTGTCCTCACACTGTGTGATTTATGATGAAGGCAGAGCAAAGTCTGGCTGCTCTGTTGTTGAGTTTTAAGTGCGTTCACTGATCATGTTCCACCTCTCTACTTCAACATACAAAGAAGGTGAAGAAGTGATGAAAAATCGAGATGATTTTTTTAAATCAATTTGGTCAACTTAATGCTCTTAAGTGCTGTAAGTACTATCCTTTGTGAAACTTTGACATGATTTTCATTAAAAAAAAATCATAAAAATTAATTAATTCATTAACATTATGAATGTAATTTTGTTTTGACAAATTGCTTTTATTTTTTCAAACATTTTTTTGCCAGATTTTAAGTAAAAAATTCCTTATATATCAGTCAAGTTCCAACTTTGTTAACTTTGAATGAATATTTATTAGGGCAGCTATGATTAGTCGATTAGTCACGACTATGCCAACTGCTAACATAGTCGACGACTAATTTATTAGTCAATTTGTTGTTGTTTTGTTTTTTTTTTATGATCTGGGGTTTTTTTCAGCTCTTCGGGATTTTTTTTTTTTTTTTATGTATTTATTCCTGTTGATTTTATGTTGGTACTCGTTGTACTGTATAGTGTCCTTGTGTGGGTAGAAAGGCGCTTTAAAAATAAAATGATTATTATTATTTATTAAGATTCACCAACAAAATACACCCCAAGAAATCATGTCAATATTTAAAAAATACAGAATTAAACTGATCTGTTGATGCTATAATTGTTTTCTTTTTACCTTAACTTTTTGACCTTTAGTTTTTTTTATCTGTCATAAATTGTCTAAAGAAAAATGCCAAAGTTTTTGTTTTATATTGGAAAAAATTTAATGCAGAAAATGTATAATATTAGGTTGAAAAGAAAAATAGATACCTTTATATTTAAACCCTTTTGTTTGAGATTTTTTTCATCTCTGGCCGACACTTTGTCCGTCCTCACTAAGGAAGGCGAGCTCTGAATCTAATTAATATCATTCATGATAATGTGAGGTAATTATGCAGAACTGCAGCACCTGGTTTAAACTGTGCACAGGTGCTTACACCTCGCATGCCCCCAAACCAGCATTGTAATTAAGCAAAACATCTGGGGAGAAGGAAAATGCACAATTGGCTTCTACTGTCTCCACTACCTCAACTCTGAGAGGTGAGCGTCTTGGCAGGTGGACCTCAATTAAATCAGGGATGCACATATATCACGGCGCCAAGATCTGCTCCAGTCAGGTTGGATGAGCAGACAACCTGAAAGAAAGGTTCTGGCAAAGAAAAGACAGCCGATACTGATGGAAAGCACAGCGATGCTTCACAAGGTCAGGACGTGCAGAAAAGCTCGCCTCAAATGCTCCTGTGTTTATCCAATAAATTAGCCTCCTGACAACCATCAATGCAAATGTATCCTCTAGAGAAGACCTTTAAAACACTGAATATCTCCTAATCACTGCTTAAGAGTGAGGATATTTGGGGCTTTTCATTGACACCAAAGATTCACAGAGTGGGACTCTGGGAATTGTAGTTTTTGGAGGATTTAAGAAAAAAATCTAAAAAATATTAGACTTGTTTTTAGCCATGTTTATTTATTTATTTAAAATAGATGACTAATTTGATAGTCGATTAGTCGTTAACTTATATTATATGGGGTCAGAATGTAGTAGAATTGAAAGTTATAATGGCATTATGCTAGCTTTATGTACTAATTTGGCATTTATTAAGGTTTTTTATGCTATTTTGGAGCTTAGCTAATGTTTCAGCTACATGCTAGCTGTTTTGGCTAATTTAGGTTTTCTTTTGTATTTTAGGTTATATTCAAGCTTAGCTAATATTTCAGCTACATGCTAGCTGTTTTGGCTAATTTAAGCTTTTGGTTTTTTAGGCTGTTTTGGAGTCTTGCTAATATTTCAGCTACATGCTAACTGTTTTGGCTAACCTAGGTTTTAAGCCGTTTTGGAATTTAGCCAATATGTCATTTACATGCAAGCTCTTTTGGCTAACTTAGGCTTTTTTCCGTTTTTGATGCTAATTCCACCTTTAACTACTATTTTAGTCGGCTATCAGCTTCTGCGTTTTCAGCTATTAGCTTCAGTGATTTCATCTCTCAACTTTAGTGTTTTCAACTATCAATTTCAACATTTTCATCTATCAGCACTAGCATCTTTAGCGACCAATTTCAGCTTACAGCATTCACACTAGCATTACCACAGATAAAGCTATACATCTAGTTTTTAGTTAGTTTAAAGCTAATGATGGTTAAGATGTGTGCTTTACATCCAGTTTGTGCATGAACCGATAAGTAATAATCGGTGATTAGTCGACTATTAAAATAATCGTTTGAGGGAGTCCTATATGCCTTAGCAATACTAAAATGACTACACTTTTGTCAGAATTGACCTTGATTGTTGTCTGGAAATCAAAAAAATGCTATTTTTGTGCCCCACCATTGAGCATTTCTTGAAAACAAATAAGAAAAATAACAGCACAACACTGGAAGGCTTTGTTACTTGTAGCATCTAAGCCTTGATTTTATTTTCTTTCTCCATTCAGAAGGAAGTGTTCCTGTGTTAGCAGCAGTTATGTTTCATTATTGTATCATCAATACCACCGAAACAGACTTTTCCCTCCTGCTTGGTTCAATTTTCACAAGCCTCAAAGGCTTTCTAACTGCGATTTAAAGAAACCATTCAAAAGCAGGAGCAACATTTCCCCTCATATATTATGCATCTGCATTTATCCACACCTGTCCTTCCCCAAGTCATGCATACAAGCTTTAACATGGAGTGTTGGCCAGCCGCTGCCTGCCAGTCCTATCAAACATGCATAAGAAACAGATGTATTTTTGATGTAGGCTTGTTGCTCCGTGTGCAAAAGTAAGTGAATGAGTGAGTGTGTGTGGTTGTATTTTTTTTTTATTTTATTTTATTATGTGTCTTTGTCAGTGAGCTTCCAGGCCCTGAGGGGGAGAAGCTGGAGATGTGGCTGCGTGCCCTAACACACAGGCAAAGAGGGTGGGCAACCACAGATCTCAGGAAGTTAAATAATCAGTGCACATAGCTTTGACTCTGCATAAATATGAGCAGAAGCAATTTTATGAAAGTGTAATTATGGAGAGATGTTCTCTCTGATTATGCTGTTCTGTAAGTTAGATGTTTTCACATGTTTTTTTACATAAACACACCTGTTTTTTATTGTCGTACAACTGATCCTGTCTGGATGTTTTGCTGGCATTGCACAGCATGACAAGTATGGAACCGGTCCATAATCGTGTCATGTTTTACCACCTCGAGTTGTGAAAACTTCCCTTGCACAACACTGTAAACATACATCACGGTGAGTCACCACTGCCAAGAGCTTAGTTTGCTTGTCATTAGCTTCATTCAGGCTTGCAGCTCCTGATTAGTTGTGTCTCGGTGTGTCTGCTTTGTGGTCACACACATAGTAATGACATAAACAGCTCCAACTTTCCTCCCCTTGCTTCTCCGCGACCCTGAAAGTCACCCTGACCCCATCTTCCTGCTATCTAAACACATGTTCACACAGGCTGCCTTACTTTTTTTCCCCTCCTCTCATATAACTGTTGCCCACACTTGTTCACACTCATGTCGTTTTCCTTTTCCCCTTTAGACTATTGTGTTGCTCATACTCCACTATTGGGGAAGCCAGTCATTTCCACATGTGTGCTGGCCGCAGAACAGCAAAGAGCCGACTAAAAGCATCCCTTTCCTGAGTAGCAGGGTCACAATTTGCCTCATATAAACACAGGACACACCTTAGTGCAAGCACTTTTTTGGCATATCCTCCTTGGACGCTGTGCGTTTTTACGCACGGTTTGCGCTGGCTTTGATTTGCGACAAGTTCACCTTTAAAGTTTGGGAGCAGAGTTGAAGACTGCAGCTGAAGCCTTTTGTGTCTCAACGTGCCTCTCAGTGAGTTTCCCGAGCATTGTCATGACAACAGCGGGAACGCACCGACTCTGGCCTTTGGAAACAATGCAGCCAGCAGAAGTTTGACACAGAATTTGTCGTTTATTACAACTTATCCAATTGGAGACAACGGGAAAAAAGCCAATTAAGACAGAAAAGAAAGTCTTAAGGAGACAAAACAGGATGAGATCATCTTCTTACCTTCCTTTTTGGAAGTTTCCCTTCCACGCGCAGTTGTAAAGTGAGCTCGCGCCACCTTGGTGTTCAGCTTTTGACGCATCGAGCAAAGTAAGAAGTTTGTGTTGGCATTCTCCTGTGTGGCGCTGGAGCTGCGGGCCACATGGAACGGGAGGACAACGGCCGGCGGTGAGCTCTCTCTCCCCGCCCAGACTCTCTCTGCTCTCGCGCCCGCGTCCGCGTGGAGATGCTTAGCTCCGCCCCCTTCAGCCCTGAAGGTAAATCACTGGGATTCAGCAGAAGACACTTGTGTGCCTCATAAATGAAGACAACATGTCTCCAAAGAGATTTTTCCAAAGTATATAAGATATATAGTTTTCCACCAAATTATAACAACTATTTATCTATTGTTTTTCCCAAACTTGCACTTGTCAAAGTCACTGTAATGGATGATTTAAATAGTAAATAGTAAATTATTTTAATTAGACTTTAATGGATTGTGGACTTCCCCTGCTTTTTCATGACCCAACTTACTGAAATTGCTCTAATCCTTTGAACTTCTCCAGTTCAAACATCCAGGGTGACACCGGCATTACCAGAGGTAATCCAGACTTACTGATGTTTCACATGATGGAGCACTAAAGATATTTAAAATGCTCCATAATGATAGTTTAAAGGAGCAGCCACCACTTAACAGTCACAAACAAAACATCAAATGTTCATCAAAAGCACAAAAACGGGGAAAGACGTGAATATTATGACTTGGAAATCTATATTTTAGGTAGAAAGATCACAAACATATTTTGCTAAATATTTAATAAAGCTTTGATTTTAATTATTTGTACACATAAGAAATAACAGCAGTATTAGATTACTTAAATATGCTCTATTTGCACCAAAAACAGTTGCTCAAAGCACCTAAATATCGTTTTTTTTTTAAATAATAATAATAAATGTATGGGCTGTGAAGAAAATGCTGAGGCACTTGCTTTTTTTAAGCTTCTGAGGATTCTAATATTAGCTGCAGCCTCATAACCTCATGTGGCAGAGACAGCCTTTAGGGTAATGACAAAATAGCAACTGCTAGAAGATATACAGAACTCATTGCTTCAAAGCAAATCAAACTAATAGAAGACATAAAGACTTTCTGACAGATAAATCTATAACCTCTCTACAAATTAACTTAGCTATTTGCAAACTTTTTATATAAAATACAATGTCTGCTGTTTTAACGTGTGATTTATACATTTTTGTTACCTAAATGCACACTAAATAATGTTAGTACTAACGTTTCTAGTTCAATGTTCATTCTACAAAAGCTAAATCTTGAGAAAGTAAAATGACTGTTTTTTTTTTCTCTGAAATTTTGTCTTATAATTTGTCCTGTTCTCATTAGGAACATTTTTCAATAGCAAACCAATCTTTGTTTAAGAAAACATGTCTTATCAACTCAAACGTCTATCTTCAAATAATAATTCTTGCTAATAAGGTCATTGTTCTTACCCCATTAGCAGATTTTTTTTCATCAAATTTTAAGAATGACTGACTTATTTCAGGGGCCTGTTTTTGCAGTTGAGAATTAAAAGTAAAAGCATGTGGAGCTCTGTAAAGCTAATATTACAAAACTTTTTTTTTTTTGAAAGGAAAACTGGAGTGAACATGCAAAATCCACACAAAAACTAAAAGTGGCTTGTTTACTTTTAAACACTGCGTTTAATAAATATTAGCAATACTTAATAATTTTAATCTACTTACATCTAGAGTAAGGCTACACTGTGATGTATTGGTTTGTACTCTTGTCATGTCCTCACACATTCAAATCCGGCTGGGTCGTATAATGCATAATAATCCAGATATGCCATTGTATTTATCCATATCACTCAATTATTACCATTGTTATACTGTTCATTTTAAATTATTTTTATTTCTATACTATTGGTTTGCTGTATGTTTTTCTTAACAGAATGCCTTTTGGCCTAGGTCACCCTTGAAAAAGAGGTTTTATCTCAATGGTACTTCTTGGTAAACCAAACTAAACTAAACTAAAATAAAAATACAATATACTTCTTAAGTAAGAGGCAGACATAAAATAAGAATCTTATTCTTTAAACTGCTCCCTTCCATTCATAAAGTTGTAAAATGTATGTTGTATGCTTGAAAGGAAAAAAATAGAAGTATAGCATATTTTATACCACTAGATGGCACGATGGAGCCACGAATTGAAAAGGACGTTAATATAAAGGGGAATGAAACAAATAAATAGCTGATTTCAAATATAACTATGAAAATGTTTACCTTCTACAGTATATAAATACATAAAGACGAATATATGTAATTTGGCAACATTTTTTTTCCTAGGCCAACAAGTATTTGTTTACATGCATCTTATTTTGTCAAAGGTTAACTCAGCCATACCCGGATATCCTTGACAAAAAAAAGTACCCAAATGGATTGTGGGAAGTGTAGTTAACCAATCTCGCATTCTCCATGTCAGTGTACGTACGTTGGCTTGCGGTAGTGCGGTTCCCACCACAATGTCCCACGCATTTACCCTACGTAAACTCTGACTTTGCTCCAGAGATTCCCCTTCCTTCCTGGACTGTTTGAGGTAAAACTAGGCGGTCGCGTCGGGGTTGGTAATACCTGACGGAGTGGAAATCATTTCGCGCTTTCTTGACCATAGCCAAACGTTCTCGGAATGCCGCGTGAGCGAAGAGCAAGAAGCTAACACCATGGACATGTTGGGGTGATTAGCGTGTAGGCCGGGGGGGGAACTTATCGCTTCCATGGCTGTGAAAAGTTAACGAGTGAAAAGCAGGAACCGTTGCCCTCCTCCCCTTTCGAGGTAAGAAGAACCGGTTCGTGAGTTACCTTCGTCCAGGTTTCGGACAGTCTTTAGGTGCCTTTAAACAACAAAAACATCAGCTTTATTTGCTAGGTTTTTAAAAACCCTCGTGCCAAATGCTGAGGTTTAAACCAGTTGGTGTAGCTAACAGAGTGTTTTGGGTTCATTATGTCAAGGCTCACAGACTCAGAGTGCCCACAAATGGATTACTTAGTACCATCTATAATTAAATGTAATTTTACACAAGTGCTGTGGAGTAGCTCGGACCTGCACCTACATCTTGGAAGACTCACTGGCTCACTGAAAGACACTTGACCTGGATGGATTATATGTAACCTGAATCTGGAAAGTAGCACATCAAGTTCAAGTCGCTTGTTTAGAGTTCACTAACTCTAAGACTGTTTTTTATGAGTAAAATAACCCAAATAGGTCAGAGGTTGGGAATAAAAGAAGAAGGGGGAGAAATGGTGAGGAAACCAGGGGGTCAGGACAGAACAGAGAGGTCATGAAGACATTACAGCCTCCAGCATACCATGAAATAAACTCGCTTCACTGGTTCCTCTGGTGTTTCCCAGAAAAATGAAATCCAATCTTTCCCCGTGGCACCAATTTCAGCAGCCGGTGATTGGTCTGGTTGATCCCGGGCAGGTGCATTTCTTAAAAAATATTTGTGACCCCTCAGTATTTGTTTATTTATTTTCTTACTTACATAGTCCTTCAAAACTCTTGACTTTTGACGGACCTTTGACCTGGAAAATCTATAGTATGTGCAAGACATGTGGATTTTTTTATTGTTTTGTGCTTCAGTGCCCAATTTGCCACTTTATGCCTCCACTGTGGCTCTCTGGCTTTTAAAAAAAAATGCTTAAAAATATATTTTTTTGTTTTAATCATGTTTTATTAGTTAATAAAGTTTTCTCATTTATGTTTAGGTGTTTTAATATGTTAGAATAAAGCTAAATTAGAATAATATGAAAACATGTACAGATTACAAGACATACTTTATGCGCCTCTGACTTCTCTCGGTGAGTGCAATGTTTAAAATCTTGATGGGTTTAAAACACTAATCTGTTTCAAAAGCATTCCCATTTGTCTTTAAATTATGGTTGTGGCGTTTTAGGCAAAATTGAGAATTCTGTTGCTTGACAGTTTTAACAGAGCGGCAGGAGTTAATTAGAAATTTGCCTCTGAGTTGTGGGCGAGACTGTTCACAGGAAATAAGCCTGCTCTCATTTCCCATAATTCCTCAGTTTCCACTCTCTCCTGCTAGCTTTCAATGCCTCACAACTTCAAGCTAACATTAGGATTTCAACAAAAAATGGCAAGTCATATTGGTGCTTTCCAGCTGTACAGTTTTCTAACCTAAATTCTATTCAATTTGGAATAGCTCACCATGACACATCAGAAAATGTGTTGTCTTTTTTCAAGTAATACAGAAAAACAAAACTCATTTTAAAAGTTTACTCCTTTCAAAAATGTGGCACCTAAAGCTGTCAGTGGATCATATTTATATGGAAATATACTAAGGAGAAAGCCCAGCAAAAAAGAGAATACAGTCATTGGGTTATTCATTGTTGGAGGACTGAGTCACAGTTTCAAGGCTGCAAAGGGAGGCAGAGAAAAACATGTGGACAGATACCAGCAGTGATCCGGTTAGGGGTAGTGTGCATTCTCCACACATTTTGCTGGCGAGGTCTGAGGAGGAAGAGGTCAGACAAGAATGAGAAGTGAAAGAGAGGAAGGCCGGGGAAGGGCGACTTTTCACAGTAATGTGCAGAGACAGATGAGCAGGGATGCATGTCAGTCACCACTGTCATTAGGCTGACCCCCTCTGGCACTTCCTTGTTTATTTATTTATGTTTTTCGTCACATTGTCCACTGTGTTGGTGTGGCGTGGGATTTTTTTTGTTTTTTTATCCCTTCCGTTTCCCAATCGTAAATGAGACGTCTACAGATCGGGTTGTGTTGAGCTTTATTTAAATCTCTTGAACGCAGCCTTCCAGCGTTCCCCCCTCTGTGCGCATGCGCACAGCTGACACTCCGGTTAATCCGCCTGGAGGAGATTGCATCCCCGTCCACTGCGCCCAGGCTATCAGCGGGGAAGATTTAAGCGATGCAAAATACGCCCAACGGGGAACCCGGAGTGGCGTAGCGGTGAATGGAACCGTAACGGGGGGGAATCTGCTGCCGTTATGGGGCTTTTTTACACCGCGAGCGAGCCCGCATTCGGGGTGACAAGCGGACCGGAGAGATGTCTGCTCGAATAAGACAGCGCTGGAAATATGAGATGAACGCAGGCGGCGGTGGACCCGGCGGACGATGACATTTGGAAACCAAGCTGTCTTAATTGGATCGTCACCTCATGTTTTCACGTCTCCTGAGTCTTGGCATCGGTTCTCCTTCTGGCCTTTGGGTCCACGGACGCAGGGCACCTCTTTAAAGAAACCACACGTCGCAGTGATGTTAAAGTGGGCTAAAAAGAAACGCCTTCGTGAGGACTGATTGTTTTGCAAAGCTTTTAGAGACTCCAGATATAATCTTTATAGATCTGGATCAGCTCATGTGCATTAAAAATGAACTTCTTCTTTTTTCCTCTAAAAGTCTTGATTAAAATGCATGCTAAATAAGTTTATCTCCTCTGATAGTGGTAGTTGGTCCCTTTAGCTGCTTCATGTGAAGTGACTAGCAGTGGCAGGTTTGCTTGTCAGCACAAATCTCTGCAGAAGTTGATGAACTGCATGGTCTCAGTGGGAAGATCAGGCTGAAGTTACACTGCGGCTCTCATGTCATCTCCTGGTCTCCGAGTTGAGAGATCTGTACCCTTCTGATCATTGTACTACAGTTCACAAATTCACTCAAATGTTTTTGTGATTGTTAAAAATCCTAGTCATAATCAATGTGGCCTTTCAGGACTCTTAATGACATTTACCTCTGGAAGAAATGTAGGAACCCCCACAGCAGCTGTTAAACTGACATTGGAGACTTGCGTATTTGCATCCTTGTAGTTTTGCCAAAGCCTCTCCCATGACATGCAAAACATTTATTTTCCCCCGCTGTCCATGTTGTAAATAACTGGACATTTGATGGCATTTTTTTTTGACCAGCATCTGTAGTGCAGTTTAGTTATTTTTGAACCCTCTGGATCTTAATGTCAAAGAGGGTTAGAAGATGTTTGCTTCGCCTGCCATGAAGTTGGAACCACAGCAAGCAGAGTTATGCACTTGACCTTCTGCGTTCCCCCATCCAAACATGAACACCAGAGAAAAAAAGATGCAAGCATGAAACGGCAGGAGCTGGAGAGATGTGACAGAAGGAGAATGTGAGGAACTATGTATAGCATTGTGGAAGACTTGTTCATGGAGCATTACAAGCACGAAAAGTGTAAATATAGAAATTAAAAGCCTTAGTTTTTTTCTTATGAATACAGTTTATAGGATTTCCACATTTTTAAAAATCCTTTTCATTTCTTATCCCTGTGTTTGGATTATTTTTTTCTTGAGGGGTTTTTGCTACTTTGAGATCCCTTGGATTTCTGCAGCGACATCAGTGGATCCATTATCAGCTTTTGACTCTTGAGAAAACAAAAACAACAAAGTGATCCTCTTATCACTCGGAGGCAAATCTATCTCTGCGGTGATGGGGAGCTCGGCCTCGTCTCTCGCTGCAGAGACGGAGTCGGACCATGGCTTTCCCAGCACCCCTTTTTCCTCCTCACCCCCTGTGGGCTGGCTCAGGAACAGTCACAGCAGCCCCGTGTGGGGTGGTACCTTCATCACACGACAGCAACACCCGCTGCCTCATCGAGAGCGGAGGTAAGACCTGGGTTCGTCCAACCAGCCAGATGTCGACACCTCTCCAGTGTTGAGGTTCTTGGTTGTATGGCACAGCCTAATTCTTTAAATTTGTATTTTTGGCTATACGCTTGCTCAGTGGTTCATTTAAGTATAGAAACTCCTTAACAGTTGATCAAAATGCTTTCTGAGTGAGGGATTTTGTTACACAGCACCACAGATAATATCCGCTTTTCCATCAGAGCTTATCTAATCAAAGCTCGCATTTTGATGTTTGTCCATGATGCACCCAAAATCTGCAGTAAGCTGGATTTGAAACACTAAATCCCACCTCCTCCTAGCTCAATATAGGCTGCTATGGGACAGTGGCTCTATGAAGCAGAACTCAAACCTTAAGAAAGTAAAATACAACACAGATTACTTTTTTTTTCCTTTTTCAATTAGGCTTAGCTACAAGTTCCTATTTCTTTCAATTTCTAGAAAACGCCCATAAATCCTGTTATCAGCAGTTGTTGTCATTTCTCAGACTTGCAAAACGAGTCGGTGAAACTGCAAACTGATAAACACGAACCCTCAATGTTGTAATGTTTTTTTCTTACAGCGCACTTAGCAGCTATGTGGTTTGTCGTGTTTTATTGAATCAACACTCTGCTTCTAAGTAGACTTCCTTGGTAATGACAGTTTTTATTTATGTAAGGAAAAATAGAGAAACAAGTATGCCATGGTAGGTTCCTGTAATCGCCCTGTGAGTCATTGCCAGTACGTCCAAAGAACCTGCTTCATAGGACTCATGCAGTGTTTTTTACTGCCTTATTTACAGCAGATCCTCCCCATCGTTCTTCATGAAGCTTTCTTCTATTTGTTTTCGGTCCTTTCCACGCTCTCTTGCTTTTTTGGGGGGGGGCATGTCTCCTGGAACAATAACAGGCAGGTGATATCGACCGTCTGAAGTGTATTGAAGTTGTTGCTGAGTCACTCAGGCCATCATGGTCTGGTTGTTATTGATTTTCAGAGGGCCCGATCACATTTCCCCCACTGTGGATGTCGTTATTTATTCAGCATCAGTCTCCAGTTGGGCTTTCATCTTTCTTGATTCCTGCCGACGGTTGTCGATGGCTGCCTTCTGTTTGCTCTACATTATCACCCTTAAAGTTGTCTTGGCTTCTGCTACCTTTTGCTGCCTATATTTTGAAATGTAAACAATGCAGTTTTTTTTAGCCCTGTGTCCCAATCATTAACTGTATATGGACCAAGGGAGTGAGATGTCACCCATTGAAAATGGCTTACATTCAGCTCCATCATTGCTGTGTTGGAACCAGAAATCGTCAGTAATCTGTGATTGGTCCAAGTCGGTCTCAAATATTTCTATTCTCACCAATCAGGAGTGTGCTTCTTGGAAGTCCATACCCCTACCACTTGAAAGCGGACATTGAACATTCGATGTAAGACCACATACTTTTATTAACGTTTCTGATTGGTCAGTTTATAACTTGAATGTCAGAAAAATAAAAAAAGGTAACAGGACAAGTTGACAAATAACTCCATAATAGCTTTTTATTTCTCCATTGAAGTCCATGGGATTGCGACTTCTTGGAACCAGTGGGTACTTCCTGTTTGGAACCCGAGGGGGGCGGAGTCACTCTGTTCAGTTCCCATTATGCACCAATCAGTACATAAATGAAACCCTAGTATCTTTGCTGTATTTAGTTGTGGTTTTTCATTATTTGTGCTTCTTTCCAGCAACTATTCCTCTATTGCCAAGCTGTCCACACCCTCAGTCAGCTGAGAGCATTTGCTCGGATAAACAGACTATTACAGTCCATTTGTACCTGCTGCTGGAAGTCATAAAGGGACGCTTATGCGAACATAAACTGACATCAGATGCTGTAGAAAAACTGAAGGAAAGCACTTGGAACCTATCTTCTATCACTTTTCACCCCAACTAACACACATTCCATCTTCCGCACATACACAGCTGCATAATTCTGGCCGTGGACGCCAAGCTTTGCAGACTTGAGCATGAAAACAGACAACAGAACACTGGACGCCCCCCTTTTTTTCAGACGTTCTCATCTATTTTCAAAGATGTTAAACCCCCCTCCTTTTTTAAATCATTTTTTTATCGTTGAGGATTCATATGCAGAGATGTCTTTTTGTGTCGCTCCAGTCATAGCTTCAGGGAAGTGTTAGGGTGCCATGAATTAGTAAAAGCAACTATGAAAGATTACTTATGAAAAATCGTTCTTATTAAGCACAGAAATGTAGCCCGTTAGCCGCCCTGTCTAAAAGCTTTGGAGACTCAAAGCATTCACTCAGCGATGTCACTTTGCTTTATTTATTTGTTCATCCTTGTGTTACCATTGTGTTTTTGTGGCCTTGAGCATCTTGGGGCTTTTAAGCCTCAAGAAGCTCTGCAAAGCGGATCCCAGCGTCTCTACCGTCCCAGCATGATGGATGACTCCGTTTATCGCAGCTCCATTCCACCGGCCCTCTTCTCTTTAATTGGATTAAAACCAGTCCACTCGGACTCAACAAGCATTGTCACTGGCTGTGTTTATGTCCATTTCACTTCGGCATGTCTCCCCTCGCTGCTGCTGCTGCCGTTTTGAATAAACAGGCTCGGTGTCAGGACAGTTTGCAAATCCTCTAGAATTTGTTCACATTAAGGTTTCCTCTAGCAGTGAAGCTTCCTTTGAGAAAACAGAGCTGTTGTTGCAGAGCAATAAATAAATGAATAAATAAATAAATTGCCTGTTGGCACTGCGGCTGACATGATTCCAGATTTCCCCACTCTTGTTGCCATGGAAATCTGTAGCATATGCTCAGTAACCTAATTCCATCAGGCCCCAGATAAGACCACACATTTGAACCTGGCAGCCTCACATGTAAAAGGCCGCCTCCATTGTTTTCAGCGTATGAAGGAAACAATGGAAGCGAGTGGCACCTTTTAGAGAAAATATATCGTTTTCACACTTCACGTAAAACACGCCCGTCGTTCTCAGAGCCAACTAAAAATGGAGATTATTGCAGCTGCCACAGAGCAGCTCCTTTGGCACCTCGTCCCCGTTTCTGCAGCTTTCTGCCAGCTTCCAGCGTTGCTCTGTCACTAAAGTCTGCTGAACCCGAGCCAGACAGTTTCCCTTGTTTAATGATTCAAATGTCTGAAGTTGTCTCCAGCCCTGACAGATTTACCTGTCAGAAATGAGCGTGGATTATGGAAAAGGAGCACTTTTTTTTTTGGTTTTTCAAGGCCTTGATCATCCTAAAGTTGATAAAACTGGCTTAAAAATAACAATTATCTGTATTTGAATGAATTAAGAACCAAAAATAAGCTTATATTTATTTTTTTTTTGCAAATGCTTCTCAGTTTGTTTTGTCTAGCTTTGGGTCTTTCTTGGGAAAGCAATGTCGGCATGGAGGCGTCGCCCTAAACCGCCCCTCCTTTCACAGCTGCACGTTTCAGCATGTTGAAATGTTCCAAAATCACATTTTTATCTGCTGCTTTCAGGCTTGGCTGTTGCTACTCCTCCACCTTTAAAGAGTGGACTTCTAAATTCATTCCAGACCTGTACTTATTGATGAGTCATATGATGCCATGAGGCAGTACTTGGAAAATGGAAAGAGGCTTTCCCACTTAAGATCTATTGTCTGACCCTGATTCTGACCTCGAGGGGTCTTCTTAAAGAATTCATCATGGAGGAAAAAAAATAAAAAAAAATCAGTGAAAGGTTACAAGATTGCTGTGGATAGACTTTAAACTGGAAACTTCCCTTTTCTGCTGCTGATAATGTAAATCAGCACAAAGATTCTGATCAATTTTAAATGTGCAGCTCATATAAAAAGGTTCCTATAGCGCAGTAACACAATGTGCTCTCATGTAATATTTACTTGTTCAACTCTCTCATAAGCTGCGCTTGTTCAGTGTGCATAACAAGCCTAATCCTAATAGGAGATGTTGGTAAACAACAAAACATATTTTGCAATTGACTAAACTCATTAGGCACTATCTTAAAACTCCAATAAATTTTCTAATGTTTTTCGTTCATCTTACTTAGTTTGAATTGTTTGGGACTGATTGTAGCACATTGAAAAAGCAATAGGAGTGTAATATTCTTTTTTTAAGGGAGAATTCCATCAGGAAAAACAGTAATTTTGTTGATATAAATGTGTTAAATTGTTGCTTACATTTTTTTAAACACAACGTAAATAGATTATTGATTTGCACCCTCTATGGTTCATTCTTAAACTTGTGCTTTTTTGGTGCCTCTGCTTAGCTTGTTGTGGAACAGTTATGTGGATCTGAACACATTTCTTGGATCAGTTGAGTTTAATCCATTTTTATGACGCAAAGCGGACTTTCAAACTTGGAAACATCCGCAGATGTTTGAATTATTTTTTTGATATAGAGATAGAGTGCTACACCACCAGCCTCAATGATCCTGAACTTTTTTACATGATATTCTAATCTTTCATGGTTCTGAGTTACAGGTTTTGGCTTCAACGGTAAACAATGGATAAACAAACGTAAACTGATTCCGTTTCTGTGTTTTGAGTTTCACTTTTAAGCTTAATTTCTGAAGTAAATACAATTTTACATAATATTCTAAAATTATTGGATTTTGTAGCAATTTTTTAAGAATAGTACATAGTTTTACTGAAAACCTAATGATAGTTTATCTTGTTTCCCATCCGCATAAATACTTCTGTTTTCAGCACAATTGCAAGTCTTTGCGTGTACTGTACATGCTGTATGAGTCTGTCCTTTAGTTTGTTGGAACGCTCTCTTTTTTCCCCTACCAGTTTGCTGACTCATTTATTCTGTCTAAGAAACAGCTTCCAGCTGCATACTGATGAAACATTTTGATTGAATTGATTTGGTATTGAGTC
Organism: Oryzias melastigma; assembly: GCF_002922805.2. NCBI lineage: Eukaryota > Metazoa > Chordata > Actinopteri > Beloniformes > Adrianichthyidae > Oryzias > Oryzias melastigma. Next base: position 9,287,990 of record NC_050530.1, on the reverse strand, counting down.
AGATATTAAGTATTATGGACAAAACGAGACTCTACATTGCTAATTTCCAAGTTTTTTTTTGTCATTTTTGTTCTTTAGAGCTGTGTCTTAACATAAATTTGACATTTATTTGACTCTCTGACACCTTACAATCTTCTCTTTAATTCAAATTATTAATATTTAAAAAATACAATTTTATTTTAAGGGAGCTTGCAGATTTTACATTTCCAACTTCTTAAACAGACTTAAAGCTAAATAATAAATGTTTTAGGTATTCAGCAATTTCTTTGGTGTAAATCCTTTATTTTATTGTTTCCCCTGGTTTTACGCCAATTCTTTGTCAAAATCAGTCAAGCAGGAGCACTCTGCCCCCTCTGGTCAAGGAAGGAACTGCATGTTTCCCTCAGGCTGTGGGCTCAGAGCCAACTTTAGAATGGCAGTGCTAATGACTGTCGCACAAAGGCCAAATATCTCACAGTCGGGCAGGGACAAACTGGCACAGTTCAGCTCTCTTGATCTCTTGTGGAGTTCAGTTTGTAAAATAAATCAGAGGAAAACAACAGCTGGTTAGTACTTTATAATTAACAATTTCGTTACTTTTTATTAATGTTTTACTCTACTTTTGCACTTGTTTTTTATTTAAAAATTGTGAAGTTTTATCTTTGATGGTTCATGTATCCTTTACTATGTTGAAGTTTTTTTCTGTATGAATATTAATATCTTTTCTTATGTATGCATAGTCGGATAACAGTATTTTTTTTAGTTATTTCTCCCTCTAAAGTGAATTTGGACTGCATGGAGGAAAAACTGCACGGATAGCTGTATGCATTGTAAACTGCTGGCCAGCTGCCCAGGTCTGCTCTAGTGAGAAGCTGAAGTGGGGCCTTTTAGAGCAGCTCCAGTGAGCACAGGGCCAAGGACAAAAGGTGTGTGCACTCCTTTGAGGAAAAGGGAGCATGAGCATGGAGAACATCCTTTTGATTGGGGTTTAGAGATCACAGGCTGCCGTGCTTCATCTTCTGCTGCACCACTCGATAGACTGTTAGAGACATGATTTGTCAGTGTTTTGTAAAATACAAGTTGTAATATTAGTTATTTGACTAGCTGAATACAGAAGAAACTTCTAGACATCAATGTTATTGAAGATGATCTTGAATTTAGAGTATGGCTAAGTCTTGAGATGGATTTCCTTTCACAAAAACACAATTTGCATACTTCAGAGAACTACATGTTGAGACAAACTCGTTGAATTCGTAGGCGTTCTTTTGTGAGATTAAAGCCGGCTGACAGTCATGAAATGGGTTACAGGGTGGAAGCTGTCATCAAACACGAGGTGGTGACACTCGCTGCTGTCGTCATCGCTGTTCGCAGTCCTCAGACAGGCAGGCCTTTGGAGAAGCAGACACGGTGTGAACATGCGCCATCAAAGGTAGCATGTGGCTGCCACTTTGTTTACTCCGAGTGAAACGCTGAGCAAACATAGAATGAATGGTAGCCTCAACAAACAGATGGAGTTCATAGCAGTTTTTTTTTTAAGCTGTAAAATATTTTTGCAGCTTATGGTCACTTTGAATAGGGTTCTGGAATTTGGAGACGATGAATCTTTTTCCTCAGGGGGAAAATGTTCTTTATATTGGAGGGCTGGGTTGAGCTCAGAAAGATGAATAATACATCCTAATATGAAGCAACTTCTGCTGTTTTAATATATGTTTGTAGTGTTCGGTAGATATGCCAAAACGACTATTTTAATAGTTGACTAATCACAGATTTTTTATATTATTATTTTCAATTTGTCGACTAATCAGATCATCCATAAACTGAACGCAAGACACACTTTTTAACCATCTTTAGCTTTAAACTTGAAGTGTTTAAGCTATATGCTAACTGATAGTTTATTAAATCTTTATTGAGCTATGCAGCTTCTTTCATTTGTTTCTGGCATTAAAACAATCAAGATATGCATCTAAAATGCTACCAGAAAAAACCTTCTTTTTGACTGATTTGATAAGTTTTAGTAAACTTTGTCTGAAAACTTCTGTGTCAAAAACCAATGTATACAACTAGACCGTACTTTATTTCAAGTAAAATCTCACGTCGTCAATGTTCTAAAGCTATAACTAATCATGGCCTTTTGCTGGAGCAAACATAGAGGTCTCTGACTTTGTAATGTTGACAGTTTGGGAGCAGCGTTTTTTCCCCCATGGGATCAATGTGACACACTATGTACCATCCCAGCTCTTAGCACCTCACGCTCATCCCGCCGAAAATTCCCGCATTACTTCCTCTGCGTCGGTGTTCACACATGAACAGCCTGATTGACAGTGACATTTATGGACTGGTCCAGGCACTCGGGCCCTTGGGGACATCCTTTTTCCCAACCACACCATGAGTTGAGTTGGAAGTACCCCGCTGTGCTGCCCTCTCTGGTCCTAATACACTGTTAATAAGTCAAATCGACTGAACTGCAGGCCCACACACAGGCAAATGCAGGCCAGTTTGGTTTGTTTTTGTGAAATATATAAAAGATTTATAGGAGAGGTGAAGATTGTCATTTTCATTTATTCTTTTAAATTACTTTTAGTTGATGGTTAAAAGGAATATCCATAGCATAACCTTGGTAAACGAAACATTTCTCTCTAAGCTGTCAACTGATGAAGCCCTGCTTGGTTTTCTAGTAGCTGCTTTAACACCATTTGCGCAACAAATTTATCCAGACTATTGCCTGTATTAATATACCTTAAAATTCATTTGAGGAGAAGATTGACATGACCTGAAGCTCCATCCAGGTGGGCTGCATTAACCTTCAGTAGGCTAGAGAGAAGTGCTAATATTACGGGAATGAGATCCCGTGTGTTTTTCCATTCTAATAAGTGTCAGTCAAGAGTGCTATAGCAATGTTAGTCTAATGTTTTAAGGCAAGAAACCTCCGCTTCTCTGCTTTCCTTCCCTCTGGCTGCTCCACTCAGAGCAGCTTTTCTCTGGCTCTAATCAGGTGTCCATTATGTATGGATTTACTACCATCAGTGCTCCTAGGAGGGAGATTTGATTTTATATTTTACTGCACTGGGTAATATTTTCCTCACACACACTGTTCCTATTTTGTTTACGTGGAGGATCGTCTTGTATCTTCTTGAGTAATCAGCTTTAGATTCTCATTTTCTGACTTTTGAATTGCTTCCTCATGTTGGCTTTCACCATATTATTTTGAATGTACCTGGATAGGAAAAAAAAATGGTGTCGGAGTGTGTTGTTTGTTTTCTTTTTCCTTTGGCAGTTCCCGCTGTAACAGAGAAAGTGTTTAACTGGCTGAAGTGTTTGTTTCTGACTCACTGTTTTAATGTTTCACAGCCACTCTCACTCTCCCGGCTCCATGGCCGCAGCAGTCCGAAGCAGCGAGTGGTCCTGCGGACGCTGCACCTTCCTGAACGCCGGCGCGGCACCTCGCTGTTCCATCTGCGAGGCGCCGCGCCAGAAACCCGATCTCAACAAGATCCTGCGGCTGAGTAGCGGCGAGGAGCATCGATGGGCGTGTCCCCGTTGTACGCTCAACAATCCCCAGGAATCTGGAGCCTGCTCCATCTGCGGCTTTGGGCCATCGTCTGACGCACGCAACCCCCCAAACACCAGTTTAGCTGTCACTCCAAATGGGTTTCAACCTTCGTCTGAAGAACCTTCAGCACCTACCATCACCAGCACGGTTTTACTGGAGCCTCATGGACAGAAGCCAGCTAAAGAGGAAGGCCTAAGGCCACCCGAAAGCAATGGAGAAGTGGGTGATCTTGGGGGGCTGCACTCAGGTTGGGCTTGCCCACGATGCACTCTCCACAACACCCCCATGGCAATGTCCTGCTCGGCATGTGGAGGGCCCAGAAAACTGTCTTTGCCCAAGATCCCCCCTGAAGCTCTTGTGGTGCCTGAGGTGCATACGCCCGTTCAAGGGTTCCCGGTTCACACCGCCGGGTCGGCACCGCTGCTCATCGACCTAACGGACGACTCTCCCCCTCCTTCCTCCTCTGACCCCCAAGAATCCCCCCAGGGTTCTTCAAAGACCCTCTCATCCCCGTTCACCCCCTTTTCTTCTCTACAGAACAACCCTGTACCCCGGAGTAGGAGAGAGGTCCCCCCGCCAGGGCGGCCTGCCGCAAACACTCCTAGCCCCACCTCCCCTTCAACAGCAGTTGTGCCCCCCCAGCCAGGCCCACAGCAGCCATCCAAGCCCAAACACGCTCAGCCCCAGGAACCTTCGTACCCCAAAAAGCGCCTCAGCATCTTGGAAGAAGAAGAAGGTCAACACCACCCTCAATCCTCCTCAGCTGCGTCCACCTGGAAGTGCCCCAGCTGCTCCTTACCCAACCCAGGAAGTTCCTCCAAGTGCGAGGCCTGCCGATCCTCTCGGGCTGGCTCTGACCTCATTGACTTGGTAGGTGAGACGGTACGATTCACCCCAGCGAGCCCCTCTAGCCCGGACTTCAGCACCTGGGCCTGCTCAAAGTGTACACTCCGCAATCCTACTGGTGCACCCAAATGTTCTGCTTGTGGTTCCTCCAAACTGCACGGCTTTCAGGAGCAGCAGCCTCTTCTCCCCCGCTGCTGTACCAACTGCGGCCTCCCATCAGGTCCAGGCACCGCATCATGCTCCTGCACACCCTCCTCTGGTCATAAAGCACGCAAACAGGCCCGGGGGTATCCATCCTCCTCTTCTGCTGTGGTCCCCTCTGGTTCTTCCGCCTTCTCCAGCCCGTCTAGCCTTCAGGAGAAAGTAGGACAGTGGAGCTGCCCAGCATGCACTCTTCTCAATGACATTAAGGCCAAGAACTGTGCAGCATGCCACACAGCCCAGCAGTACCTCACGCTCCGGAAGGTGGTGAAGCCCCTGAAGAGGAGGGAGAGTATGCACGTGGAGGCTCGGCGACGAAACGATGAAGGTGAAGCCAAGGAGCTTTGGGAGAACATCGTCAGCTTCTGCAGAGAGGTGAGAAAAATGTCAATAATATAACCTTTGTGCACAGTACAGTCCTTTCAGTTAAATTGAGAAAGCTTTTTTTAGGTCATAAATTGTATTTCAATTATCTTCTAAGGACTGACTTCTATTTTATGGGTTAACTACTCAAAGTACTTGTACTCAAAGTACTTGAACTTTCATCAGGCTGTGGAGATTTGGTAGTTATGGAGGATTCATCCAAGTACACTTGACCATCCATTCTCATAATAGCTTGTTTTCTATGTTTCCAAAAATGGCTTTGTCTTTTACTGAAGTTTCAGAAATGATTCAATCCACCCCCTCCCCATCCAGAAAAGCAGACATTCCAAATCCACACATTATAATCTGCTTACTTCATGTTTTTTTCAGTTGTTTAAATTCAACTGCCATAGAATAATAGCACATACCTGCTTCAGTCACCAGAGAAGGAAGAAGTTGAAAAATTCAAATATTTTATGATGACTATACAGGAAAAGTGCACCCAATTCTGCCAGCCAGCTATTGCAAAATATTTCTGTCATGGGGCAAAATTGCTTGACAAAGCTTGACAAGTAGAAATGGGCTGGTGTTTCAATACAGCGGTCCCTCGTTTATTGCAGTAGTTACGTTCGAAAAATGACTTTGCCATAAAGAAGTCATCTTTATTTTTTTTACAATTATTTCCGGCTTTAATTTTATGCACTTTTGCAGAATTTTCAGTCTTTTTTTTTAAACTTTCAGATTTTGACCTTCATAGAAAAACGAGTCCAGTATTACAGAAATAAACCAAAGACTTTCTCACGATGAATATATGTAACTTTAGCAAGCTAAATGCAAATAGTATTGGAAATACCACACAAAGATTGATTGACAATGGCCTAGAGCCAATCAGGACACAGTAAAAAATGTTTTTTAAAGCATTATTTGTCCCAAAAAATCCTCAAGACCACAAAAGGTGAATCTCATTATAGCCTAGGACCCTTTTATTTTAGTAAAAATTTATTTAAAGTCCCAACTTTATTATTATCTATTGTAAAAGCGCTCCCGGTGGTCTTTCAATTATGGTTAAAACAACCTGTTGTTTTCTTGGACATAAACAGTAGTTTATTAGAAACTCGCCTCTGACTTGTGGGTGGGACTATTGGAGCGGAAGTAAGTCTCAACTGAGAGCTTTTTCAAATGGCATTTTTTAATCTTTTTCAGATTCATCACTAGTTTATGCTTAAATTGTTTTATATATGCCCTCCATCATAAGAAAATGCTACAAGAACAAGTTAAAAACACACATTTTCACTGGAGGGGTTCTTTGGTAATATGGTAATAAATATAAAGCGGAATATTTCAAGCAAAGGACCATTCCTACATAATTCATTCCTACATTATTCCTACATAATGTTTTTGCATTTGCGTTACAGGCTTTTTTGTTTTCAGAAAGACTGACTCACAGCTGATTGGTGTGAGTCAGTGTCACAACGGTTTGGCGATGCAAACAAACCACCCTCAGCATGTAAAGCAATGTTATTCTGCTCCATTGTATTACACCTTTCAAGCTCACTTTGTCACTGCAGAGGCGAGCCTTGTGCACGGAGGACTGTCGGAGCGTAGCTCTGAGACAATTTGTTCATTCTGCTTATGCTAATGCTGATGAGACAAATCTGATTAAGCCTGATAGAAGTGCTTTTCTGCTCGGTGGAATGTAAAGCCGTTTGTATGCAGGTGGCAGCCATATACAGTGTTTGCTTTATTACAGCTGCATGCCACCACTCATCCAATGTTTACAATAGTATAAAGTGAGATCAGAAATGCATTATTAATGCCTTCTTTGAAAGTCACAGGGCTCATTTTAGTGAGCGTAGGAGGGAAGCTGGCTCAGTGGGGAGGAAGGATGTTCCACATCCCTCATCCCCACCCTCGCTTTCCCTCTATGTGCTTCCTAACTGAGGAGATTGTCATTTCAGAGGAAATTTTCTTTACTTTTGCTGCTTTTTTTTCTGCACAGATTCTTTCGTCGAGTGGCTTCCTTTCAGTAAAATGATACCTAAGACCTGAACCCAGTTCATTCGTTGCACTCAGGTTGTGTCCTGGTCTATTTTTAGCCAAAGAGAACAGGAGTAGGTCTGTTTTTTGGTTCCCCTATAGTGACTAATCCTTAATTGCATCAAGTGTTGGTCATTCAATAAGCAATCAGCAGAGATGGAATATTTTATTGAAAAAAATCTCTTTTTACAAAACTGCCGTTTGTCCGTCTCAGCTCTTTGATTTGATGAGAACAAGAGGCGTGATGCCGGCGCTCACCAGCCTAGCAGCCATCATTAATGACCTGAAAAATACAGCAAAGCTTTCAGGTTTTCTTTTCAAGGCTCTTAAATAGCCTTATTTAAATGCCAAATTTTAGCATGCTGTTTTGATTACCTTTTTATTTTTTGGACTTTAGTTTTACAAGGTTGATTATTAATTGGGACAGCAGGGAGCGACGTCTCTGTCTGTAATGGCTGATCCGCAGGATGACATTTAGTTTTATAATTCAGTCCCTGCACTTTATGGGATTGGTGGGTGATGCTGAAGGTTTAGAATAAAGCAGTTCTTCTTTCTCAGCACTGGATTGTTGGACAGCCTTCATAGTGGGGCTTTTATCTGGGTTTATCCAGGTCACCATGACCAAGGTCACCCAGTGAGGACAGTCTTACTGGTTCAAGATGACTGATGGGATGTGATTCAGAAATGATTCCTTTTCAAGTTTTACGTCTTTATATTTGTTTCTTTACAGCAATATGTATCAAGCTCAAACCTTATCTTAAAAGCACTATACTCTCAATGCACATGGGTTAATTTTTTACCCAATTCTTGGGTTATCCATGTTGAGTTTTACATCTGGGCTATTTTTTGACCTCTAGTGTCGTGCAAGATGGCGCCAGAATCTCTTGCTGGAAGTGGAAATTTCGCAACTTTAAGAAACCCTCTCAAAAATTATATTTTAAAGACTTTTCAGAACCATCAGCTTTTAAACTTTTAAATGTGAATAAACTGTAACTGTCTAGCAGTTTAGTGTGCTTGATTAGCTTCAAACGGGACAGAGAACGTTAATCGTTTTATTTCTTTCAAGTCAAAATTAACAAGTATTCAAATTTGTATAACTACACCCGTTTACCTCAGGTGAAAAAGCCGGCGAAATGCTGCTGTTTCACCGTGAATCAGCTGATCGCTGATCCAAGCCGATGAAATTCAGTTTTTTCTCTGGGACAGAGACAGAAAATGGCAATAAAGGTAAAAAAAAGAGAAGAGAAACAGGAAAAAGGCAGGGGGAGGGACTTCCGGCTATTAATTTTTGAGTGCCATATTTTTTCTCTGTGGCCAGATTCTCTTGATTGTTGTTTTTTTATTTTTTTAACAATGCTAATTTTCTTGGCAATAGGGGTTTTATTTAAACTCCATTTATGGCTTATTTTTTTTACACAAATTAATTACTTATTTTTTTATATCCATTAATTATTGATTTTACTGTAAACTTCAACAGTTAGGAATAAAACAGGAATTACTAAATATACTCTAATTACGTTGATTGCGTTAAGAATTGAAAAGTTACAGTAAGTCAAAGAATGTAAACCCTGGAGCTCCAGTATTAAAGGGTTAATTTGAGCTTTCATTTCGCAATCATAAATAGCAAAACAAAACAAACAAACAAAAAAAACGCTTAGGTGACCTATTAAATCTGTATGATAAATGTATTTAAAGGGTCACATGGTGTACTTGACCTGTTAAAAGAACATTTAAAGTGATTTATTTAGTAGCTAATGCTGCATCAACTCCAGGAAAAAATTCTGGAGAACAGCTAACAACTTTTTTCTTTTTTGCTGTGAGCTTCTAGATATTCTTAGCAACATAACTGAATGAACCCATTCACTTTAGTT
>NC_050530.1:9271909-9278994 GCF_002922805.2 Oryzias melastigma | reverse complement strand
AGATATTCTTAGCAACACAACTGAATAAACTCATTCACTTTAGTTTGGTTAGGAAGCTGGATGTGGTTTAGCATGTGTCTTCCAAGGTGATTTTAGCAAATTTCGTGTACTCTTTATGTCAATAAAGTCTTTTGTTCGAACATAAATCCAGCATCCTATTCAAGAAGTTTTTCTCTCAATTTGCCACAACTTTTTTTTTTGTTTTTTGGCTAATTTTCTTTATTTCTTATGAGCTGCTGTCTTCACTACCTGCTACCATGACAACAGTGGAAACAATTTCTCTTGCTGCATGCATAAAAAAGGGAAAATGATTGTTTGTAGTTGTTTGACCTAATTTGTTTGTGCTAATAGCTCATCTTAAATGTTTTCTCTTCAGATTATATTTATTTATGCCACTTCTCATCTCTAACTTTCTGTGTATCTCTTGTCCTCGGCCAGAACTCTGTGAACTTTGTGGATGACAGCTTTCCCCCGGGCCCTCGCTCTGTGGGTTTCCCAGAGGGGGACAGCGTCCAGCAGCGGATCAAAAAGTGGCTGCGTCCCCACGAAATCAACTGCAGCAACTTCAAAGACCGCAGCGTCAAGTGGTCGGTCTTCCGCACGCCAAGGCCCTCTGACATCCTCCAAGGGCTGCTTGGAAACTGCTGGTGAGTTGTCACAACAAAGCACCAAGATGCACTGGACACAGAGAAGGCCAGCATCCATAGGACTTATCTGGCCTTTTTGGAAAGGGAAGACAAATTTAGTCAATACCTGAAATATTAGAGGGTTGTCAACAGAATATATGTAATAATAGAATTTAAGGAAAGCATGAAACAATTGTTTACATTTGGTGGCAAATATAGAAGATGGAAGAAAGAATGCATTGACCTTTTGCAGTTTGATAGATGTGCAGATGCTCCTGACAGGTGGGCTCTGACTACAACCGTGGGTTTAAATCCATGCCTTGTTGGGAGTGTCTTTTTGATGTGTGTTTTTGTGTGTCTCCATCCATCCTCCATCTCCCTCCACCAGCACAATCGCACACACCTGCACTAGCAAAGTCGTGCCGGTGCAACCACTTCATCACAGCTCACAAAGCTTAGCAAAAATAACTCGCCCCAGAAGCAAATCTTTTCATTCGCAACCAGACTTAGCAGGAAAAAAATATTCCATGCTGGCTGTAATGCTTATTTTTAGGACGGACTCGGATATAAAGATGGAAGGAAAAAAATCACACTCAAGTTTTTGAAAGGTACAGCTCCAGTGGACATCAGAATTGATGTTTTACTTGAATTTTAATGCTGTGCTTTTACCACTTCCTTTAGTTTTTATGCACTGTTTGGCTTAGCGTCCTTCTTAAATATTAAAATGTGCTGCAGAATTAATAAACAGCACAGAGGAAGTGGCCAGAAAACATAAAAAAGTAACATATAAAATAGCATGGAGTGAGGCGACATCATGTATAAGATATTCATAACTGCTTAAGGTATTACTTTTACAGTTTCAGTAGCAGCTTGTTCTTTTAATCTCTGATTTCTAAAGCCTTCTTCTTTTGCCTGAAATGCAGAATCACTCTATTTGCCTGTCAGTCCTGCTCATCAGTGCTTGTTCTAAAGTTCCCTTTTCAAGTTGAGTTTTCTTTCCCTGCAGGTTCCTGAGTGCGCTGGCGGTGTTAGCGGAGCGTCCAGAGCTGGTGGAGAGGGTGATGATCACCAGGACCATTTGTCACGAGGGAGCCTACCAGATTCGGCTGTGTAAGGATGGAACGTGGACAACAGTGCTGGTGGATGACATGCTGCCCTGCGACGAATATGGATACCTGCTCTTTTCCCAGGTTATAACTATGGAAAATTAGCATTGTTGTGGGGGGAAAATTTGGGGATAAAAAGCAAATTCCTTAAATATTTTCAAACATTTTAATAAACCATTATATTAACTAGATTTTTTTTTTAACTTTCATACATCACAATAAATTTATCATTAAAAATATTCATCTTTATAATTTTAGATTTTAGTTTAATCTGAATACTGATTTGGGAAAAAAAATATTTTTATCTTTTTTCTTTTACCTTTTGACAAGTAAATTAAGAAATAACAGATAGTAACACACGTTTTTTTTGTTGTTGTTGTTGTTCACCTTTCTGCGCATCCTGTCAGGTGTCGCCACAACAAATCAGCACTAATTTACACTATAAGCCCCTCATGACACAACCCCGTATATTAACCGGGCTGGGGACAGGCACATGGAGACCCAGACCTAAATACTTAAACAAAACAGGCAGGTGTAATCTGTTTCACAATAAAAGCGTGACCCATTTATTTGAATTAGTCTGCTCTTACTTCATTTAGGAAGGCACTATTATGTAATTTGAAACTTTGGAAAAGAGGCTCAAGTTTTTTCTTGTCATGTTTTCATAAAATGAAGACAGCAAAAACTAAAAAGAAATTTGTCAAAGGTAAACAAGCATCATTTAATGAGTGCTTTACAAAAAAAAAAACAAATAGAGGTATAGATGAAACTTTTATAATTCCAGAAACAGTGAATAATAAAAATCAACTATTAAAAAAATTTTTGTTTTTGCTGAAAAAAATGTATTTCTCACCCAGGTTTAAGTTAAATATGACCAACATTTATAGTTTTTCCCCTTTCAAAATAAAAGCTTAAATAGATTTTATAGTCATACGACAACCTCATTTGTATTATGAAGCTCTAGTTGTCTTTTTATGTCATTTTTTTTTCTTTTTATCACGGGAGCTCTTTCGCTTGTTCCACAGAGGACAATTATCTAATTAATCAGCCCTTATGTGGCAAATAAAAATGTAATTATAAAGCTAATAAAGCATAAGGAAATGACACGAGGTTCCACTATCTGCAGAAGAGACTTACTTATCTCCCTGCAGGTAAAGGTCTAATCTTAAATCTCTTATCTTCATGAAACTACGTGGCAAACGACAAAAACAACAGAATGACGTCAGAACATTTGGGGTTGTATAACAATCTTATTTGTCTTTTAAATTGTTTATTTTTGGAGGACAGTATTTTTTCATGTCTTTGGGACATTTTAAAACGTGAGTTCTGAAAATCCGCTTCACTGCCAGCTTGAGAACCTTTTAAAATGTGCATTGAAGCAAAGACTCCCCCAGTGAGTCATCCTCATTCCCTCCTTTTTCTGTCTCATCATTTCAGGCCCAGAGGAAGCAGCTATGGGTGGCCCTCATCGAAAAGGCTCTTGCCAAACTCCACGGTTCCTACTTTGCCCTGCAGGCGGGGCGTGCCATCGAGGGCCTGGCTACACTCACGGGGGCCCCCTGCGACTCCCTCATGCTCCAGGTCAGCTCCACCAACCCCAGGGAGGAACCCATCGATACGGACCTGATCTGGGCCAAGATGCTTAGCTCCAAGGAGGCTGGGTAAGAAGGGGTTCAGACCCTCAATCAAAAGAGTCAATGAGGTTTCTGAAAGAATATCTTGTCATTCAGGTTTCTGATGGGGGCATCATGTGGAGGAGGCAACATGAAGGTGGACGATACCGTCTACGAGTCTTTGGGTCTGAGGCCGCGGCATGCTTATTCCATCTTGGATGTCCGAGATGTCCAGGGTTACAGGTAAACAAGTGCATGAAGATGAAGGTTTTATAAATACAAGTTTTCCCAATTTTGATTCTCTTTGTGTTTTTCCCCAAAACCACTAGGAGGGCATATTTTATGAAATAATATTCAAATAAAGCAGCTTCTAACTGTCGGTATTTGGACAAAATTCACAGTTTTCTTCTCAAAAGCCGCATGCAGCCACCTTCATTCCTACCTACGAAGCTGTGAAGCATTCAGCGAGCCTGTCACAGTCTGCAGAGATTGTCATGATGTTAAAAGTGGTTTGAAATCAATGATTCACTTCTTCCTTATTTGGAAAGTGTGGACTTTGAATAATGGGTTTCCATTTTTCTTCTGTTACTCGCTGTCAGATTGGAGGCGAGGAAATAAAACGTGTTGCTTAAGTGAAGGTAGTGATCCATTAAAGAACAAATGAGTCAGCCGGGAAAGGAATGAGCTGTTAATGGAAAGCCGCTGCTATTTTACCTGTCATCTGTACCTTTCTTTCTCTGTCTTTTAACCTTTTTTTTTTTTTTTTACTTTTGCCGCAGGTTGTTGCGCCTCAGAAATCCGTGGGGGCGTTTCTCCTGGAACGGCAGCTGGTCAGACGAGTGGACAGACTGGCCGCAGCACCTTCGTCACGAGCTGATGGCTCATGGTAGCAGCGAAGGAGTTTTTTGGATGGAATACAGCGATTTCATCAAGTAAGAATCACAAAACTACATCTTTTGTTCTTTATTTCCTTCTGTTAGTCAGACAGTCTCACAAGAAAAAAGAAACGCATGTTCCCTCATCCTAAAGCTTCATCTGTCTGTGTTGCATCTCTCTTGGGAGTCAATTTCACGACCGTCAGTTTATGTAGATTGGATCTAAAATCCTTCCCTACTCCTATATTTATCCCACCAAATGGAGAAATATGGAGAAAAATAGTGTTTTCAAGAGCTTTTCGGATCATCCTACTGATGGAGAAATAGCCAGCTCAAATTTGCTACGGCTCCCCCTTAAAAAAAAACAAAAAAACTCTGGAGCAATAAGTAGGAGTTAGAGAGATAAGGAATTAATTCCGTTTCATCCATTGTCTTCATCCGTCTTCCCATCCGTGTTTACTGCTGTGTTACAATTGCACAAACAGAGCTGGAAAAACAAAGATGTGACTTTTCACAAGTAAATTATAACTATCAGCTAATAAAGGAAAACTATGGAAAATATTTTAGGGAGGGGAGATGAGGGACAAGTGGCACACGGGTGCCTGAGTCCTTCTGATTGAGGTGGATCCACTTGTGCGTTTGCCCCTCAGCGGGGACGGGCAGCTCTTTTTGTATCTTAGACAATAGTAACAGGCTAGCATAGCGTTTCTAGCAGTACATCTCTTTGCATGCCCTCTCCTTCCTCACTGAGTCCTTCGTGTGTCCATACATGATGTTTTTGTACTTCCAAACTTAAACTTTTTTGTCTCAATTCAACAAAGATGCACCACAAACAGACCAACTTAAACCATATAAATCAGTGTGATGGTTCCTATTTCTCTGTAAATCAAACAGTCAAACCTCCTTTCCAAGTGAGTGACAGAAATAAACTGACTTTGTAATAGAACTGCACTTTTTATAGAGGAATTTCCTACAATTACTATGTGTATAACTGTTTTTATTTAAATGTAAGCCAAAGTGGAAGTAAGTGCAATTTGTTGAAAATACACTGCAGTCATGAAAGCCTACATTCTCCTTTGAACTTATTGAAGATTTAACGGGTAATGATAAAAGCACTACAATCTGTTGTTTTCTGGTAGTCACTAAAACGGTCTTTTAAGTCGTATCTACATGGTATGAATAGATGAATAATCTTGTGCTTTTATAGGTATCTTTGACCATCTGCTATTTATCTGCTAAACATGCCTTTTTTATTTATTTATTTTTTTTTGCCTAGTGCTTCGATTGCCAGAGATTCAGGCTTACATCTGTAATGGCTCTCTGTATTTTGATTGTTTTTTTCATATTACATATAATCCTTGCCCTCTGCATCAACTATTGACAAGCCCTTTGTTTTTGTGGCCATTCTCTTGAATATTAATCCGTATGTCAGGATCTCTAGTTTTTTCCTTATCCGACGGCTTCATTCGCTGGTATTATTTTGTCAGCAGAAATGAAATAGAAAAACATTGGAAAAATATTTCCAGACATTTTTTATGAAACAATTGCATTGACAAAGCTGCTTTTTCCTGTTTCTGTTCAAGTGAGACGAATTACAGAACATTTGTCTGTTTTTTTTTTCTAATCTACCATCCTTAAAGAGCAACTTAAAGCTGACAGAAATGCTCAGCCTGGGCGCGGTACTCATCACCTTCTGGCTGTTTGTTTTATCCACCAGAGAAATAATCTCCCAGGCAAACCTGCTGCTTGTTTTTTTTATTTCTTTGTTTGGAAAGCTGAATGAACAGAAGATGTTGTGAGATGAAGTAGAAAAAAGTTTTGTTGTAATTGCAGAGCTTCCTTCATAAGGAGGATTTTGACAATGAAACTCTGTTTTGACTTGTATGAACCTTTTGCTTTCGTGTAGAAAAACGCCCTCACTGCTCACTTTTATGCATCTGCAGGTACTTTGACTCGGTAGACATCTGTAAAATCCACTCAGACTGGCAGGAGGTGAGGCTACAAGGCTGCTTCCCCAGCAAAGCCAGCGGACCAGTCACGGTCACGGCCCTGACTGTGCTGGAGAGGACGGCTCTGGAGTTTGCTCTCTTCCAGGAAGGAAGCAGGTAGCTTCCACTCACAAACACCCCACTCAGATGCTTCGATCTTTTCTCCTGATGTACCTGAAACTCTCTCTCCAGGCGCTCCGACACAGCCGACAGCCACCTGCTGGACCTCTGCATCATGGTCTTCCGCGCCTCCTTCGGCAGCGGCAACAAGCTGACGCTGGGCCGCCTGTTGGCGCACAGCAAGAGAGCGGTGAAGAAGTTTGTCGGCTGCGATGTCATGCTGGAGCCGGGGGAGTACGCCGTTGTCTGCTGTGCCTTCAACCACTGGCAGATGAATGTCAGCGGGACGGGAGGCCCACCCACGCCCAGTAGGTGCTCAGAAACGGTGGCGAGAAGCGATGCGAGCTTGAGCTTCTACTAAAGTCAGCATCTGCCTTTTTCCTGTACAGTCTCCAGCCCAACCAGCGGAGCGGCACGGCGACCCACCCAGGACTTTCCTGGCTACATCTTAGCCATCTACAGTTCTCGACAAGTCATGGTGGAACAGGTGGAGGCAACCGCCACCACCCTGGCCGACGCCATCATCCTGCTGACTGAGAACAAAGGAGAAAGACATGAGGTGAGACCAGTCTGCTCGAGAAAAAACTAGGATGGGAGTCGTTTTTAAAAAATGAACGAATTAATCGCAAACTGGGAAAAATTAATCGCAATTAATTGCAATAAAAAAAATTGAGCACTTATTATCTGTGAATAATCACAAAAGGAAATCAAAAATGTACATTTATAACATTTATTTACAGTTAAAGCTGTCAATTAA
>NC_050530.1:9248448-9271796 GCF_002922805.2 Oryzias melastigma | reverse complement strand
TGCAATAAAAAAATTGAGCACTTATTATCTGTGAATAATCACAAAAGGAAATCAAAAATGTACATTTAGAACATTTATTTACAGTTAAAGCTGTCAATTAAATTTTAAAAAAGTGTTTATGAATATTAGCGCATTAATTAGGGTCGATTAATCGCATGCGTTAACGCGTTAATGTTCACAGCCTTAATAAAAACATGGATTTATTCATAGTCATATAACTTGTAATCATCAGGTCTTACATTAAATGTTAGTTTATTTATTGTTCATATCATTTAGATTAAACTTGCATTGGAATCGCCTCATGTAGAAGGAAGAATTATGTTATTATTTCAGATTTGGACTTTAGAAAATTCAATTTTAATTAGAATATTATGCTAAGCAAAATGTTTTAACATTGAAAGGAAAAAGTAATGTAGAAAAATTTGAGCTTTTATGAGTTTTAAGGTTTTGACCAGATAGACACATTTAAAATTAATTCATTAAAATTCCACCAATTAATGAAATACTTTACAAATAAAATCATACTGCTCTGTCTGTACTTTATTAAATAAGCCTTCAAAAGTGAAGAGGAATCTGACCCTAGTGGAGAACAAGTTGTTCTGTGATTTTTTTTTTTTTTTTTTAAAGAATCTGGACAGATTTTCCTTTCCTTCTTTCCTGATCAACCCACTCTCTGTAACCCTGGACATCTCAACACTGTTGCATTTCCAATTGTCCCCTTCCTATATTTTCTCAACCTTGAATAAAAATGCAGCTTTTTGACAAATGACGAGCTACGCTTTGAGCTTTGACCTAATTTCAAGTCTCTTCCTGAGCTCCACCACTTTAAAAAAGAGTTTCTTTATGTTTTTTAAAGGGAAATGGGCTCGCTGTTCAGTCAGAGCTTTCTTTTCACTGTGGAAATGGATTTTTGCTTTCATTTACGAACATTTTCTTATTTTGCTCCAAGCACCTGTTTTTTTTTACATCTAAAATCCCTTCACTGAGGTTTTTCTTTATTTGTGGAACATATTTCACACATTTAATTCCATGTCATTTCACAGCCCTGAAGGAAAAAGTATTTCAAAATAAAAGCATGTAGTCTCAGCAGTAATAGGAAAGAAATCACAACAATTGCAAATGCATCCTGACACATTTGAACACGCATATCCTGTCTTGTGCACTTATTGCTATAAGCCTCTCAAGCTAAATACAGAAATTATTACAGCTCTTCAAAACAGCACTTTCCTGTAAGTGCCATTTTAGCAGCTCTTACTTCAGAGGATAGCAGAACCTTTTAAACACTCCAAATCAGCCTTGTTAAATCATGAAGCTCTTCAGCGCTCCAGGAATCAACCGCTTACAAAAGAACCGCTAAGCCTTCAGGAGGACCTGACGGCCTCTGCCCTGTCATGCTGCTCCAACAGCATGTCTAAGTCCAGTTGTTTTGTTATCAGTAATATGAATACTGACAATATGAAGAAGTGAAGACAGTAAAGTTAGCAGCATCTGTTGGATAAAATTAAAGTGAAAATGATCCAGTTAATTTGCCTTAAATAATGACACTCTTAATTGTATTTATTATTTTTCACCCAAAAAAAAAACATTTAATCCCCTTGAAGCCAATTTGTGCAAATATGCATCAAACCACTTTGGATTTAAAGTTATCTTAATTATTACTTGAAAGCAAAAACCTAAGGAGATTGTTTTTTTGAATAAATAAATATAGCTGTAACTACATTCTGACATTAAAGTTTTAACTTGTTTGGTAATATTGTTAATGTAGCTTTAAAATATTCACAAAAAAACACATTTAACGTCTACATTTTTAATATTTTTTTAGGTTTTTGGCCAAGTCATATATTTTAATTGAATCAAGTTTCATTGTTCATATTAGGATCTAATGTTTTCTAAATCTTTTTTTTCTTTCGTTTTGTTTTATTTATCCAGATATAGTTGGGGCTAAATGAAGGCAACATAGATTCTTCATTATGGGTTTCTGCTTGGTTAATATAAAAACACTGCAGCACTTTTAATACGTTTTTTTCTGTGTTTTTGTAATTAATTATGTTAATCGATTAAAAAAGAAAATCAGATTAATCACACTTTTGGATTGTGATTAGTCGCAATTAATAGCAATGTTTTACGAGGTAAATTTTACATAACAAAATGCAATTTTTAAACAAAAATAGGTCAGATATTTTTTTCCTTCATTTTTTAAAATAGTTTTTTTAATGACTTATTGTTGCATTTTCCTTTACCTTCTGATATCTACATGTAAACAGTGTTTCATCATGTGTGCTCACAGGGCAGAGAGGGCATGACCTGCTACTACCTGACCCACGGCTGGGCAGGCCTCATCGTGGTGGTGGAGAACCGCCACCCCAAGTACTACCTCCACGTCTCCTGTGACTGCACTGACAGCTTCAATGTGGTGTCCACACGCGGCAGCCTCAAGACCATCGACAGCGTCCCGCCTTTGCACAGGTGCACCTTCCGTCTCTCTCTTCCTCCTGTCCAAACATTCGTGAAAATCCTTTTTAATACATAAAAAAAGCTGTATAGTCGGGGAACACATTGGTCATGTATATACAAACAAAATGTTCCCAGAATGTTGGAGTTTTCTACTTCCTAACCCTTTTATTCATCCTAAACTCAACCCAATTCAGACTGTGTTTTTCCTTGTTACACTGTTTCCTCTGCTGCAGGCAGACACACTTGTAGAGTTTAGCATGGCGGAGCAGTTCACACATCATTAGGTTTCTCTGTGCCTGCTTTTGTTGAGACACTTTATAGCTTATTTTGGACCCGAAAGTTTTAAAGTTATGGCCCAAATAATGAGAAACAGTAAAAGCAATAGCCATGTTTGAGAACCTCGTCAGTTTTTGATATAATAGAGAACATTTTAGCAATTTTCTTTGATGAAAAGAGTCAGAAGAAAGGCTGTCTTTTTATTTCTCTTTTGTTCATTGTGTCTGATTTTACTTACTGGTAAATCTAATCAAATTTATATATTTTTATATATTTTTTCCCTTAAAACTCAACAAGTTTTTTATCATTCAATCTAACCTGTAACTTATCTTTTTAGTTTATTTAGAAACCCGGAAGAAGTGGAAGATTTTCTCATAAATCCAAAATGAAAGCTTATTGAATGAAAGCGCTCTCTGTCTCCCCCTGCAGGCAGGTGCTGGTGGTGCTCTCCCAGCTGGAGGGAAACGCCGGCTTCTCCATCACCCATCGTCTGGCTCACCGCAAAGCGGCCCAGGCCTCCCTGGGTGACTGGACCCCCACCAAGGCCACGCACAGTCCCCAGCTGACCCCGGACATCGATGGCCTCCACAGACCCAGGCCCTTATGACCCCTGACCCCCTGACACACAGACTGCAAAACAATAAACTGTCAGACCACTGGAAGATCAGGCAAGGGTAGAAAAGTGACGTGTTTTGGCTTTATATATGAATCAAAAGCATTTTGGGGGGATTATTGTTTTTTTTTGTCATCACGCACTCTGCTCCTCGCCAACTGGTTGTGCCATGTCTGAGTGTTTGAGGAAATTGGGCCAATGAAGAAGTTCACACTACCCTCAGTCCTTCTATATGCTGATAGCGCCGTTAGCGAAGCAGATCTCAGTTTCATGAATCTGGAAGGCGATCCATTTGGCTAGCTTCCAACAAGAGGGCGTGCCGAAACTACTGAGTCATCCGCATAGTCACAGCCCATGACTTAGCTACCCGACAAGATGCAAACAGAGGAGAAACTTTCCATACGGTACCTAGAGCCAAAATTACTTACAATATTTCATGTTTTTCTATACATATGTTTAGCTTTTCCTGTTTTATATACAACCCTCATCCATATTTTTATTAGCTTGTAGACGAAGCCATTGTCCATACGGTGCATCCTCTTCATCACCTCAATGCTGTTTAGCACACTAGCTCAGGACCAAACCCATGTTGTTTTAAGTGTAGTTTAGTGCTATAGCTGTGCGGTTCCCAGATAGCTGGATCCATCATCCTTCCTCTGACGTCTGCTGGTGTGAGCAGTGCCTCATTCGCCTCCCCTTCACTGAGGAGTTTTATCTCTACTTTTAAAAAAAGAAAATTCTGGGCCAGAATTCTGTTTCTTTCTGTGTAAATGCGACCTCATTTTACTCTCCGGCTAGTATCCATTCACCAGTAAATCGGTTTTTGTGTACGACGTTTGCCACAGCAGGTTGTTTTTTTCGATTTGACTGGTCAGGCACTACTTTTGTTTACTTGGGGGGGCAGCACTGCGCCGCCCTCCCGCAGGAGCACATTGACAGCGTATTAGCCACAACACAAAGTCCTCATGCAATGACAAATTGCTGTTTTGTCAGGCTCGGTGCACACATAACAGGAGGGACCAGACCCCTGAGACACGGACCGACACATCGCTGTCTTCATGTGTCGCGTGTGTGTTACTTCAGAGGATGTGTTGCTTACAGCTGTTTTATGTCAGTCATTGTTTAAAGCGGCAGCAGTGTCAAAGCCATTACTTCTGATTCAGTCTTTACCATGGCAACTAAAGGATTAATGCGGTACTAAAGTGAATTGTGTGACTTCTTTTTTTTTTGCTGCAAACTTAAGTCTTACATTGTTTAGAAATGGGGGTAAAACTTGAATCTTAAAAAGCTAAAATCACTTTCTAATGACACGATTTTAAATAAGCGGTTACAAAAAAAACAAAAATCATCTCATGATAATTGAAGCTTTTACTAATTTATTTTTAAGAGCCGTAAATCACTGTTTCCTCAGTGTTTACTTCTTGAAGCTGAAATATTGTAAATATGTTTTTCCAAAGAGACATCCTGTGTAGTGAACATGTTCATATGTCTGAGAGCTGTGAAATTGACCTCTAATTTATTTGTACAAGTGAGTACAAGTTGTAGTTTTCTAATTGCTGAGTACCTGAGCTCATGAATGACAGTTTAAGGAATGTGACGCAGCGTGCAAACCTGCAACGAAAAGGCACCTGAGATATAAATGTCGTGAACTCCATTCTTCTGTTTGTTTATTTTTACTGGCTCTGGTTAGGTTGGTGTCCCACAAAGATGCCCCCTTTTTTTTTCTTTTTTGTTCTTGGTGGCTCTTCTGTGTTAGGGCGCCCCCTGCTGGAGAAAGCAGCAGCCAGAGTGGTTGGGAATGCCTTTCTCCCCTCTCCTCAGTCCTGATCCCTCTTTGTAAATTGTACAGACTGCAAGCTAACACAAAAGATTTAAGAGAAAACTTAAGGGGGAAAAAGGAAACATCTGATCCTTTGAAACTTGTAATAAACAAACATGGTATGATCATAAAAACAACACAAAAATATAACCGAATGCTAAAGAAATTTAACTCTGACGAATGTGATGTTTTGTTGATTTTTTTTCCTTTGGAATGGGGGGATTATATGTACAGATGTCTATGTTTGATTTTCAATCTCAGGTTCCATTGGACCAAATAAATTTTTTAAATTAAAAAGTATCCTTTTGTCATTATTATTATTATTAATGCACTGTTTCATAACATTTTTTAATTTTAATAAAAGGGGGAGATGTTGTTTCAGGGTTTTGTTTTTAATCCATTTTAAGGATGACTTATTTGTAAATGTTATTTAATGTTTTTTCTCTTGTAGCTGCAGGACTGTTGCTATCAAAAATGATCCATCGTTCCTCCCTTCACCTCCACTGATCTCCCACCATAATGGAATGTTTTAATCTCCATTGTTGAAAAACTTTTTGTGCTGAATTAATAAAAAAAAAGTTGTTTTTTTTATACTCAGAGAGGTAAAAACATATTTGTTCTCCATCAATTCTACAGATTATGCTACTAAAAACGATTGGAGGTCTGCGGTGGTCACCATAGCAACACTTTAACTTAAGATATAATAAAAACAAATTACATTTGAGGATTTTTAAATAATCTATTTGTGCAAATGTGTTGAAAATAAGTATTTGGTTAAAAACAGAAAAAGTTGTGATGTAGCTGATTTGATTGAATTTTGTTTGATTGGTTGATTTGATTGATTGGGGAATTGATTTGGGTAATTTGATTTTAATTGGTTTGTTTCATTAATTGTGGGTTATCTGAATGATTTGATTGATTTATTTAATTTGATTTCATTGTTTGGAGGATATATTTGAATTAATTTATTGACTTTGTTTGATTTGCATATGTTTGTTTGACAATTGTATTTTATATGAATGGTTTGATTTGAATGACTGGAGAATTTATATGAATAATTTTATTGGTTTGATTTGATTGATTGGATGATTTATTTAAATAGTTTGATTTGAATATATTTGATTGTTTGGCTTAATTTGATACTTCGGGGGATTTGTTTGAATAGTTTGATTGTGTTTCCTTGTTTGACTTAATTTGATTGTTCAGATAATTTTTTTGAATGGTTTAATTTGAATATCTTAGATTGTTTGTCTTAATTAAGTTGATTTGGGGATTTATTTAAATGTTCAGTTTGATTATGTTTAATTTGAGTGATTTGATTGGTATGATTTGAATATCTTTGATTGTTTGACTTAATTTAGTTGATTGGTCTATTTATTTGATTGGTTTGGTTTGATTCTATTATTTATAATTTGATTTGGGGATTTATTTGAATAGCTTGTTTTTATAAGAATATATTTGATTGTTTTACTAAATTTCATTGATTGGCAGATTTATTTGAATGGGTTGATAAGTTTGATTTCATTGAGGAATTTATTTAAATAGTTTGATTTCATTGTTTTTTTTTTTTATTGGTTCACTATTTTTATTCCATTTGATTTGGGGAGGTTAAAGAATTCCTGTAGGTCAGCAGGAATCCCCCCCCCCCAGAGGTTCTCATGACTATACGGACCTCTCTCTTCCTTTTAAGTGGGACAACTTGCAGCCAAACCCTTTTTTTGCCTCGGTGTATCTATGATCGTTACATGTTTTCTGAGCCGACACCTCATCTCCCCCTCTCTTGAAAACACTATCTCCTCCTTTTCCTTTGGCTCTCCTCCTCCTCCCCATCACATCCACACCCTCTCCCACCCAGCAGCCCCTGCTAACCTCAGATGACTGCAGCACTCCACAGTCCTCAAACACGCCCTTTCCTCACTTTGGGACTTTTATGAACCCCAGCAGAGAAACTCCGGGAAGGTTCCAGGAGGCGGTGGCATCCAGCACAAGGAGCTGTCAATCATCCAATATCTATCAAGAAAAGAGAAAACTGAAGCATCAACAAGGTAGTCTTTCCACCAAAGGAGTATAAAAAAAGGTATGAATATTGAATTTATTGCTCTTTTGTGCCTGCTGAAGAGTAGGGAAATGTTATAGTGTTAAGAACATTTTGTGAGCGGATGGATTCTGCATTTAAAAAAAAGATAAAAAGTGCTGCTCATGGTTAAATATGTGAAAAAGAAGCTTTCAGGGAGAATCTTTTCATTTCCACCCTCTGCTCCCATAGTGCTCTGAAGATAAGAAGCCACTAATTAGGTGCAAGAATTTCTTTTTTTTCTTCTTTTACCAAGATGAGTCACTTCTTTAGTACAAAATTAAACAGATAAAAGTTCATCAAAGTAGCAAAAAACTTTTTTCTTGAACATGTTGGAAGCAGGAATCTTGTAAGCTGAGAGCATGTTGGAAAGGAATTTATTTCCTTCGTTTGGAGCGCTGGAGATGCAGCTTTAACGATCATTTATGGTAAGTCTTGGACGTTGGCTTGCAGTAAAAACTAAAAAAAAACACGTGGATGTCTGTGCCAAGAGATGATCAGATTTCCCTCCCCTCTTATGTTACTTCTCATAAGGCCAAGTGAATAAATCACGTCTCATGCAAACGAGGACGGCTGGACATGTCAGATTTCTGTCGTTGGCAAGGATGTCACATCAAAAAGCACCAATGAAAGCCTGGGAGATCTCATCATGAGGCTGGTGTGAAATTTAATGTTGTGGTTGATGGAGCTGTGAACGTGTGGCAGCACCGAATCCCAGTCCAACATTAATTTCAAAATCAACATTTTTATTTTTCATTTTTATTCAATGTATTTTTAATTATTCATTTAAAGACTTAAAGAGAATTTTTTTGGCGCTTCAAATATTATTTTTGAATGTTTTTGTGTTGATTAGTTGCTGTACTTTGTTGTTATTCTGCTGTGTGACTTTAATTTAATCTAGGAGCTTTTTTGGCCCTCAATAGCCACCATCCTTCTTGTTTACTGTGATCAGTCAATCAGAATCCAGAAAATACTCTTTTACTTGCTTTACTACATTAAACTATTATATAAAATTGCATATTTTTTTCTTTAGATTCCATAAACATGTTAGATTTCCTTAATTAAGTAGGACAAACACATTTTATCTGTCTATAAAACCATTTTTTAAAAACTTTTTGTTGCATTTTTGCATGTTTTTATATACAAAATCTGTCACAAATGAAAAAAAAGTGAGTAGCTAACCTGCTTAACAGGAGTTCACCTATCCTATGTCGTTCCTGGCTTTGAGAAAATCTTATCCTAAAAATATCACTGGTTGAGTAATTACATGCAACAGTATTTATAGCAAGCGATCTCATACATTTTGAAATGTATTTTTTTTTTTCTTCAATTGGGATCACAATTTCAAACTTCATCTTGAGTTGCATCAATGGAATTCAGGTGTATTAAATCTGTGTTTTTTTTGGAAAAACAAGCTTTAATCCTATAAAAGGAGCTGTCCCTCTTACTGCTACAGCAAACAACAGCTTTAAATCATGTAAAGCTGTACATCATCATCATGTTATAAGAATGGATCCATTTCTAGGTTTATTTCAGAGGGAAGAGCGACCTCCTCGACATGGCGTCCCAGATCCCAGCGCTCCCTCAGTCCTTCACCCCCAGCACTGGCAGCGTCTTCTCTGACCAGTCCGGCTTCTTCGCTCTGGACACAAATGTTCCCGGTTTGTCTAAGGTGATCCTCAATAAGCTCAACATGAAGGACTATGGAGAATACAGGTGAAAAATGTTGCTTTCAAACACTTTAAGTATCTTTTTTTTTAACATCCACTATTGTTCCAAACAATTTGCTGGGATTTTGTAGGGCTGCAGTTCAGGGAAAGCCTAAAGGAGTCACATTCCGCAACTACAAGGAGATGTTCCAGAAGATGGAGGACACCTTCAAGTTCTGCACCGGCTGTAATAAACTCCCAGAGCATCTGAGTGAGCAACAGAGTCTAAAACGCTGTGTGAAGTGAGTGCAACACAAGACAGAGGACATTTGAAATCTCACTGGGGCTGGGTATCACCAATCATTTCCAGAATCGATTCAATTCTGATTTTTTTTTCCCAATGCTTTCGATCCTCTTAATTCAATTTGATTCAATTTTGAGTTTACACATTTAAACATATTTGTTAGCATAAATTAATAATCTTTGTATGTTTTGAAGATTTTCATATGAATCTAATGCAGTTTCAGTTTGGCCTCTAGGTGGCGATGGCGCTATAGCATTATGCTTATTCGAGAAGAAGAAAAAAGTATGAGGAAAAAACTGTTCTATAGACCACAAATAATTACTTTAAAAATATTTCCTTAAAAGAGTTTGGAAATTCATGCCTGTGAGTTTATAAAGATGTTCATTTAGTCGGTAATGTATGTTTAGGTCGACTGAGCGTTAGCATTAGCCGTCCTATGAGAAATCCCATTATTCGTTAACATCAAGCTAGCAGACTTTAGCTTTATGCTACTTTTATGGATCGATTTATTGATCTATTAAGATTAGATCGATTCAGATTGATTAATCAGTTTTATCAACCCAGCCCTAAATCTCACAACTGTAAATTTTGGCTAGATAAAGTTGAACTAGATTAGAAGTAGCCTAAAAAATAGAAAAATTGCACTAAATTTCAGTAGAAAATTTTTAGACAGTAAAATCATTTTTACCTTGACAAGAAATCTTTATATATGACATCAAAATCTATAAACAGGAAGTTCCACACAAGCATTCACAAAGAGAAACATTTGATTAAAAAAAGATGACTGTTTGATAGAATTACTTCATATAGTCCAATAAAAGGTATTTTTTGCTAATTTTAAGCATATTTTTGCATTTTTTAGTTTTTATGTACATGATTGTTGCTACAATGACAAAAAACATATATTTTTTGAGTGGAAATGATTAATTTTGGAACAAAATGAGAATATGACCTTAATAGGAGTTGACTCATCTTAATAAATCCTCAAAAAATCTACAACCAGCACATAAGTCTAAATTTTTGTTTCCAATATAATGGCAATGAATGTCTGTCTAAACTTAAAATAACATCCTTATAATTTAAGGGGTTTTTTTTAGTCTTAAATCAAAATCTTCGATTATCAGGAGTATGAAACAAAAGGATTTTGACTCATTTTAATAATATTGTCCCTATCTAGATCCTAGCTGTTAATGAGACAAAAATATTCAACTGATTTTGAGAAAAGCTTGGAAAGGTTTAGAGCAAATAGAAGGTAAAACAACCTGATCAAATATCTTGACCATCTAAAAACAAGATTTTAAGTCTTCACAAATATTAAATTCAGGAATTACAGTGAACTTACATCAACACTTTCCAGCCTTAATGGCTGCTGACAATCTAAATATTTTAGGCAACTTAAACCTCTACCGACCTTCCTTTATCTGTGTAGCCACACAGGCGGGGATATTGTTTTGGCCTGGTTGCCCAATAGCTGTCATATGTAAAGAATTACCAGCTGCCATTCTATCAGCAGCAGAAAGATAAGCTGCCGTAAAGTGGATAGCTCTGCAGAGGTGGACAACAGCCAATGGCAAATATAGCAGAGTCCCCTGACTGTGATTCATCTCTCTGCAACTCCGCAGCTTATTAAGAGCAGCTTAATGCAGTTCAAAAAGTCGCCCATCGTAATAAATCTATTAAAAAAAGACTAGGAGTACGGATTTTCCACGAGCACAGTTCCTTTTTGTGGCTCTCTGCTCTTCTCCTTGCACTCGGCTTTTGATAAATCCGGTCCTGCTTTGGCGATCTGTTGACATTCCCAGCTGCCCCTCTCTGTTATCTAAGCAGAAGCAGGCGATGTTTATTCAATCTGAAGAAAAACACAAATGCAGACAGAAAGAGCCTCCAGACCGTCGACATCAAATTACCACATAACAGTGTCCGATGCTGACCCCATTTCTAATTTGCACTTGCAAAGACACCTGAGTTCTCTCCCTGCGTAGACGTTCTCTGAATACTCCCATTTGTGAAGTACTCCATGGTGGACGGGGATGACAGATAAACTATCTTACGACAAAGTTTCTAAAAGCGCAAAGTGCTCCTTCGCTGCCAGGCTTCTAATCCAAAACATCACCTCATCTCTGAAACTCGTGCACAAGTTGACACAAACAAATACTAGAGATGGTTTTTTAAGTGTCAAGGTTGGCAAGAGGTTTTTAGATTCCCAGAAAATCTGAAATCATTATCCTTTTGTGGTGTAATTCTTTTCGATTGCTTGATCGATGTAAAGCAGAATATAATCCATGGTTTATGTTTGCAAGAGAAAAAAAGGCAGATTTTCTCAATTTAATTTCAGTACACCATCGATGTTTGCATTATTAATGGAAGGACTATCTCCCTTGTTGTCCCAAAGGTGCTTGAATGTGTATTACTGCAGCAAGGACTGTCAGAGGAAGGACTGGCCGCAGCATAAGAAGGCCTGCAAGACGCTGCGGCTGGTGGCCATTGACAGATTGGTGGAGTGGCTGATGTTTACAGGTGTGGAATAAATCAAGGGCCTTAAAATAACTTTTAAAAATTACATTTCTGGAGAAAAAAAATGCATTTTAGAGATTGAAAATAAGTAGATATGAAGATCCAAGAAAATAAAAATTGTGCTTTTAACATGTTTTTGTCATGATGGGGGATATATACAAAGAATATTATGATTAAACTGCATTTCTGAGTATTTATTTCTTATACAAGAACAAACTAAAAATTGAAAAAGCGTGTAGTTGTGACAGAAGCTACCTTCGTTTTATTAATCTGAGCTGGCACTTGGATCAAATCTGTACATTTTATTGCAGCGATAATGTTAGGTCGGGGGTGTGAGGGGCTGTAAGATAGAGGAAGAGCAGATGGATGAAGGTAAGTAGGGATGAGGTCACAATTCAAGGCGAAATAAACTCCTACTGTTCTACAGAAACTATCTTAAATTGGCTAAAAACGACTAAATCATAACTAAAAGACCACTGGAAACACTTTTACCGTCAATGCCTGCAAAGCCTTCAGTGAAGGAATAAAATGATCTGAAAAGAAGTATCTAAATTACAGAGAAATTTATATATATATATTATAAAAAAATATATTTTAGATCATTCCAACTGTTCTGTCAGTCTATCATTTTCACATGAAAGTGTCTAACCAATCAGATTTTAGCCCTCACTTGTTGCTAGGTTTATGAAAGTCTGCCTTACACCCACACAGTCAGTGCTTCCCTCCTCACTTCCAGTCTTTGCAGCAGGTTTCTATAAAAAACACTGCTAATTAAATTACAGCCATATATGGATTAAACACGTTTACGTTGATTCAACCAATCAGAACTTGAGTTAATGTCTTTGTAGCTTTAGGAGGACGAAAGGTGATATAATCGCCTCTGATTGGCTTGTGCGACCAAAAGCTAAATTCTTCTGTTCTTTAGGCTGTAGGCAGTAGCTTCACTTGATTTTTGTTTGAATTACTCGCATTTAAGAATAGAATTTAGTTGATTTAGTTGATTATGTAAGCCATTCTTAAGATGGACTTTCACAGAAAAATTGGACAATCTTCCAATAATCTAAGCTGTTTTTTGTTTTTTCTGTGAGAACTCCTGAATTAATCATAAGCTACTTTTGCAGGAGACCTTCCATTTCCCACTGAGAAATGGACCAAGTCTCCACATGAGGTGAAGAGCTGGGATGACTGGATTCCCATGCAGGGAAACCTTACAGCCCATCTGAACACTATCGTGTCTGGTACCAACATGGCAACTCTATGGAAGAACGCAGTCAGGCCAAAGCCCGATGAAGCTGACCTGAGAGGATCCCTGTGGAGAATTCAGAGCGAGTTCCTCTCCCGGGTTCTCACTGTCGGCATGGCCATCCGACGTTTTGGTTTGGACCCGTACGCAAAGCCTCTTACCATCCACCTAGCAGGCGCATCCCACAATGAAACCATGGGAGCCCGGTTGACTGACTATGACGAGCTGAACAACATGTTCCCCAAACACCAGGGGATAGAGATAGTCATGGTGGGACCGGAGGTGGTGGACGGCCCCATCATGAGACCTCCTCTCAGAGCGTTTGGTCCAAGGGAAAGGGTCTACATCAGCGCATTCAAGGGCCTCTACCACCAGTTCTGGGAAGCGTTGGAGGAGAAGGAAGAAGCAGCCAAGCCGGACCTGGTGGTTGGATTTCATCCTGGTATGTAGGCATCAAACTAAATGCTTTTAGGTCATCCTCAGAGCTTTTTTGGAGGCCCCACTCCAATGAAAACTGTATTTGTGGTGCTTTTAACATCTTGTAGCATTTTTCTAATGATGGAGGACATTTTCTGAAGACAATTAAGCTCAATAGAAGTATTTTTTATTATTCAAATTGTGGTGAATCTGGAGCAGACAACAATATACAAGTTGGAAAAATCTGGTAGATTTGACGTAGGTGCTACAATTGCCGAAGCTTCCTGCTCTGCTCCCTTCCGATGCATCCACTCTCAACAAATAGATCCACATATCTTTTTCCTCGTCTTGGTTGACTCAAAACTGTACGGCTGGATGGTTCCAACACATTTTCCATTTTTGTTGCACTGATAATGTTAGGTTGGGGGAGACTGTAATACTACTGTCACAAACACAACTGCCACCGCGCGATGGGAAGGCATAGGCCGAACCTTCAAGGTTTCATGCAACCGCACAAAATCATTGGCGTGGGCATGAATGTAGACGGCGGCTATCAGGCATGCAGAATGGCCTGCTTTTCATATATACCCCCAGGTTGTAGATGTTAAATAGAAGTGGCCCCAGGATAGAGCCTTGGAGAACTCCAAATATAATTTCTGTTGACTCAGATGTGAATTAAATATTTGCTGTTTTCCAAATACATTTTGAGCAAGCCCAGCAAAAACCACCCAGTTTTCCAGTCGTCTAAATAGCTTCCCATGGTCGAGATCCAATAAAAATAGCACTGACATATTTCCACTGCTTATATTCAAACGTATATCATTAGTCACTTTCGTCAGTGCTGTGGTGCTGTCTGAAGCCTGACTGGAAGACATCATAGCAATTGTTTTTTATTAGGAATTAATGTAACTGATAGAGAACAGTTATTTAAGTTATCTTACTTAAAAATGGCAGGATTGATATTTGTCTGTAGTTGCTTATTTGTGTTTTGTCTAGACTTGGCTCTTTTCAGTGGTTCTGAGAAAACACCAGATGTTAAAGACAAGTTCACAATCTGGACTGGCCAGGATCTTTAAAACATTTTTTTAAAGCTTGTTATCACAAAAGCAGGAGTTATAAGTCTCTAAGCTGGCAGGAGAGGTGTCCATTGAGGGATAATGGGAAATAAGAGCAGGTTTACTTTGCACCGACAACTCAGAGAGGAATTTCTGATGAACTCTGCTGAAACTTTGCCCTTTTTAAACAAAAAAAATTGGCTAAAAACAACATAACCACAATGAAAAGGCCACTGGGAACACTTTTACAATCAATCAAAAGCTGATTGAAGTGCAACTTTAATGAAAAGTAGTCAGCCGCCTTGGAGAACCAGCACCGTCCTCCTTTTATGCTGGACTGACAATGACTTCCTTTAAGGAAAAGAAGCAGAAGGAGATGTTTAAATCACTCAATGGAGCCTATTGAACACTGCCGGCTTTTTATTGAAGATTTAGGTGATTAATGGATGCCGCCGGGAGAGAATTTGGCTTTCAATTGCTGGACTCAGCACGAATGTCAGGATGCTGGCCTTTTCAAAAAAAGGAAGTCCCTGTTCTTCATCAACCACAGGGACTATAAAGTCATCGATTTGAGTTTTGCCGCTAAAAAGCGAATCATCTTAAAATGCAAAACAGATGAGAAAGTTGAAGTCAGGCAGACAATGAGGGCACAACTCGGCACCCAACCTGGCTACTGACTGTTCTCTGACCTTTTAACGTGCAAATCAGCAGTAAATCCCAGACTTAAATGTACGAATAACCCCAGGCTCAGTAATCACCGCAGGCTCCACCGGAGCTAAATATACAGGAAGCTGCGATCCTACTTGTAAACTGCCTCCGAGCCTGGCTGGATTTTTTTATTATTTTTTTTATTTTTCACCC
Organism: Oryzias melastigma; assembly: GCF_002922805.2. Lineage (NCBI taxonomy): Eukaryota > Metazoa > Chordata > Actinopteri > Beloniformes > Adrianichthyidae > Oryzias > Oryzias melastigma. The sequence continues at coordinate 9,256,517 of NC_050530.1, read as the reverse complement.
CGCCGCTGGCAGAGCTATGCTTTCTTCAGTTATGGGGGAGCAGACAGCATGATGAAAGGACTAAAAAATAAAAAAGCTTCACTTTCGGTGCGTGTATGTGTGGAAATTGCAAGAAAAAGAGAGTTAAAGAGCGGAACCCTACAAGGAATAGGAATGCACACTTGGGAAGCAGGAAATTTCGATCCTGTCAGAGAGGAAGAGAGACAGTGGACTATCAGCTTTCACAAAGGAGATAAATGCGGACTGTGTACCATCATCTATACTGAGACACAGTCCCAAACTGGGACCTCTGTGACACTCAGATTGAGTTCTTTTCGGAGCTCTGAGGCACATCTTTTCATACCTGAAAACAAAAGAAATCTATTATCATCAACAGCAGCTCCATTAACCATTTGGCCCTCTGGTATCACACCATAATTCCTCTCATTAACAAGCAGACTGGATCCTCTCCTAGAGGTGTAAAACCCTGGACGTTTAGCCCCCGTTCAAACGTTTAGGTGTGACCGCCGGGATTTTGAAGTCATTTAATCAAAACCTTCAGACCTCAGAGACCGTCTGTGTGCTGCTATCACAGGAGTTAAAAGTGTTCTGGCTCTCAGTAATCTGGTTGAAGGGCAAATTTTGTTACCCATAACCCCTCTGGCTCATAAGGCAAACAACTAGTATAAACCAGATTCCGGATCAAATGACATCTGTCACTTAACATGCCGGCGGATTATGGAATCTCAACTGACTGCAGGTTTTTTATGCAGTCACCATTTTTCATTAGATTAGAAATCAAGTTTTTCCTTATTTGTTTCAAGCAATAACCCAGAATTAGATACTCCAGAAAGAGCTGAAAAGGAGGAAAATAATGCATCTGTTTTGACTGGAACACTATGAACAGGTTTATCAGTATTAGTCAGAATATTTATACTCAGGATGGGGAATTTATCACACACTGAGCAGCTCATTTTGCTTGTAAAAGTTGATGAAAGAAATGTGATTTTAGACAACTTTTTTTGCAAGCAACATCGTAAAAATCAGACTGGCTTGAGAAATATTTGTTTAGCCCTCTTTTATTCCTCCATTGTGCCTCTCTGGTTGTATGAATGTATAAAATATTTTTCCTTTTTCATTTTTTTTATTATTATACGGCTCATCAAGCAAAACTAAGCAGTCAGATAAGTCAAACTGTTTTCACAAACAGTTGAAGCACAGTACGGCTAGAAGCCTTCTGACTACAATACCCATAATGCTTCAGCAATACTTCAAGTAGTGCGGCTTCGTAAGTTACTAAAGTTGCACCAACATATTTTTTGCATGGTGTGTATGAAAGATAAACAGTTTGAAGTCAAAATTCACACTTAAGGCACACCTGATTTTTAATATATTTATTTAATTTAAGGATTTAAAAAGTTAACCAAACGCCAAATCAACTTTTTTTTTGGCTGTTGACCTTTATAAAAGGGGATTTAAAGTTTTTGTCTGTTGGTCATTGCCAAATTCTTGACAAATTAAAATAAACTTGGTTAATTCAGAAATACAGTCAAAACCCCAGTTGTCTGCTGCCCCCTACAGGTTGAATCCAAGTATTACATTTGAATTTTGTGATTGGTCAAACCATTTTAGTCCCATGTAATTTCAGAAGTCCCATGTCATGATCTGCAGCTCCAGTAATGATAACACCCCAGCCCCACCCCTCTAACTGGATTTAAATTTTGGCTGTGGGTGGAGTCAGCCTCCAACTTCCTGTTTGGTTATCCTTGAAATGGTCAGAAAAATCTGAAAGGGGTCACTTAATTAGCTCTGATTTAATCTGAGGTGCACATTTTTGGCTGAAATGCAACATAAACAGTAAAATCACCTTTCTATTTTTTTTTTTTCCATTAAGATGGTCCAATATGTTACAGGATGTTTTATTTTGAAAGGAAGTCATGCGATCCTCATCAAAAGTTGGAAACTGTTTTATACTTAAAAAATATTGTAAATTCCAAAAAACATATTTTTTATAATAGGAACAATAACATAAATACAAAGAAGTGTCTTATTTTTCTAAAGGAAAAAGTAAAACTTTGTTGCTTCTTCTGGAAGAAATCGACTTGAATGGAGAGTTCTAGACCCCAGATGTTAACTAAATCAGAAACTGTCAAAATATCTAAAACACCTGTGATTGGATAAACTGCAGCATTTTTATGCCGACGTTTTGTTTTTTGACGAAATCTTCCTATCCTGCGGATTTCCCAGCAGTCCATCAGAATCCTGACATGAACTTACAGTTCAAAGGAATCTAGAACTTGCAGCACCTCCTGTTTTATAGATGATCTTTGACAGATTTTAAAATGTTTTTTTATTGAAAATTACGCTCTGTAATTAATTAAAGGCTCTTAGATTAATAACCCTTCTGTTTTTGTCTTATTTTATACTTTTATCATCATTATTGTGTTTGGATCCAGGATTTCATGCCAACCAGGGTCTGTTAGAAGGTTGGTTGCCGACTCTTCTCCTGCTCAGAGACTACAACATCCCTTCTCTCTTCACCATGTATAGGTAAATCCACTTTTATACCTTTCAACTCGTTTCATGAGCAGAGACACATTCTCCTGCCCTCTGAGCAAGCTTTAATATTTCAAAGATTTAATGCTAGAGGGTCCTCATTAGCTTATTTTGTTCACCATCTGCTAACTCCTCCGGAAAGACGTGCTGGAGTGGATGAGCAGAGAACAGGCAGCAACTCCTCCTCTAGATAACCTACATAACCCCCCGCTTATTTATCCATTCGTGTTTTGTACGTTTACTTTTGTTATCTTCCAGTGAAATGGAGCTCCGGAGTTCTCTGGAGATCCTGCTGGAGCTGGAGGTGTTCGTCAAAGACAGTGGGCCCAATCCGTTCACCTCCCAGAAACCGGAGCAGGTCCAGTCCTGCCCCAACAAAGATCCAGTCTACTGCAACTCTCATTTCATCCGATTCCAAGGACTGCTGCCTCGTGAGGACTTTGAGGATTCGATTCCAACAAGCAGCTCAGCATCAAGTTTGTGAAAAAAACAACAACCAAAAAAAACTTTAGACTTTGATTTGGTTTGTTCCAAACCCCAGATCTGACAAAGAGCCTGCTGTTCACATTTATAGTGGATTTTGATTTTAAAAAATGTTAACTTGGTGTCAGAAATACCATGATCTGCACATTAATAAAGCTGCAATTACAATATGGTGGAAAAATCCGATTCATCTCCAAGAAACCACTTGAGTTTTGCCTTTGTTTACGCTCCAAAGGGTTACATTACTTGCTTATTGTTATGCGACCATAATGATTCCAAAAGGAGTTCTGTCGTTCTCTGATTTGATCTGTGCATAAAACAATTCTCAAATCTCACAAGAGCTTCATGTGAACTCATTAAACGGCAGTCTCTGCTTGTCTAAAGTTTATTAAGAAAATTGTATTGATAAGTCTTCTAGTGAGTAGAAATACTGTTGATTTTGACATGTTAAAGACCCACTAAAAAAATGTGTTTTTAATGTGTTCTTGTGAGATTTTACATGTAAAGAAAATTGAGATTAAAATTGCATCTGAGAATTTCTTTGTTCAAATTGTGGTGAATCAGGAGCAGACAAAAAAAGTTTGTAAACAGATGGATGATGGGAAATGAGGGCAGACTTACTCCAGTCATGCCCACAGCTCCTCAGAGGTCAATTCCAGAGGAACTCTTGCTACTCTGCAGAAACTATGTCCTAGAAAACAAAACTGATTGATTTTACAATAGAACCAAAGATGATCAGAGTGAGTTTTTAAAGGATTTTTTCCCCCAAATGTTGGTACATTTTTTTACACCTTTATTTAACCAGGGGGAGTCCCATTGAGATTTAAAGAATTAATGTTATTTTTTAACAGCTGTTCTTTAAAATATGAAAAAAAGAATTGAATAGGAAAAATAAGCAAAAATATAACAAGAAGGTTAAAAGTATTTTTGTAAGATTGTCCAGGAAAATATTACAGTTACAAATGTATTATTACAGCATTAACATTTATTTGCATATTTTGACGTCTTTAAAGAAAATATGATACATTTACCGACCCTATTTTAGCTTAAATAGTTAAAGATTTTCTTTTACTTTTGGTTTTATTTAGCCAGGAAATACTTTTCTTTCAAAATAAAATAAAATGGAAAAGCAAGGAAATAAAGAGCGCGACACCGCCCTCTTGTGGTCAACCGGTATCAATGCACCCAGGTTCAGGCAGGGTCAGTTGGTTTTATAACCAACACCCAGTAGGGGGGATTTAAGTACTCTGGCATTGTGGGTAATTGCTCTGGGTTGCTCACAAAAATAAAAAATATATATATTCTTTTGAGATGCTTTTAGTTTCCAAATTGAGACTTTATCATCCTAGCTTGTTTTAGTGTGTGTAAACAGCTGTTTTATGAACACAACAGACATCAATAAAACTAAAGGGTTTTTGTAAGAAATATATTTTTATTATTAAAAGAAAAAGTAGGAAGATTAATAGTTTCAAACTGATTTTGAGCTTGTTTTCTTTACTGCACATATTATATAAGGAGGCAGCTTTTGAGAAGAGTATAGACTCTTCTAGAAGGCAAAGTGTGGCTACTATATCTGGCATGGTAGCCCCCCTTCCCATCCCCACACCCCTCGACAGGCTGCTCAAATATCACACCAGAAGAAACTTCTGTGTCCCGCTCATTCACACAGACCAACATGACAGAACCAGGGAGGTAAGGAGAACACGGTTGATTTGGAGTTATAGATTTTGGGAAAATCTCAAAACATTGACACAGAGTTTTTAATCACCAGAAGTGTTCAGGAACCCGAGGTCAAATCCATGGCGTTCAGGTCTCAGAAGGAGATGTTTGAGAAGATGGAGGAGTCTTTTAAAGTCTGCGCTCACTGTGAAAAACGACCAGATCAGCTGTCAGGGTCACGGAGCTTAAAGCGCTGTGCCAGGTGAGTCAAAACACGTTTTATCTCCTAAAAAAGAGGAGTTTTGAAGTGTTTTCCTATGTTTTTTCAGATGTCTGAATGTTTACTACTGCTGTAAAGAGTGTCAGAAAGAGGACTGGTCCAAACACAAGAAGTTCTGCTCACAGTTGCGTCAGGCGGCCATCGATAGAGTCGTGGAGTGGCTTGTGTTTAAAGGTATTGTCAATAGATTTCAAAAGAAAAAACAAACATTACTGATCAGCTTTATCCCTCATTTCCTCCCTTCAGGAGATCTTCCATTCCCCACTGACAAATGGTCAAAGCCCCAGTCGGAGGTCAAAGGTTGGGACGACTGGCTTGTCATGCAGGGAGATCTCAACCCACGACTGGATCCCATCGTAAACGGGGAAAATATGAAGAACTTGTGGACTGACGGCAGGCCTCAGCCCAGCGATGAAGAACTGAGGCAGTCCCTGTGGAGGGTCTGCAGTGAGTTCTTCTCCAGACCCCTGACGATAGCCTGGGGAATGAGGCTGTTCGGCCTCGACCCCTGCTCCAAACCCCTCACCGTCCATCTGGTGGGAGCGGGCCACAACGAGACGCTGGCGGCCCGACTCACTGACTACGACGAGCTCAACCACATGTTTCCTGGCCACCAGGGCATTGAGATCGTCATGGTTGGACCGGAGGTGGTGAACGGCCCCATTGTGAGGCCTCCTCTGAGGGCGTTCGGCCCCAAGCAGAGGGTCTACATCAGCGCCTATAAGGGCCTCTACCATCAGTTCTGGGAGGAGGTGGTGGAGAAGGAGGAAGCGGCCAAACCGGATCTGGTGGTTGGATTTCATCCAGGTAACAACTTTTATTTTCCTTTTTGATGCCACATTAGCTTCACCACAAATGAGTAATATTTGCTAATCGTTTTCACTCAAGGCTTTGATGCCAGTCAAGCCTTAGACGAGGGCTGGCTTCCCACACTTCTGCTCCTCAGGGATTACGAGATTCCTTCTCTTTTCACGGCTCTCAGGTGAGTTTTAGCCATCAGTGTGCAAACCAGAATTAAAAAAAAAGAAACACAATAGCTCTAATACACCTAAACCTAACAACTTACTGAAAGGAATCGTACAATCCCACATAAAATGATCAAAAATCTAATTAATCAGGTTTTAGTTTAAACAAATACTCTTTGAATTCCAGGAAAGCAGAAATACAAAAGTTCTTTCTTTGTCAATTATTTCTAGAATGTGCTATAACGGGGTCCGCAAACAACGGCCCACGGGCCAGATCTGGCCCTCATCCACATTTGGTCCTGCCTCCCCAAACACTATTATTTATAGAGATATATTCTTTTTTTTTTTTCTCTCTCAATCTGGCCAATCGAGAACCACATAGAACGTGACTTATTCCATCCTTCTGCAGTCTGAACTATGACAGGAGAGGATAGACTTTGTTTAATTTTTAAAAATGTTTTGGTATTATTTTTCTTACAGAAATGAATAATTTAAAATGTGGCTATGTGTGGCTTTCTGGAAAGACATAAATGTTTACGTTTAGGCTGTGATTGTTGCACTTTTTCTATTAGCATACAAATCGTGCTATGAACAATTTTTGCAAAAAAATAAAAATAAAAATTCCCAGAAGTCTTTGCGAAAAACCAGTGTGTATTGTTGCGAATATAGACCACAATGCATTGCGTTTGAACAATTTTTGCAAAAAAAAGTTAAAATATAATTTTCTAACAAACTATCCATATTTTCATCATTAGAACACAGTAGAGTCATAAATAAACGTTGCAAAATGTTCGTATTGATTAAATTTTCACAGTGAAATTGATGACATCATATCCACCAATTAGGGGAAAAATGTAGTGAGCATTGCTTTTAAAATTCAAGACACTAGATAATCCTGCACTGTATAGTTTTTTAGTAGTCAGGGATTAGGATGGGAATTTGGATTTTGATGATGTCATCAATAGTTGCCGGTCAGCTACGTTACCGCGGAGCAGCTAGCGCTCAGAAATACATAACAACATTGGTTTTATATCTTAAAAAAGGTAACGCTAAAACAAAAAAGTCATTACTTACATTTGAATGTAAACCTCTGAGCTTCAGAGCTCACTCAGAAGAAGAAAAGCGTTTCTCCTCTGCGGCTTGTCCAACTTGGCTCGCCCTACCGGCGGAGGGATACGGAGTCCATTTGCTCTATCCTTAAATACCTACTTCAGACTCCCCTTTTTCTTTAAATGCCCCTTTAGTTGGAGGGACGAAGGACGATTTCGGCCTTAAATCATATATTGAAGGCTCTTCCTGGCACTGCCTTCTGGAAGCAGGACCCTGGTTTGTGCCCTGTTGACGCTGGGTTTATCGACGCGGAACCCCCAAGCGATGGAGGGCTTTGTATTCCTCCGCTTGGAAGGTAGTCCCTTAAAAAAAACAATTTCAGACAACACTAGCATTACAAATGGAGGGAAAAATTCAGATTGGGCCTTTGTCTTTTTTTCTCTTTTTTTATTATTTATTTATTTATTTATTGTTGGTTTTGTTTTTTGTCATTTTTATTTCTTTAGTTGATTTTCATTTGTTTTTCATCAGGTTTAAGGGCATTGCTCCCCTTTACCTAAACCTATATCTAGTCTTGCTAAAAACGTTGCCTTTTAGCTAATTCACATTGAGCAACTGTTTGGTTCTTTTCTGTATGCAGATGTTTGTTCTCTTTCTTCTCACGTCGTCTCTGTGAGTTGATCCACACGTTTGATATTCTTTGCCGCTGTGGTCACTGACGTCTGTCCTCTTTGCTCAGTGAGACAGAGATGACCTACTCTCTGCAAATCCTGCTGGAGCTGGAGATGGACATGAAGGGCAGTGGAGCCAACCCCTTTGGGTCGCTGAAGCCAGAAGTGGTGGGCTCGTCTCCCAACAGGCCTCCTGTCTACTGCAACTCGCACTACTTCTGTTTTCAAGGCCTGTTGGAAACTGTCGAGTTTGATGAACCAGAGGAAACGACAACTGCATGAGTGCTTGTTTATAGTTTAGATATCTTATTTTTATGTTACAAATGTAAAAAATATGAATAATAAATGTGTAAGTGTATCTAACATTAACCAATGATCTTTTAATTCCTCGTCTTTATTTGATGATGTACAATTATTCAAACAATA
>NC_050530.1:9191865-9248305 GCF_002922805.2 Oryzias melastigma | reverse complement strand
GTGTACCTTCTAACATTAACCAATGATCTTTTAATTCCTCGTCTTTATTTGATGACGTGCAATTATTCAAACAATATTGAAATGTTATTGCAGTGTCAGTAGAGAGCAAATAGACTGAGTCAGTCAAACGTCTAGTCAAATTTCAACTGAACTTTTGTATTTGTTAAAACTATCTGTTTATTAGGTTTAAGCTTAGTTTATTTGCTCCCTTGTTAATAATTATTTATAAAATTAAATAAAAATTCCCAATCGAGAAAAAAAAGAAAATTTAAAATTATTGAAAATCTTATTTCACCGTTAGCACCACCTTAGCATTTATCCTCAGTATATGCAGCAGCTATATATAACTGACAATGAGGTACACACACACAAAAACAACGTTTAGCAATAGTTAACGATCCTACATGTCATCTGAAATGGTTTAAATAACCTTTCTGAGACAAAGGAAACGGCTGCAGAAATCCTTGCGGCAGAAGGGGATCATTACAGACTGGTCTGGTCAGGCCAACTGGGATGCCAGGAAACCAGGAGGATGAACCAATTGTTAATATTCACCACAGTGAGAATGAAGATGCTCACAAAAATGTTCATTATTTTCTCTGACAATGTAAAATAATTGTGAGTATTATTTTAAAAAGGCTGCAGTAATGTTCTTTCATGGAGCCAATATGTCTTTCCAAACAAAGGAAGCCATCCAAAACCATCTCTTTCTTTGCTTTCCTTTGGGAATTGAACCGTTCACCTCCATTTAACCCTCCTCCTTCCCATCATCCACCCTCATGCCCTCCTTCTCTGCATCCACTAACCTCCTCTAAAGTTTTCCTCTACACAATCACTGTCATCTGCAAACATCACGATCCAACAGAGACTCCTGTCTAACCTCATCTGCCAGTCTGTCAATCACAACAAGCTGATCCCAGTCCCACCTCCACCCTCAGCTTCCCTGTCACACCAACAGCACATCTCATCACTGTCATACTGCTCCCATGTACTGCTCTCTGGGTTTGATTGCATGAAAATTCACCTCTTACATCAGCTTAGCTTTTACTTCTCTTTCCCATAAATTTAATGTGTGACTCATCACGTGTTCTCCTTCGAATGTGTTCATGTTTGATAGATAGATAGATAGATAGATAGATAGATAGATAGATAGATAGATAGATAGAAACCATACAATAAGATACGATAAATAAAAAACAATATGATAAATGTGACGCGAAATGATTGATGCAATAAGATAGATTAGATGCGACAGATGCAATATTATTGATTAGATATGATAGATGCAAAACAATATCTTAGATATTTACCATCTACAGAAAGTCGTGGCTGCCTTCATTGTGTTTTTTTCCTAGTTTTTTTCACATTGGGATCTTTTCTCTCTGCTTTCATCGTTCTTTATGCTCAAATAACTTTTATTATATGTTTTTTTCTGTTTTCCTGTCGCTTTAAATGACTAAAATAATTTCCTGTCAGACTTCATGGGTTTCAGATTTGTATTTTTTCCCTTGTTTTTCATGAATTTCCCATGTTTGCTTAATTTTGCAGGATTTTATGTGTCATTTCCTCAAATTTCTGCTGCAGTCCGGGGGGAATGGATCACACTTCCTCTTTATTTGTACAGTATAGTTTTTTCTTTTGTGTTTAGAGGCTGTAACACGGTCAGGCATATTTATTTACCTGTAATCTCATTCACAGACACAGTCATCACTCATTAAACCTCATTTTTTAAAAATATTTTTATTAATTAAAATGTTTTTTCATTTAAAAACCAACAAAAATACAATGAGAGTAAAGCAAGAAAAACATTTATTTTGAAAACAGAAATAATGTCACATGGCCTTTCTTGTTTGAGAATGTTTTTTAAAAGAAAGCATTCGGAAACATTTGCACCTAAATCGTCAAACAAAGGCTGTAGAAGTTGCTAATTTAAGTGCGTTTAAAGTTACAGATCCCTAACAGTGTAAAAATGAGGTCCAGTGTAAAAAGAATAAGATTTAAGACTGTCAGAAAAGCCACCATAAACTGAATTGCCCAAATGCAGTAGCTGGGTGGGCAGGATCCAGGGCGAGGATTGTTTCTGAACATGAACACGGGCCACATGATTGCCGCAAATATGTACAGCACCACGGAGATCACCAGGAATATGAACACAAACCTGTCCAGATTGAAAGGCAGACATTTTTTAAGTTTTTTAAAGATGTTGGTGGCTATGATCACAGGCAGGATGGGGAAAGGAATGATGTAAGCAATGACACAGAGGATCAGAGCCGGCGAATCCCTGTAGCCAGTCAGCGACACAAAAATCATGCAGCTCACAAAGGCTTCCATGACTTTCCAGAATCCAGGCAGAGCAGCCAGATAGCTTCCCTTCTTCTTATCAAAGACTTTGTCCTTCACCACTTCCAGAGTGTAGACAAAACCAGACAGGAACGCAAAAACAGTCACGATCCAATTGTAGAGGCATGTTTTGCAGATGTAGAAGTTAGCATATGTTATGGCAACCGAGACAGTCATGAGCGAGGAGGACATGGCCATCCCTGTGGTGAAGTCATCCCAGTCCATGCAAAACATATTCAGGATAATGTCCAGCTTGAACATCTCGATGATGGTGATGAAGAGGGTCATGAGGGGGCAGAAGGCCCAGGCGAACATCCCATATATCCAGTAAGTGTGGCTGCTGAATCCTCTGAGCAAACCCAGGATGAAGGTGATCACACACAGGATGATCTGAGCCATGTGCAGCCCTCCACGTCCAGAGAGGAGAGTGGATGGGGAAAACACAGCCTGGGAAAGTGTGTCTTTGATGCCATCGATGCATCCCATTTTTGCTGAATAAAAAAGGCCTGACAAGAGGGTAAAAAGACTTCGCAGTTCCACACAGCTGGTAGAGGCAGTTTGTCTGATATGTTCTTGCTACATGTGTAAAGGTTTTACCACTTATCTGGTTTGCATACATTCTGAAACTGATAAATGTCTGCTCTGCAAACCATTAAGTGTTTCACCCCTAAATGACTATGTGACTGTATTAATTCAGATAAAAAAACACACCAGGCAAGCACCAATATTACAGTCTCGTTTTATCGTTTGAATTAGTAAGCGGTGTATACTCATTTAACATTTTTAACCTTGTCGGGTAACAGTCCCATTCTCCACTGTCTAACACTTGCGGTTCAGTGTCTTGCCCAATGACACTTCAACACATGGGCAGGAAGGGTGGGAACCAAACCTACAATCTTCCAATCAGAGATTGACTGCTCTACCTCTGCACAACGGCTGAATAATGTATTAATTCATTAATATAGTATTGTGATTCAAAGAAAGGCACATTTGATCATGAAATAGAGGCTATTTACCTATGATAAATAGATGACTAACCATGGGTCCCATTAAGTTGCATATATATATATATAAAAGACAATAAATAATTTACTTGAGTTGCTTTTAAATTAATTTTCTTGTTTGTGCTCCATGTGCTTGGTAGTATTTTATTAGTTCTTTTTTTTTGCTTGAAAAAACTAATAAAAACAAAATAAGGAGCAAATAAGCAATGAAATTTAAGAAAAAAACAAGCAATTATTTAAATAATCACAATAAATTAATTGATTCGTTACAATTAATCCAGATTAATGTTAAAAAGTGACTAAGTAGGGCAAAGGTTGTCTCCTGGTGGACATGTTTGGGTACTGCAGTTTTTGTTTGTTTTAATATCGACGAGACAGTGCCGTTTATCTTGTAAAATTCTATTTTTTGTAATAATTCATTATGACTTAAATTAATTGTATGTGAATTGTTAAAAAATGATATTTGCTTTTTCTTTTGCTGCAGTTTTTTTTTTTTTTTTTTGACATGGTAGCCTTTTTAGTGTCACACCTACCCAACTGTTTTCGTCCCCAAACATATATACAGTCTGTGTCCCCAAACAATGTATTACTTTAAAAAAAATGAATAAAAAGTGGTTAACACTTTCATTTCCATTTTCAAACAATTATTTTTGGGCGTTATTTTGAAGTAGGAACGTTTTGTCAGTCCGTGTTTACGGGGAAGATAAATAGAAAGGACACAAGGAAGTTGTTGTCAGTAGGAGGATCTGGGCTGGTTTTGGGACTGAAATGTGTTTTCTTTTTTTCCTCTTTAAGGCTGTAAGCTTGTAAAATCCATTCTGGAGGAGGCCGTTGCCTTGTTGGAGCTGTATTTAGTCGTAATGATCATTTCCTTTTCCTGGGCCATTTATTTCATCTTCGTGTCGAAGCCTCTGTTTGGGAAAGCTTAGCTAACCCAACGGTTAGCAATGGGTCGATGACAGAAACTGTAGCCCGGGAGTTTTGTCGATGCCGTTTCAGTAAACTGGTTTAAGATGGATTTCTCTAAATTTTTGGACGATGATTTTGACGTGAAGGACTGGGTGAACGGGGCTTTCAAAGTGGTGCAGAAGGAAGCTCCGGGGAAGGCGGACACGCACGCAGCAACCCTGGTGATGAAGCTGCAGCTGTTCATCCAGGAGGTCAACAATGCCATCGAGGGTCAGTAAATAGATATTTATGACTTTATGTTATTGTTTTTACCAGTTCCACTTTGTCATCGTGTTTATCTGCCGAAATCTATTTATTTTTTTACAAGTAGCTACTCAAAGTTTAGACTTTAATCTTTTTTAAATGTTATTTCTGGTGATTTAAAAGCTTTAAAACTATGGTTTCAATCGTTTCTTCTCTATTTAGTTATATTTTAACTAAATATGTATATAAAGGAGACTGTTTTAAAACAGAAGTGTACAATCCATAAATAGAAAAGTATATTGTCTTTTTTTTCTTATAATTTTGTTTTCACAAAAGGCAGAAAAGTAGTTTTGGTTGAATGCTGAATGACGTGCTTGATTTATATTTGATTATTTAAGGCAATTTCATTTTGAATAGCAGAAGTATGACAGATATATTATTGTAATAAAATGATAGCAAGCTTAATAGTATTATTATTATTATTATTATTAACATCTGTTGTTTATCCAAGATTACAACCTCAGATTTTCTTGGATTATTGTGGAATTTGCAGATAATCTTAAAGACCCAGTCTAATGAATGTCATGCTTTTAATGTTTTTAACATGTTTTTGCAGCATTTTTCTGATGATATATTTAAAAAAAATAGCTTAAAATTGCCTTTCCGAGCATTTATATATTTAAAATGTTGGGACCCCGAGCATCCGGGGAAAAAAATCAGTTTAAAAAGAGCCTATTTGTGGCGTGAAAAAAACGCTGGGCAGGTCATGAACTTCCTGCTCCATTCCATTCCGATGCATCCGACTAGATCCATGTACGTCTTCGTTTTTTTTTTTTATCCAAGTTAGCATCTGGCTAAAACTGTACAGCTGGAGAGCTTCAATATTGCTCGCCCTTTTTGTTACTACATTCACTTTAGATTGAGGGGCAGTAAACAGAGAAATGATGGGAAATGAAGGCAGGCTCACTCCATGCCAATTTAAAGAATTTCTACCACTCTGCAAAAACTATGTCCTAGAAAACAACACCTTTTTTTTTTTTTAGCTGAGTCATAGCTAATCATAATTAAAATACCCTTGGATATGCTTTTACAATTGTAAAAAAGAGGAATGATGTAGGATTTTAAAGGATGCTTTAACAACTGATAATAACATCTTTGCACAGAGAGCAGTAATCAAGCCCTCCAAAATATGCCGCGAGTCTTGCGAGATGTGGAGGCCTTGAAACAAGAAGCTTCCTTCCTGAAAGAGCAAATGGTCCTGGTGAAAGAAGACATCAAGAAGTTTGAACAGGACACGGTGCAGTCCATGCAGGTGTGTGAGCACTTTTACTGGTAAAGATGTTGAAATTAGGGCTGCAGGCATTTAGGGAAAAATCAATGAGGGGATGTAGAATGTTAAACAAATAACATCCATGTTGCTCCTGTGGAAGTAACGGATAGAGTTAAATAGAGGCAGGTGATTCACCATGGTTACCTCTGAAAAGAGGAAAGAAAGGCGAGATGAAGACATGCACAAGGACACTTCAAAAGTAATGATGCAAATTTCTGCCCACACAGCTTTAGAAAAAAAAATTCTTTTGACAAAAGTATTATGACTACCGGTAAGTCTGACACTGAATTCTTTTCAACAGGTGCTGGTGGAAATAGATAAGGTGAAGAGTCGAATGCAGCTGGCAGCTGAAGCTCTGCAGGAGGCAGACAAATGGAGCACGCTCAGTGCTGACATAGAGGAGACCTTCAAGACACAGGTAAAAGTTAAACACATTTTCCCTTTTTTATGTTTCTGTTAATGTTTCTTAAAATTATTTGATATGACTTTCCTCATAATAGTGATTCTCCTGCTACTTTCCATACGTTTACTCAAACACACTTTTAGCAATCTTGGTATCAAAATGTTCAGCTCGTTCAGAACATTATTGCTTGTGCTATTAGTATTTATAAACTTGATAGTTTTTGAAATATTGAGCAAAATATTCTCTATAGGAAATTAATGAGAAATTTCTCAAATCCCTCAAAAACTTACAAACCCATGAATGTCTGCGTACTTTCAGCTAGACACCATTCAAACTTTAAAAAAATGTTCAGCAACTACTCTTTTTCTTTTCTTTTTTTTGGGGGGGGGGGTTGGAAATTAGTGAAAATTAGCTTTTAATTTAGCAACATGCTAGCTGTTTTTGTCTAATTTTGAAAATGTTCTTGTTCTTTAGGCAAATTTGGAATTTAGCTTATATTTTCAGCATTATGCTAGCTGTTTTGTGAAAAAGCTCTTCAGGCAAATTTGGAGTTTAGCTAATATTTGTAGCATTTTTGTAGCTTTTTGTCAAAATTACTATTCCAGGTTTTTTTTTTTGACAAATTGGACTTTAGCCAATATTTTAGTATTAAGCTGTTTTGTCAAAATTATTATTTTTTTTAAGTTTTTGGCAAATTTTGAGTTTAGCTAATATTTTAGCATTATGCTAGCTGTTTTGGCAAAATGTTTCAAATTTTTGGACTAATTTTGCATTTTGCTAATATTATGGCAAGCTTTCAAATTTAGCTATCATATTCGCTTGATCATTTTCCACTTTCAGTTTCAGCATTTTTAGTGCTGAAAAAAAAAAGACAAAATTAATGTTAAATCCCAGTTTTTGAAAGGAAAACAAAAAAAACTTTTAAAATCTTGTACAACAAAAACATTTATTTAAAATGTGTGTTAAGCAAATATGCCTTTAAATAAAAAAATGAATAAATACATTGTTTATTTTTATTTAATTATAAAAATGTGACCTTTATCATAGCTTGCAGTGATGTTTAAAACAAACAATATTATATTTATTTAAGCAATAAATGTTTTTTTCTTGTTTTTTTTTTTAGGACTTTGCACTTATTTCCTCCAAGTTGACTAGCATGCAGAACAGCTTAGCCATGCTGGTGGACACTCCAGACTACTCTGAGAAGTGTGTCCACCTCGAGGCCTTGAAGAACAGACTGGAGGCCATGGCTAGTCCGCAGATCGTAGCTACTTTTAATTCAATGTCAATAGGTAACGCATTTTTCCCCCCATTTTATTCCATTTTATGTTTTTTTTAACTAAACAAACTCGTTTCTTTCTCCTGCAGACCAAGCCAAGCTGTTTGTTAAAGTCTTTACAGAGATTGATAGGATGCCTCAACTTCTGGCGTACTACTACAAGTGCCACAAGGTAGATAGAAGTCTCCATTTAAGCTTTTTATTCCAAAATCTCCAGTCCTGTATTTAATTTGACCTCTTTCTTTGACCTCTTTAGGGTCAGTTGGTGGGCATTTGGCAGGATCTCTCTCAGAGCGAGCTCAGTCTGAATCAGCAGCTGTCAGAGTTTTATGAAACCCTGCTCTCGACGTGGCATGTTCAGCTCCAGTGGTGCACACAGGTGAACCACGCCCCAGTGTGTCATCTCATTTGTGCGTGCTGAAATAACTGTAGCCTTTCGTCTGAAACCTTTGCAGGTGTTCAAAAACCCTTATGAAGTGGTGACAGTGCTGCTTATTCAAACTCTGGGGGCCATGGTGCCATCCATCGCCGTCTGCTTGAGCACCGCCATGGAGCGAACGCACCAAGAGCAACGCCTGGAAACTCTCCTGGAGCTTCACCTCACGACGTCCACCTGTGGACACAACCTGGAAGCAGCCATGCTGCCGCACCTCGGTCCGTGCTAACGCGAGAGTCTGGATTTCCCTTTAAAAAAATTAAGATATTTATGTTTTTTCACTGTTTTATTTCCTCCTCAGCTGAGAATAACCTCCTGAAGGTAAATGAGTTGGTGTGTGCCATGTATGACCCCTATAAGTCATATCAACTGCAGTACGGGGAGCTGGAGGAGGCGCACCTCCTCATCCAGATGAGTGCCGTTCCTTTGGTGAGACGCCGCACTCGTACACAGATTTACAAATCATTTCCTAAGTGATCACATCTTTTTTTTTCTAACCATGACTTCTTTGTTTTAGGAACACGGAGAGGTACTAGATTGTGTTGAAGAGTTGAACCACTCTGTAGGGAAGTTGTTTGGCCTGGCGAGTGCAGCAGTGGACCGCTGTGTCAAACTGACTGATGGACTTGGCGTGTGTGGCCTCCTGAAAGCTCTCAAAGCCCTCTTCACAAAGTAAACAGCCTTTAACCAAAGTCTCAACGTGTCTGTGCTATTAATCAACCATGAAAGACTTGTCTGATTCTAGATATAATCTCGTTGCTTTAGTTTTTGTGGAGAGTGAGGGATTGAAACCACATGTTTTCCAGGTACGTGTCGGATTTTTCCACAACACTACAGTCAGTCAGGAAAAAGTGTAAACTCGAGGACACGCCAAGTTCAGCTGCTTTCCAGGAGGACTGGACGGCTTTCCAGAACTCAGTCAGGTGACTGGAATATTTTAAAATATACATACAGTGTTCCCTCGTTTATCGTAGGGATTCTAAAAAATGGTCCACGATAGGTAAAATCCAGACAGACATGAACATTTTGACACTCTTCTCTCTTGTTTAAACTCTCAAAGTTAAAACCTTTGTAGAATTAAATCAAAGATCTGCTTGTGATCAAACATTTACGTAGATTTGGAAATTGGACGAATGTGTGCAGGAGACAAAATATGGAGCTAAAATGATCTCAATCAGATTTGTGCGTGCGCAATTCTTGATTTGTGCGTGAGTTTGGGTTTTCTTAATTTGTAACTAATAAAATACATTTTGTGCATAAGTATAAAGATTATGGAATAAAAAAAATAAAAATTTACACATTCACTAACTGCACACAAATCACTTGTCATGCAGATACAAAAACAAATTTTGTGACACATTGAGTTCAAAGCAGCTGATAATAAAACTCTGATGACCCAGCATTTTGGCAGCATTTAAACGCATCACTTACACAGGAATCTTGGAGATGTGTGTGCATAACAAGAGATTTGTGTGTAGTTTTTAAAGATTTGCGTGTGCAGTTCGTATCAAGATGTTGTAATTTTAAGTTGTGCGTTTGTATGCTGTAATTTTTTTTTATTTTTAAACTCAAAACAAAATGTAATGTATTAGTTACAAATCAAGAATTACACGCGCACAAATCAGGGTGAGTCTATTTTCTCTCCATAGATACGGCATAGAGGAGATGGATTGACCAGGTCAATAGCCAATCAGGATGCAGAACACAGTATGCTGTTTTTAGAAACAAAAGATGAGAAATTGCTCTGAAAAAAATCTTTACAAGTCCGTGAACGATTAGCTACGATACAGCGAGGGGACAATTTGTATATATTAAGGACGCATTTGATTGAACTACACATGGTTTGATCTTTGCAGGATCATTTCCACATGTGGAGAATTGCTAAGGCAGTGTGGGGCCTTTGAGCAGCAGCTCTCCAACAAGTGAGACAAATGTTTTTTCATGCCGTTTTATTCATTTTTTTTAGATCATCTTATTATTATTATTATTATTATTATTTCTATCTGGAATTAAGCAGAGATTCTTGATTCTTCCCTCTACAGGATTTTGAGCACGGCAGGTAAACATTTGTCCGAGTCATACAGCCCACGCAGCCTGACAGGCATCCAGGAGGCCAGCGCCACGGAGAGGAAGAACGCCACGAAAAACCCCTGGCAGGAATACAACTACCTCCAAAGAGGAAGCGTAGCTGAATACAACAATTTGATGGAAGTCCTTTACTCTCTAAAGGTACGGCGCAGAGTTCGGGCTCTAAAGAAAACTGTTCTTCAGACAACAATCCTTACCCATCATCCCACAGGAGAAAGGCACAGGCAACTCCAACCTGTTAGCTGAGCCCAGAGCAGCTCTGACCAGACTCAACCAGCAGGCCAACCAGCTGGCCTTCGACTCCGTCTTCCTGCAGATCAAACACCAGCTCTGCCTTGTGTCCAAGATGGAGGTGATTGCATCTCGAGTTTCTCAATGATCTGATTTTGAAAACGGATGTGAGCGAGTGTATAGATGGATGGTGGTTGACTTGAGTGCTGGAAGCACTTCTATGTGCTCAACTCTGACCTCATTCTTTTTGCTTCATGTTAAGATTCAAGAGGCTTCTGGCATTGGAGAGAACTTCACCGAGGACCTGCCTACCTTCAGCCTGTCACCGCAAGAGTACATTACAAATGCAAGTCTTGTTTTAGTCTTAGCTTTTTCCTAATTGCAATGGTGTGATTTAATACATAGCTAATGAATAAGCACAAAACATCAGAAAATTTAGTCCTTCTCAATAATAGTTTGTCATTTTTTTTCATATTTCCTGTACAGATTGGACAGTACCTGATGTCTTTGCCTCTTCACCTGGAGCCCTTTGTGACACAAGAAGATCCAGCCCTAGAGATGGCCTTACATGCTGGAAAATTGCCTTTCCCTCCAGAGCAAGGTCAGTACCAAATCAAACTTCTCCAAACTCCAGATTTATTAAACTAACAAAATTCAAATGATTTTGGATGCTTTCTTGTTTTTCTCTGGTCATGAAAAAGCATCAGCTTTAGCGTCCTTGTGCCTACCTCAATCACATTCAGCATGAAACTCTACCTCCCTTCTGTCTCAGGTGATGACCTTCCTGAGTTAGAAAACACAGCAGACTACTGGTTGGGCTCCATCGCCCGGGCAACCATGCAGACCTACTGTGATGCCATTTTGCTGATTCCACAACTTACTCCTCATTCCACTAAACAGCTGGCCACAGATATTGGTAACTAAACTGCAGACAGTCATATGTTTAATTTGATAACGTAAAAAAAATGTGAGTTAAAATGTAAGTTCTTGCTCTGCAGACTACCTGAGCAATGTGATGGATGCTCTGGGGCTGCAGCCGTCACGCACCCTGCAACACATCGTCACGCTTTTAAGGGCCAAACCAGCAGACTACAGGCAGACGACCAAGCTTCTGCCTCGCCGGCTCTCCTCCACCGTCGCCGCACTCCGAGGCATCGACTATTAACACTAAAGGAGGCACAAAAGTCCCCCCCAATAAATGAGAAGATATGAGGAGGTGCTGAATCTAAAACACAACATTCTCTCAGTGGTAGGATATTTCTGTCTAAATGAGGGAGAGTGTTATTAAGATGTGAGGCTGAGATTGGAGTTGCTCTCATTTTCCCTCTGATTAAAGTAGATCTGAATAAATCTTCACCGGTGATGATGCCTTCAGAGTCGAACAAAAGCTAAAAATATCTGGTTATTTTTGGTTTTATAAAGTGGTGGGGGTGACAGAGCCTTTTAAAATAGTTTGAAAGGTGTGTTTGATTATGTGTATGCAATAAGAAATAAACCAAATTCAGGCTATTTAATTATTTAGAGGTGATATTTCTTCTCTGATCTGTTGATTTTTGTTATTTTTTTATTTTTTTTTTTTTAGTTTCATGTTCAGTTCGTTTCTGTGGTTGAACTGGAAAATCTAAAAATCTTTTAGTGTCTTTAACTCTATCTTCTTCCTATTAAAGACATTATTTTTTGTCATTATTTGTAAAGGTTGTATATAAGACACTTATGTGAATGGGATAATGCAACATTTTTTTTTCTTGGCTGAAAGTTTTATTTTAATAAAAGGTGGATAACGGTTTTACAATTAAATCTATGCTGTTACCATTAAGTCTGCCTCTTTATTTCAGATATTTGGGCTCTTTTTTCACAATTTAGCTAATTAAAAATTAAAGTTGAACGGTGGTTAAATGTGAAATTGTGCTATTTTGATAAAAAGGTTGTAAAATGTTACCTGGTTGAGAAGAATTGCAAAAATATTAAGAATATTTGGTCACAAGACACCAAAATGTGCAGATTTATCTTCATTCTACTCTTTTTCAGGTCTGCTTTTTTATAGTTTATTTACAAATAAACACATTTTAAAATGAATTTTATGTTTAAACGTTTCCAAATTGAGACAAAAAATATCCAGAAGTGTGGTTGCAGCTCAAAGATTTTGAAAGTTTGTCTCTGAAAAAATATCGCTAAAGATTTTTTCTTTTTTGTTGTATTAGAAAAGCTTTTTTAAATTATTATTTTCCACAAAAAAGACCATCTGTTTTTAGAAGGTTTCATTCATTTTTGTGATTTTTTTTATTTTATTTTATTTTTAGGAATTTCAATTAGAACTTAAAGTTGCAGTTATGAAATCTTTTTTTGGACATTCTAGAGAGTAAGAATTATTTTTTTCCCCCAAAAAGGGTTGTACACAACAACTGCATGACAATCCGGTCTGATCCATATTAAGTGAACTAAAACTAAACAATTTATTACACTCTCTGTTTATCTTCATTCTGCTCCCTTTCATATTTTCTTTCACTGTTTTAATTTACAGATTTATTTTATAGTTGTGTAAAAATGCTTATTTATGAATGACACATGTTTCTCAAGCATCTTTTTAAATCAATTCAATGTTTTGAAGTTTTCAAATTGGATAAAAAAGATGCAGAAGTTTATTCCTGGTCAAACTTTTTAAATTTTGTTGGCAAATAAAAAAAAATCACTTTCAAGATTTGATCTTTTTTGCTTTATTTTGCAGATTCCTTTTTTGTGTGTGGCTCTGTAATTATTTACATAAATAAACTACCATCATGTGCTTTTAAAAGGTCTTATTCGATGTATTATACTATTTTCTTTAATTAATCTAAATTTAATTTAATTAGTGCAGAGATGAAGTGTTTTTAGAGACAATCTTGAGGTTTTTTCCTACCAGGTTGTGTATCATGACTCCTGCTGGACACAGTGCTCTGGTACCTTATGTTCTAATGCATATTTAAGTGTTATAAACTGGTATATCATTAAAATTAGTTATGCATCCCTGCACTGCTATGCAAAACTGAAACTAAATGGAATTTATAACAACCTCTGTCTCATATTTTCCAGTTTATGTGCAGTTTTATAACACTAATATTAATGGGCGGGACTTTAGATTGAGGCTGCACCGTGTTAAAGTGATCACACATGTTTTTTTTTTTTTTCCTATAAATGTTTTGTTTTGCGTTGATCCTCATGGTCTGTGGACGCATATCCCCCGTGCTGTCCGGGGATGGAGCGGCAGCATCCTCTACCTGCTCTCCTCCAGCATGGACCAGTGTTTGGGCCTGACGTCAGCCGTCGCCGCCCTGCCCGCCCGCAGTATCGCCGTCTGCGCCTGATGATGGAGACGGCAGAAGCGGCCTGGTCATGAAAGCCCTCCCGGAGGCGGAAATAAGCGGCGCGGAGGCTGTGACAAGCGCCGGGAGGAGAGGGAACTTTTAACCGGGGGACGGGGGGAGGGTCTCCGGCCCCCGACCAGCGATGACTCTCAGCGGGCAGACGGGGGGAGCGGCGGAGTTCGTAAATTAGGAAAACAACCACCGGGGAAATGCCTCGTTTTTTTTCCCAGCAGCCCCCAAAATGAACACTCGAAGGAGCGATAAGAGGGTGCGGTTTGTTTAATAAATGATGAGGAATTGTGCTGATTGTTAACGGGCTGATTTGACTGATTCCTGCGCCCGAACAATGACTCCGCGGAGGGGTCGTCGCCTCACCGACACCTAGACGGGATGATGGCTGCGGTATGGTGCGGGACGAGCGCGTGCGTTCGTGACGGAAACCCTCCGCGCGCCCTTTCATGGAGATTGATAACATTATACATCGCAGGAATACGAGTGACTGTTTCTGAAGCGAATCTATAAATGATGAAACACATATTTATGTAAAGATGTGAGGAACAGGGGAGGCCCTTTTTGGAATTGAGATTTAAATAATAATAAAAGGGGGCATCATGTCGAAAGTTGTCAGTAACAAGGAGAAGAAATCGTTCAGCAAGAAGCTGTTCCGGAGGAGCTCGGTGCGCTCCGTGGGGAGCTTCATGAACAGAGTCCTCCGGACCCTGTCCACTCTGTCTCACATCGGCAGCGAGGAGCAGACCACCGAGGACGAGAAGGACGACGCAGCGCTGATCCAGAGCACCACGGGGGGCTCGGTCCCGTCCGATGACAGCGACTGCGGGGGCTTCCCCTTCGGGGACAAAGTGCCGGGAGTGGCGGGACTGAAGAACCACGGGAACACCTGCTTCATGAACGCTATCTTACAGTGCCTGAGCAACACGGAGCTGTTCGCAGAGTACCTGGCTCTGGAGCAGTTCAAGGGGGGAGAGGCGAGCAGCGGCGGGGAGAAGCCCAAATCCAACGGGGTTCTGGTGCAGAAGAAGGGGAGCAGCCTGCAGCAGGAGACGGGGGAGGTGACCGAGCAGCTGTCCGGGCTGGTTCGGGCTCTGTGGACCTTTGAGTACACGCCTCAGCACAGCAGGGACTTCAAGGTAGGCTGGTCCCATGTTTTAGGACATAGTTTCTGCAGAGCAGCAGGAGTCATCTCTGAGTTGTGGGCGGGGCTGTGTATGCGGAAGTAAGCCTGCACTGACATCCCGTCATCTCTTTGGCTATGTCCGAATTCGTTCCCTACTAGCGTGTTTGCCATTTTGTAGTGCTGTCCGAATCTACAATTCCAAAATCGAGTACACTCAAAATTTCCCAGAAGTCTTTGCGAAAAACTAGTGCGCATTATCAATTATAGACCACAATGCATTGTGTTTGATCAGCTTTTGCAGGAAATTAAGGCCGTGTCTGAATCCCCCCCCCCCAATCACTATATAGTGCGTTCGGCATTTTCTAGTGCTGTCCGACTCTACTAATTCCAAAATCCAAAAAATTTCCCAGAAGTCTTGCTAGCATGCATTGATGCTCACTAGATTAGCGAATATAGACCACAATGCACTGCGGTCGAACAATTTCTAACAAAAGAAATGTGTTCAAATGTAATATTTGAATAAACCATCCACATTTTCACCATCAGAACACAGTGGAGTCACAAATAAACGATTTGAAATGTTCGTATTTATTCGATTTTCACTTAGTGAAATTGGTGATGTCATATCCGGTGTTTAGAAAAACGAAAGAAAAGTGGTGAGCATCATGTCCGTGTTACCATTAGAATCCAGGGCACTGTATAGTCCAGCATTATGTTGCTTTTTATTAGTAAGGGATCAGGGTGGGAATTCGGACATATCCCATGTTTACACTGTCTCCCACTAGCTTACAGCCCCTCACAACCCAAGCTAACATTACCAGTGTAACAAAAAAGGTGAGCAATATCTGAGCTAGCTAGCTGTACAGTTTTGAGCCAGCTCAAATGAGGGAATTGAAAACGTTAATGGATTTATTTGTCTGCATCATTGACTGTATATGAGAACTGGATTGAGCAAGTGTGACATCACCCATAGAAAATGCCTTACTTCCAGCTCCAGCTAAATGAAGCTAATTTAGTCTCCATATTTCTTCAGTATGGACAGGGCCATTGTGGAGGCAGGTGACAGCGTTAAGTCCAAGTCGGTCTGAGTTAACGTTACTATGGCAACTACTGTCGCCAATCATGAGTGAGCTTGTACGACGTTGATTTGGGGCCAGCGGGCACCACATGCTTTTGCTAAGGCATCTGATTGGTAAGTTTATAACTTGAATAACTTGCAATAAAGAAAAAAAAATATAATGAAAAATATGGATTAGCAAGAAGATGGTCATTTTTAACTAATAGAATGAATTTATTTCTCAATATAAGTCTATGGAATTTTGGCTTCTTGGAGCTAGTGGACACTTCCTGTTTGAAACACGAGGAGGGATGGATTGCTCGGTCCAGTTCTCAATGGTCTGTGGATGAATCAGAATTGAGAGGAGCAAGGAGACTTTCAGTTTATTCCTCAAAAATACAAGCTTTTTTTAAACTGCATTTTTTTCATCTGCTTCTGATTAATCATAATTTGAATAAAAATACTCAGAAAAGCAGTTTTAATCCTAATTTTCTTTATTCTTTATACATGAGAAAATGCTACAAAAACATGTTAAAAAAAAACACCAAAAACACAATTTTCATCGGAGTAGGTCTTTAAAATGGGTAAAAAAAACTTTTTGCACAGTTATCACTATGTTTACAATATATGAGTCTGCAAGTAGCTGGTACTAAATGAGGTGAAGTTTTCCAAATTCCTTGTATTTCTTGCAATACTATCAAGCATAAATTAAATATGTGAACAAACAAACAAGTAAACAAGAATTAATGTCAAATCCATTCACATTTTAGTTTCATAAAGTTCAGGCTACTGTTGTTTTTACACATCAAAGTAATACAAACAGAACATGATACCACACTGTATGGTCACTAAATTTATAGTGTTTCCACACACTCGACTGTAATGATGACTTGATCATTTTTTGCTGCCAGCACAACAGTGATTGTTTTTGTATTATGGTAAAATAAACATGTTGTGTCTTAATCCACATGGTATTTTCCAATAATTATATAATCAACAATTTTATAATAGGTCGATTTGATTTGAACTATTTGCCTCAGACGGATCGATATATTTATAGGAATATTAATCGATTAGGACAATTAATCATGACATTCTTAGCAAAAAGTTGTGTCTCTAGTCTTAAATTCTTAGCTTTCTAGTACAAATATCCATAAATTAACCGGTGAAGCATGTTTTTGGACTGTGGGAGGAAGTCAAAGTGCCCGGAGAAATCCCACATCTGCACATGCAGGACATGGAAATTCGCAAAACGGGATTTGAACCTGCGCCCCAGTTAAAATGTCTCTAAATATTTAATTTTGAATTAATCTTGGCTATAAATGATGACTTAAACGGATTGAAAAGACCTTAAAAAATGTTTATTCCTGCTGACTTTGCATCTATTAAAGAAACTTGTTCTATATTTGTCTATTGTTTCAGCTTGAAAGACTGTCACAGTCAAAAATGTTTTTCTGTACAAAGTAAAGAGACCAAACATCATCTTTGTTCATGGCTGTGTTTCTATTTCTGACCACGTTTTTCTCTTTTTAGCTTACCTCAGTACAGTCAGACTTGATCTTCCATTAGTCTCAGAGATGCAAAATAGTTTGAAAGAGAAGCAAAGTTTATGCAAAAATGCTACACATGTATAATAGTGTCTGATTTATATTAAAAGTTATTTTTTTTCCAGTTTGTGGCTAAAACCAACCATCAAAAGTAGCATTTTTTTCTCTAATTGGCACATTTCTGAAAAGAAATTAATGAGTTTATGCAAAATCCAGCCGTATTACGGCTGAGCATGCAAATGGAACTGCACATTTTCCCATTAATGATTCTGAGCCTAAACAGAGAGCACTTAAAGATCATTAGAGAACCATCTGTGCTAACAACAGAGGACACTCATCCACCGAGCCTCAGAATTCCATCTCTTTCATGAGCAGGTTTTTAGGAGAACAGAATGCTTAAAGAGAATAATCCATACAAACCGCCACAGATTCAGAAACTCTTATTACAATAGTAGAAGAAATCCAGCTAATTCAGGACTTTTAGTACAATTTTCTTACAATATTGTTTTTTCTTTCTTAAAATCGTATCATAATGCTGATTCTCCTAAAATGCATCTTTATGCCTTGTGGTTCCTACACACCAAGATAATGGATGCATGATCTGTGTCCTTATTCTCCCGAAAATGGATCCTCTTTATTCCTAAAATAGCTGAATTCTTGTGCAGCGGGTTTATCCAAAATGTCTTTTGTTCAGACAAAATGTTGCTTGATTGTGCAAAATCCCGTTTGTCAAGAAGCTACCACTCCTCTAAGATGATAAAAGAACCTTTCAAATCTAAAACAGATGCATCCTGCACACATTTTACTTTCATCCACAAAGCATTACTTTGAGACAGAGCGGCCACAGAATCGAGGCTGGCTCGGTGCTGATGCTGCATTTGTGGAAGGAGGAAGTTGCCAAGTCCTCCATCGTCTAACATTTAATGACCATTATGAGTGGAAGGGACTTCTCTGCTTTTATCCTCTGTTTAGTGCACACTCTCCACCTCAAGATTAAAGACCTTTTGATAACATCATGATTGCCCTTAAGTTTATTCCAGTTAGCTGAATAATCCAACATTGTCACAAGAGCCTCATGTATGGATTTTGCAGAACGTGGTGTCCAAGAGCGCCCTTCAGTTTAGGGGAAATTCCCAACACGATGCCCAGGAGTTCCTCCTCTGGTTACTCGACAGAGTCCATGAAGACCTCAACCAAATCGTCCATCCTGACAGCAGACCGCCCAGAAAGGTAAACATCCAAGAGTTTGATTAAAGAAATACTTATCAACCAAATTCAATATTACAAACAACATTTCAGGGCATTTTATTCCATTTTATTTTAGCTGAATTACAATGTAAATTTAGTGTCAGTTAATGTTTGTGTTCAGCCTCCAGTAGAAGAAGAAGCTGTCCCTGAAGGATCTCCACTCCCAGCACCTGGATCTTTTGTACAGGAGCTGTTTCAGGCACAATACAGGTGAAATCCTCCTTTCATTCACAGAAAAAAACCATCAAAGAGCGAGAGTATTGACAGAAAGACTCAAAGTAAATGAACTTTTTTCTTTTCTACAAATAAATAAACCATATAATTATGGTTAAATCATCGCCCATCTTTGACTCTGTTACAGTCGGTCTTTATCGTGATAGCTTTAGCTTGGCTCGTAGGTGTATTGCCTTCGGTCATCAAAAATCTACTGACTTGCTCAACTCTCCGATGGACTTGGAAGTTAGGCAACAGTGGTTCAATGCATTTGGCATTGAATTCACCAAACTCCATCCCTGTAATAGAATTTACAAAGAATGTTTCACTTGGGATTGATTGCGTAATCCGTTAGCCCTTATTAGGGCTGCCACAATTAGTCGACTATTCAACGACTAATCAACTATTAAAATAGGCTAATAAAATAGTCGATTAGTCGTTACTTTATATTATATGGAGTCAGATTGTAGTCAAATTGAAAGTTATAATGGCATTATGCTAGCTTTTTGGACTATTTTGGCATTTATTAGGATAATTTGGACATAAGCTAATATTTTAGCTACATGCTAGCTATTCTGGCAATTTAAGATTCTGTTTTTTTTGGCTATTTTGGAGTTTAGCTATTATTTCAGTTACATGCTAGCTGTTTTGGCTAATTCAGTTTTTTTTCTGTTTTTAGACTATTTTGTAGTTTAGCTAATATTTCAGCTACATGCTAGCTTTTTTGGCTTACTTAGGCTTTTCTCAGTTTTTTAGGCTATTTTGGCATTTGACTAATATTTTAGCTAGCAATCAGTTTCAGCATTTTCGGCTATCATCACTAGCATCTTCAGCGGCCAAATTCAGCTTACAGCATTCACACTAGCATTATCACAGGCAATGATATATGTCTAGTTTTTAGTTAAGCTAATGATGGTTAAGATCTGTGCTTTACATCCAGTTTGCGCATGACCCGATTAGTCGACTAATCGGAAAAAAATAATTGGTGATTAGTCGACTATTAAAATCATTTGTGGCAGCACTAGCCCTTATTAGCTTATGATGCTAGCATCATTTTACCACTCAGACACGGATTCCCTTCAATCTTGACCAGGCGTCTGCCTTAGGAGAAGATGGAGGAGAAAAATACTCAACTGTGGCGTCTGTCTCCGCCCCCAATTGTCAAAAGTCAGAGCCAGAGCCCCGCGAGCGCACAAGACAAAATGTAGCGCGGAAGTGGACAATCTCGCTCCTGATGACTTTTTCTGCTCGCGGGAGGATTCAGCACGAGCAGAAGCAGAAAGCGCTCACTGGGGTCAAAATTGTCTGCGAGGAATGTTTGATACATGCGTGGAGATGTCTTATTTCTGCATAGAGTTACCTTAAGCTAACCTCACTGTCAATCACAAATTCAAACCACCCCTCCCCCGCTTAGCCCGCCCCCCTTTTTATTGTGTTCTTCAAATCTGGGCTGAGAGTGGAGTCTGCCTCCAACTGTCCTCTTGTGTTACCCTTTAACTAAAACTAATTTTATGTCATATTTATCATAAAGTTGATTGCATAATCAATAAATTGTGTTTATTTGAGGTGATGTGACATTTAAATGTATTTCTTTAACCTTTAAAAAGAAAAGAAACATTAAGAATTCAGTGACTGTCTATTTGTTTTTATGAACATTTATTTCCCTTTTCTTCTAATATGGGCATAAATTTGATTAGTTTGGTGTTTTATCTTCATATTTGATTGTAGCAGTAAACATCTTCAAATGGATCTTAGTGCAACCAGGTGCATTTTTGCTTTAAGCCTAAAAAAAAAGTTAAGATAAAGACAACAATTGCTTGAAAAAGTGCCTCTTATTTAAGGATTTTAGATCAGGAAAGTGACTAATAATTGTTCCACCTGTCTCGATTAGGTCCTCGCTGACCTGCCCTCACTGCCAGAAACAGAGCAACACCTTTGATCCTTTCCTCTGCATCTCACTGCCAATCCCAGTACCTCACACACGGTAAGCTAGCACAACATCCCATCTGAACCCAGAGGTTAAGACTCCATCCGAACCAGGTGGAACCCTAAAATTAGAAGATCCCGTCTGCCTTTGAAGCAGCCGACTGATTCTGGTCTGTTTTATGTTTGCAGGCCTCTGTATGTGACAGTGGTGTACCAGGGGAAGTGCTCTCACTGCATGAGAGTGGGCGTGGCCGTGCCTCTCTCTGGCACCGTTTCCAGGTTAAGACAAGCTGTGGCCCAAGAGACCAAAATCCCTGCCCAACAGGTGCGACCTCCTTTAAAAACCTCCTTTCAGTTTGCTTCTTCAAATTGATTTAAAACACAACAATTTTGACGCAATTCAGTGTTTTGGGAAAAACATAACTCTCTAAATCTATATTTGGGAACAGTGTTAGAACAGAAGATAAATTCAAAGCTGGTTTAAGCTCTTTTAGGTGCCAGCAAAAAATCCATGCAGAGAAACTCCACTAATATTGGATGAATGATATGGCACAAATTATTGTTTAAAACTAAAATATGACATTTGGTCTCAAAATTCAGCAATGGACAACTGTAACCCCTTTTGTTTATGTGTTACATTCACTTCTTTTTGTGCATGATGGATTTAAATACTCAGCAGCACACAGTGTCTTTGTCTCTGTGCAGATTGTTCTGACTGAAATGTACTCTGACGGCTTCCATCGCTCCTTCTGTGACGACGACGAAGACCTCGAGATCATTCAGGAGGGCGACTCCATCTTTGCGTTTGAAACCCCCGAGCTCTTCAGACCCGAACAGATCCGTTCCAAGCGAAGCGGTACAGCCTCCTGTTTATCCTCAAACACAGTTCATCTGAAATTCCAGATTGGATTCAAGTCATTTTTGGAAAATGTTACCTCTTTTTGTTTGTTTTTAGGGAGCCCACACGTCAATCTCAATCAGAACAACTTGAAGTACGGCACGGACATCACCAGGATGTCCACACAGATACAAGAGCCCACCACGCCGCCGCCGAGCCCAAACAAGAACAGCGGGCAGGCTGAGAAGATCGTGCTGCTGGTGTGCAACAGAGCCTGCGCGGGACAGCAGGGCCGCAGGTATCACCGCACTGAACGCCTTCAAGAGTCTCAATCTCCAAAAATGTTTCCTTCTATTTTACTTCCATTTTTTGCAATTCTTTCAGATTTGGGAACCCGTTTATTCTCTATTTGGAGCGGACGGTGGCATGGGATACACTCCAGAAAGAGATCCTTGAGAAAATGAAGCATCTTTTACGGCCTGGAGCTTTTGTGCAGGTTCTTCGTATATTCTAAAACCCCAGATTTTTTATAAATTGACGTTTTGTTTGTTTAAAGTGTCTTCTTGTTGACGGCCTGCAGGTGGGGCCCTTCACTCTGCGTGTGGTGGGAGTGGTTGGGATCACATATCTGCTCCCTCAGGAGGAGCAGCCGCTCTGCCATCCCTCTGTGGAGAGGTAATTCCCACACATCACCACAAGAGGGCAGCGTTGCTTCACTGCAAACGTGATTATCGAGCTCTTGCTGTGAGTTCAATTCACTTAGTGCAGATTAGGGTGCAAAGGTATGTCTTTAGAAGTATTGATGTTAGAACACCTCCAGGGAGGTGTAATGGCTTATCTAGGTTTTTATGGATTTTTCCAGTAAGAAGACATTGACCTCTGTGGTCGCTGCATGGATTTCTGAGATGAAAGTAATAAGACCAAAAAATGAAATTTGAACTTGCATAGTTGAAAAAAAAAGAAAATAATAACTTTTGAAATCATTCCTAGCTGAATACACTGCTTGCTTTTTCTCTAAAAGTTAACTTTTGCAGAAGGATCAAACATATATTTTTATTGTTAAAGACCAACTCTGATCATGTTTTGAACGATTTTAAAAGTGAAAAAAGATAAAAAAAAAAGGTCATAGACTGTCCAGTCATGAAAAGAAAAATGTTTAAGGATGTTGGGGGAAAAAAAGCAAGTTTGTAGCCAATTCTTGTGGCGAATTATGGTTATTTAAAGAAATAGCCGCAATGCACAATGCCGCCACTGGGGGGGGGAGCAAAGGAAACGTAAAACCGGCATAACAAGAGATCAAGAAATAAACAGCATTTCTTTGCAAGCTGGTGCCACATCTGGGTAGAATGGAGTTTGGTTTTCCTTCTAGCCTAACCACTGTTAAGTTACTATAGAAATGATTAGGTGTGACACCACAATTAACAAAATGTTGTTGTCAAAAATAGAGCGTGTAAACTTTTCATGCTCTCTGGCTAGCCTGCAGCTCCTCACATCCCCAAAGTAACGTTACCGGTGCAACACAAATAGTGAGCAATATGGGAGCTATCTAGCCGCACAGTTTTGAGCCAGATACCAGCTCAGATGAGGAAAATGAAGACAAACATGAATCTAGTCGTCTACAAGCACATGCATCAGAATGGTTCGGATAAGAGAGCTTGTGGCCTGCACAGTAAATCTCCAGTTTCATAAAGATTTGAATAGGAAGAAAAATATAATTCAATTTTAAGCATAATTTTCTTTATATCCATAGGAAAATACCACTAGAACATGTTAAAAACACCAAAAACACAATGTTCAAAATCATGTTGTTTTTTTTTTGACATGTAATAAGACAATTCTTCCTCATTGCATTTTTGAGTGTTTCTCCTTTTAAACCACTGTCAATCAAACAATAGTCGCAATAATTGATCCATGAAAGTAGAAATCCATCTAGCACATAGCTAAAGTCTGCTAGCTTGATGCTAACATTTAATGGGATTTCCCATAGGACAGTATATGCTAATGCTTGGACGACATAAACATATACTGCTGATTAAATGAACAGCTTTATAGACTCCACAGGCATGACTTTTCCAAAATCATTTTTAAAGTAATGATTTGTTTCCTAAAACACTCTTTTTTGCTCATTTTTTGCTTAATCATCTTGAAAAAAGTGTAATGCTGTAGCGCGATCGCCACCTAGTGGCCAAATCGAAACGTCTTTCAGGAGAGGCAGAACAATGTTTACAATGTTAATGATCTGAACATTTTTGTTAAAGCTTTTGCTTTTCAGAAACCATTTAACACTGTTTGCTGTTAACAATCCCATTGTTTCAAAAATTAATTTTACACATCAACATAATACGGGGATCTAGGGCGGGGCTCCTCAGTTCAGCACCAGCGGCCACGCCCATGTAGAGGATTCAGAAAAACATGAAATATTCCTTTTTAATACATTTAGGCTGTGTGATTTTAGTTAAAAACTGAAACGTTTATTAAAAAATTGTTATAGATGGACTTTAATAACCTTTTTTAAAACCAAATATATATTTTATGATACATTATTAGCCTTTTAGGTTAGCCATAACTTCTCCATATTAATATCTGCCTTAATTTGTCTCATTTTAAGTCCTGGAAACTAAAATGGATGTTTTTCATTTTAACAGGGCGTATAAGTCCTGTGGCACCGGCGGTCCTCCTCATGTGAAAATTGTAGTTGAATGGGACAAGGAGACGAAAGACTAGTAAGTGAAAGACTCAGACACTCCTAATTAAGTTCGTGGCAGATGGGCAAGGTGTTCGTTCTCCCATCAGACTCACGGCAGCACCTAATCTGTGTGATGTTACACCCCCAGTCTGTTCAAAAGAACCGAGGATGAGTACATCCCTGACGCCGAGAGCGTTCGGCAAGTGAAGGAGCAGCATCTGCAGCCTCAGAGTTGTTCCCTTGCCCAATGCTTTCAACTCTACACCAAAGAGGAGCAGGTGGGCGGAAAACTCGTGTCATTTGGGCTGCAAGTCGGGCGTGAAGAGAACGTCCCTTAATAATCACAAGTGTGCAAATGTGCCTACAGCTGGCCCCCGACGATGCGTGGCGATGCCCGCACTGTAAGCAGCTTCAGCAGGGCAGCATCAAACTCAGCCTCTGGACTCTGCCGGACATTCTTATTCTGCACCTGAAACGCTTCAGACAGGTCCTCAACTTTTGTGAATTTCCCAACCTTTTATTGTCTTTAGTGTCTAAATATCCTAAATATGTGACTTCAGGATGGAGATCGGCGCATGAAGATGCAGAACACGGTGAAGTTCCCGCTCACGGGGATGGACATGGCGCCTCATATAGTGAAGCGAAGCCAGAGCAGCTGGAGCCTTCCCTCTCACTGGTCGCCATGGAGACGGCCCTACGGGATGGGCCGCGATCCGGAGGACTATCTTTACGACCTGTATGCAGTGTGTAACCATCATGGGACCATGCAAGGGGGCCATTACACAGGCAAGACAGCACGACCAGGGAGGCGTTTTAAGGGCCGTTCTCTTACGGAGGAGGTAACGCTCTGCTCTGCTCGCAGCTTTCTGCAAGAACTCCATCGACGGACAGTGGTACTGCTTTGATGACAGCGATGTTCATTCCTTATCGGAAGACGAGGTCTGCAAGCAGACTGCTTACATCCTGTTTTATCAGAGACGAGCAACAATCCCATCCTGGTCTGCCAACAGCTCTGTAGGAGGTAATTTATAGCAATTTCAGCATGTGCAAAATATCTCCAAACTGACTGTGCAGGAGGGGAAGTCGTGCATTCCAAATTCATAATGTGCTATTAACTGGTTGATCTACTGAATTATATTTTTATTTATGATTTTTTTCTGCTCATGTGAGAAGGAAAATTGTTTTTTAAGCGCTTACAACAAAATCCTGTTTTTACCGGATGGTGAAAAAGGATTTTAAACTATTTAGATGCTTGCCTTTTTACATGTTTTTAAAGAACAACAAATCCTTGAATTAATCAATAATTTAGGTTTTGTTTTTTAAGCAGTGTTGATAAAATTAAATAATCGATTTGAATCAATTTAAGCCTAATAGATCAATAATCAATCCATAAAAGTAGAAATCCATCTAGCACATGGCTAAAGTCTGCTAGCTTGATGCTAACGTTTAATGGGATTTCCCATAAGACGGCTAATGCTATCGCTAGGTCGACGTAAGCATACATTGCTGACTAAATTAGCAGCTTTATAAACTCACAGGCATGAATTTTCCAAACTCATCAAAGAAAATGTTTTTTTTAAGTAACCATTTGTGGTCTAAAACACTTTTTTTTGCCTCACTCTTTGCTCTTGAAAAAAGTGTAATGCTATAGCGTGATCGCCACCTAGTGGCCAAACTGAAATGCCCTCCAGGAGAATGTTTACAATGTTATGATCTGAACATTTTTGTTGGAGTTTCTCCTATATATGATATTAACAATCTCATTATTTTACAGTATGTGAACTGTATTAGATTAATATAAATATATTCAGAACCTTAAGTAGATTTTTAATATATTTCTAAACAAATAAATGTGTATACTCAAAATGAATCGAACTGAGAAGATCGAAAGAATCTAAAAAAAAAATTCGGAATCAAATTGATTTAGGTTCTTATGAATCGAATTGAACTGTTTCTGGAAATCATTATCAATACCCTATTTCTGCTCTCTTTGGGGTCCAGATGACCCAACCCTCCATTGATGTGTGATCCCTCCCATGACAAGGATGGACAAAATCAGATTTATTTCTTGCTGTTTAGGCTCCACCAGCTCTTCGTTATGTGAACACTGGATAAGTCGTCTGATGGGAAGCCGTCCACCCAGCCAGGCGTCGTCTGGTTCTTCTAGACGCACCTCGCTGGCCTCCCTCTCAGAGTCTGCTGAGTTTGCTGGTGAACGAAGTGAAGATGACGGTAAAACTTTTGTTTTAATTATCTTTTTATCATAGAATGATCTTGTACTAAAAAGATTTCAAACATGCAGGCCTATCGACCCGACCAGCGGTAAGAGGCATACAGAGACCAACGTTCTCGTCGAGATCTTCAATCGCCAGTCCGCTGGCGCTGAGTGAAAATGGCACAAAACCATCCTGGTCCCACTCTGCTAAGCTTCAGCTTCGCTCCAACTCTCCCTCACGCTTCTCAGTGGAGTCCCACTCCTCGTCTCCGACGCTGGAGAGAATCGGAGAGGTCGCCGATACTCAGCTGTCCCCGACGTATTTCGCAAACTCGTCTAAACTAGACAAGCTGTCAGAGGGCAAATCCGCGCTGGACAGTAATGCAGGGAGAAAGAGGCTCATAGAGCAGGTGCACGTCAAGGCCATGACGCAGGCGGAGCAGAGGAATGCCATCTCGTCAGGTGAAAACAACAACGTAGTCGCAGCTACTGAACAGCACAGAGTCTCTCCAAAAGAGTCCAGACAAAGAAACGGGAGCGCAGATGGTTCTGGTGTTAAAAGGACCTCAGCCAAGGTCGGGTCAGAGAGTGACAGGAGCCCTAAAAAGCGGACTGCCCCCTCCTCTACATCTTCCAGTTCACTCTCTCCCGCCTCCCCAGCCATTGATAAATCTCGAACACAGTCCAAGGCTGCAGCGGCTGCCTCCAATTCCAAAAGTGATGGACCACTAAAGACGAGCAAGGGTGGTTCCTCAAGAGCAGCGACCCCCTCCCGGAAAGGGTCCCCCCAAACTGAAGGCTCACATCCCGATTCGCAGCAGAGGAAGAGCAGTTCCACTGCACCTCAGAGCTCGCAGAGGAGGCCGTCGCCTCGGGAGGGAGGCGAGAAAAGCTCTTCAGGAAGGACTAGAGCGGCAGAAAGGAGCGCGAGCCGGGAAAACTCGCGGGTGAACGCGGCGTCTGAGAGGAAAGTTAGCCACGGAGGTCCTCCTGCCCGGGGGAGTTCAACCGCAAGAGCAGAGGGACGTCTGGGCAGGGGCGTGGAGGATAAGACCTCCAGCAGCAGCTCTTCGATGGCGAGCCTCCGATCTCCAAATGTAGGCCTCTCAACTCCAAGTGCAGCTCCTCAGTCGAAGTCGCCGCGGGGGAACAGCAGGACAGAGGACAAAGGCTTGCACTTCTTTAAAACCGCTCTGAGGCCGAAGGACACCCGTAAAGCAGGTGAGAGTGGGAAAGCCGGGGTGGGAGAGACTAAAAGCATCCCAGAGGATTGTGGCGGGGACGGATCAAGAGAAGGGAGCAAAAAAGCCCAGAACGTGGTTTCGGAATCTCAGAATAATGTAACTACAACCAAAGAAAAAGAGCCTACGAAAGCATCCGCTGCAGCTAAACACTCACTGCTGTCCTCCACTAAAGCCAAGCTCCCCGGGACTCAACCCTCCGGGGTTTCGAAGGACCCTTCCAAGAAGGAGCCTGCTAAAAAACCCCCGTCCAGGAAGATTCCCATCAGTTCTACACAAACTAGCCAGAAATCCAAGTGATATTACCTTCAAAAAAACAATCTTTCTAGTGCAGCTTTGAGGTGTTTTTTATGTATTCTTAACATCATGAAGTGTCTGATTAACACCTTTATAACACCTGTAGCTGAATCCAGCTGCCATATTTGGACGCTCACGTTGTTAAATAGCTATTTAGGAATGGATTTTAACAAAGCACTTTGTATGGATAGCATTGATTTCAAAGAATATTATACCGTACACTGTAAATAAGCATGGTCTTGTATCGACATTATTCTGTCTGTAGCGACGTTGGGGAAAGGACCGAATATAAAAGAGGATTTGCACAAGATGGAAAGTAGATGTCGGGGAGGAGAGAAACTTTTGAAATCCATCAAATGCGGACAGCTTAGTCACCAAAGGACATTTATGAATTATTTTGGAAAAATCCACTATAGTGACTGCTCTTCTTCAGTTCAAAGAGCCATACATCAACAACAAACAGCAGTGCCTCAGATAATCATAAGAAATATTTAATCTAAATTGTATAACTCCAGGTGTCAGTAAATTTGTAATTGAATTTTAATATTTATTAAGCACTTAAAAGCTGAATTTTCAAGTAAAAACACACGTAAAGCCTATTTAACCCAAAGTATTGTTTACATATGCTCTTTGGTATAGTAACTGCAACAGCCTTTAAGATTATTTATTTTTTCTGAGTCAAAAAGATAGAAAATGTGACGATTTTAAAGCAGCTCTCGATGTTTTACTTACCTATATTAGCCTCCAACTTCTTCACATCGACATGTTCCTCCCATCTGCTGATGCCACCGCCCCCGTGCCCGTCACGGGGACATCGACCTCTCCAGACTGCCGCAGGTCTCCAGACATTCCTTCCAGATGAACACAGGGTTAACGCATACAAACAAACCACCTCATGCCTGACATGACGATGTTCGCGTTCAGAGGGAGCGGGGAGGCCTCCGCCTGAACGCCACTTCCTGTGACATACAGCTGCCGTGGTGCGTTCGAGTATCCCACGTGGCACCACAGCTTGTGCACATGTTTAACTGGAGAGTGTGTTCACACCGACTGGAATATACGACGGTTGTTGCATGAGAAGTTGCTTAAATGCATGCACTTAACTATGCAAGCAGATTCTTGCGAATGCCCACTCGGAGTATGTAGACGTGCTGCTCTTGGATGTGTATTTATTTGTAAATGTATATTTTTTTTTCTCCAAAAGCTTGCATCAGAGAGCATGCAAAGACATCCTTGATTAAAGCTTTATTTGCACATTTCTCCTAAGTAATATCCATTTTGTATGAATGACAGGTAATGCTCATTCACTCTCAAAGTAAATCGGTACAAACAAGTTTCCTAATTTTTCCTTGATTTGATTTGTTTATTTTTACAGCTTCTAGACTGAACATTTGTGTGTTTCAAACTAAAAGTTTAAATTTTTGAATTTCTAGTTGTATCATGTTTCATGAATTGGATCTGCTTTGAGAGATGGAAAAATAAAATCAATATATTGTCAAGACAGAAGATTTGTTTGTTTCAAAAAAAAAAAGAAAAGCCATCTTCAGTCTTTTCCAATATATTTTTGTAATAAATGGAGAAAAAAATAATAATTTATTAGCTAAATGGGAAACCACGCGATAAAGGAAGTAATTATTAGTGCTGGGTTGATAATATCTATTAATTTATTTGAATCGATTTATGTAAAGCACGTAATGCTAAAGTCCGTTAGCTTGATGCTAACATTTAATGGGATTTCCCATAGGACGGCTAATGCTAACGCTCGCTCGCCCTAAACATACATTGCTAACTAAATGAGCAGTTTTATATACTCACAAGCATGAATTTCAATCTTT
Organism: Oryzias melastigma; assembly: GCF_002922805.2. Lineage (NCBI taxonomy): Eukaryota > Metazoa > Chordata > Actinopteri > Beloniformes > Adrianichthyidae > Oryzias > Oryzias melastigma. The sequence goes on along the minus strand of NC_050530.1, from coordinate 9,218,463 downwards.
TAAGATTTTTTTTTTTTACGTAACCATTTCTGGTCTAAAACACTGTTTTTAAAACTTTTTTGCTTAGTCTTTGCTGTTGAAAAACGTGTAGTGCTACAGCGCTATCGCCATCTAGTGGCCAAACTGAAACGCCCTCCAGGAGAAGGAAAATAATGTTTACAATGACCTGAACATTTTTGTTAAAGCTTCACCTTTTGAGAAGCCATGTAACACTGTATGCTATTAACAATCTCATTATTTCACTAACACATTTTACAGCTTGTGAATTGTATCAGATTATTATAAATATATTTTATTATATTTTAAATGCAAATCATAATCAAATCAAGTCGTCTCTGGAAATTATTATCAATACCCAGCCCTAATAATTATTTATAATATTTATAATTATAAATCAAAAACGGAGCTGAAGAGTAGACGCTTTGCTCAAGAAGGAATTACCGAACAGCAAATTGCTATTTTGGCATCCACAGTGAAGCGCATATAGTAATAGCAGTAAAAACTGTAATAACATCATTTTTAGTGCCTGGTGGCTCCAGTGTTGATGCTGTTGGTTTATTCTTAACACATGAAGCTCACATCACAAACAGACTCCTCCGGTGCTCACGATACAATAACAAATGACATATTTATACAAAAGGCATGAGATTGTTGGGTTTTTATTCATCCATTTTTCCATATGTGTCTGGGATATTTTGATATGTAGTGTTTCATTTTTATTTTTTCAAGGCCTGAGCAAATGCAGTGCACCATTAAAGCAACATTTTGTTGACTTACGGCGGCTTTCGGGTGGTTTGTTTTCATGCTGTGCCGCACAGTTTTCTCCAGGTCCACTTGGTGGTGCTCGGTGTTTGCCTGAAAATCTCAAGAGGGTCCAGAAACATCCAGCAAGGAAGATAAAGCAGTGAATTTGTTTTGCAGCAAAAGCCCTTTAGTTTCAACTTGTTGGATGATTAAGATCTATAACGGTGTCAAATCCAATGCTGTCACTGAAGGAGATGATGTGTTATTAAACTACAGCACCATCATTTATTTAGAGCTGATTCAATTGCGGCATTATTAGTTTGGCCCAAGGCTGAGTGCATTAAGAGTTAATGTTCCCCCTTTGTCTTTCTATTCCTGTAATTTTGTGTAACAGTCATCTGTTTTGGGAATTGCATTTTCACCCTCTCGCTTTCTCACCCCCTGTGCAGTCGGAAAAATGATGAAAATTTTAAAAGTGCCCTCAATGCGAGGGCCCTGCAGTGCCTTTTGCGAGATAGAGAAAAAAAACAAAAAAAAAAAAAAAACGAAGGCTTTATGTTTTGTCAGGAAACAGCATTCCACTGAGCATTTTTAAAAGAAAAAACCAAACACTCCTAACAACGTACATAATTAGCAAACTCACAGACGGCAACCTGGAACATCATTCTGTAAATGAGCCAGGCTCCTCTAGTGCTGGAATCAATAATCATTTGCCAGTTGTATCAGTTCCAGGAGAGCATCGTTAGCAAGACCTCAGAGGAGAATTCAGCAACTTTTATCAAGATTTAACACACAAACTGTGACATTACCCTTCCTGACTCCTGATCACGATGCATCTAACTTATCGAATTAGTTTGCTTTGGCTTCATTGAGGAATCTAATTGTGGCGATCAGTCTAATTTTGATCTCTCATGGAGCCAAATTTGATCCTGAATGTTGGGGAGAGTCATCAGGCAACGGTCAGTAGATAAGTGCCTTCACATTATTATTAACACATATTTTAATCTGACGTAACATTCCTGCAGCATGGGGGGGCATTGATACAATCATTTATTGGTGTGATGTTGTTTACTGAGAAGACGTTTTGCATTTTTATGTTAAGCATCTCGGAAAATGAAGATTTATTATAAGGGGAGTGTTGCTTTTAAGAGATAGTGTCCACAGTCTGATTATCTTTGTAATATTTCATTCAAATGTGCAGTTAGTGAGAATCTAGGACATTTGAGACCCTGAAGCTTTTTGTTTAATATGTTTTTATCGCATTTTTCTCTTGACGGAGGACGTATATTAAGGAAATTAAGCTCAAAATTGCATTTCTGAGTATTTATTTATTCAAATTATTGTGTATAAGATGCAGATGAAAAAAGCACACAAGTTCCCTGCTCTGCTCCATGCTGATACATCCACTTGCAGATGACTAGATTTTATGTAGAGAAAATAGACTCAGCCCGATTTGTGCATAACTTTGGAATAGCGCATGACTAATTCTTGATTTGCGTGTGCGTAACTTTGGATTTATACGTGCGTAATTCTAAATTTGTGCAAAATTTTGAATTTGCGGGAACGTAATTCTAGATTTGTGCACTACTTTGCTTTTTTTTGTATGTAATTCTAGATTTGTGCATAATTGGGGGTTTTGTATGAGCATGATTCTTGATTTGTGGGACGTACAAGTACACAAAGCACACAAAGTTATACACAAAATGTATTGTATGACTTAAAAATCAAGAATTACACACACACACACATCAAAAATTATACACAAATCAAAAATTATACACAAATCAAGCATTAAACACAGAAAACCGACAAATTAAGCACAAATCAATAATTGCACACGCACAGTTTATTGTGAGTCTATTTTATCTCCACAATATTTATGTATGTCTTTGTTTTTCTGGTATCCGGCTCAAAACTGTGCAGCTGGATTGCATCAATATTGCTTTTATTGCAGTGACAATATTAGGTTTGGGGCATGAGGGGCTGTAACCAAGCGGGAGAGCATGTAAACAGAGAGCTCTCAGCTATGAAGAAATTAATTTCTAATGAACTACAACCGCTCTGCAGAAAATATCATAGAAAAAAACTTTTTTTGGTCTTTTTTGGGAACACTTTCAGTTGTAGTGAGCTTGAGACCTACTCTATCATATAACATGGAGTCCAACTTCACATGCATTTACTATGAACATGCCTGCTGCATGGAAGTTAGGCCTCAAATTATTTATATCCATTTCAAATATTTATTTATGGGGAAATTATTATGGAACAACTGAATTTCTGGAAGCTGGACAAGAAAATAGTGTAGATTCCTAAGACCTTTATTTATTTGAATTTTATCACTTTCATCAAGCATTTAAACAAAATCCTCTCATAAATAAAACATTTGATAGGAAATTAGGCTTTTACACATCAAGTTATTCCATTATTTACCTGAAGCATAAAAAGTTAACAAAAGTGTTAAAAAAAAAGTAGCTAAAACTGTGGTTTTATTTTTTCAAAATGTTATTTTTAACACAAATAAGCTGTTGATGCACATCTAAAACCTAGTGTGAACAGAGCAAAAAAACAGAAAACCTGAACGTAAAAGTATGATTAAACAAACCCAGAAAACCAAACATTATTATTTGCTGCTTTAAATAATTTTGTGAATTCTTAAGACAAATCAATGTTAATATTTGGTAGATTCTGTTTGTGATCACACAGATCAAACTCTTCCTGTAGTTTCTCCTCAGGTTTGCAAAGACTACAAGAGCGATTTTGGCCCCCTCCTCCACTCAGATCTTCTCAAGATCAGTCAGGTGTTTGGGCTGTCACTGAGAAACAAGACTTTACAAGAAAAAAGTTATACATTTATGAGAAAAAGTCAGAAATTCATGAGAAAATACAACAAAGTTGTTTATTGAAGCAATATTAGAAGCAAAATACATTTATTGTGAAGCTTTATTTCTAAGTAGGTTTTAAAAACGAAGAATTCTCAACCTTTTATCAACTAAAATCAAACGAATATTGGCGTAAGAAAGAGAAACTTAGCCTCTGCCTCTTTAGCTGGAAGAATTACACAGAAATTTTGTCTTTCAGGAATGAATAAATTATTGGAAGTGCAGGAATATTGCTAATTTCTCTTTTGTTTTTTTGGGTGGCCCTAACATTTTGATACTCTATCATAGTAATAAACATAACACGTGATATTTTTTCCTTTTTGTAATCTAACAGGAAGTTGTTTCTCCATTTTTCATAATCTTGATTTCTGGATCCAAAATGGATTTATACAAAACTCTATAACCACAGACTGTTTTATAATTGAGATTTAGTAATTTAATATGACTCCATGTCTTAAATAAACTTTTTACTTTTCCCTGATGGCAAAACTTCAACCTTCTTGAAGTCCTTAAAACAAAAGAAAACTTTGAGCCTTTTTAGTGAAACATAAAAATCTGCTGGGGGAACTCATTAGTTAATTATTTTATCTTTAATATTTGAAGACCTACACATCTTCAAATGTATTCTCATTGTACCACCCCCACCTCCCCTAGCTTAAGTGGAAAAACAAATTAAATGATTTACTTTTTTTAGGAGCAAAGACGTTAATTATTTCTCTTCTGCTGAGCTCTCTGATGGAATGTTTTAGTTCTCTTTCATAATTGGAGATGAAAAATCTTGTAAGGCTTGAGTACAGTCAGAGCATCATGGAGGGAGGGGGTGGGGGGTGTGCTTTCTAAGCACTGCAATATACATGATGTGTCATGTAGGACATTCATATCGGAATTATATAACCTCAATCAGTTGGAAACAATGGCCCATTAAGACCAAAAGTAGTCAAAAATATTTATTTATTCAACAAAATCTCTGCAAATATTGATCTATTTCATCTGATTTTGAGATGATTCATTAATTGACTGATATTGTGGTAGCTAAGAGCACTGTCACATTAAATTGGAAGATGAGATTCTTCCAAAAACCAGGGAGCTGACATCCAGCTGTCATGCCCCCCCCTGCACACTGCGCCTGCATTATAATGTGCAGCATTGGGTTGTTAGAACGGTAAAGGCGGATGGAGAAGATGTGTCAGGATGTTGGGGAGAAGGTGTAACGTGTCAAAGCTGGATGTACATCCTGCAAATGTCTTCCACCGTCTCTCCGACAATCATCCCACACCCCTGGCTGAGTGATTGACTGTGAGGTTGATTATGCATTTTCTGGCCAGGTGGTTGGCAGGCAGAGAGGCACATAACACCAAAATGCTGCATCAGCCAAAGTGTGAGGCCACAGATTCTGGCAAGAGTGAGTCTGGACGAACATCACAGGCATGATAAAAAGATACACAGACGTCAATCATCATCTAAAATGTGTCTGTTTGGTTGTTGATTTTTTTTCCCCCTCCTGTTTAGTTGGCAGCAGTTTCTCTGTCTTGTATCTTGTATCATTAGAGGCTTTTGCCTTTTGAGCAATGCTGAGATGGAAGACAGGCGAAACTGCACGGGTAAGAGAAAAAAAATAAAAAAAATAAGGTGTTCTTGGGTTCTTGTGGGAGTGGGGGGTTAGTCTTTGATGTTGCAGAGTTTCATGGAGGCAAATAACACACTTTGATATTTCTCAGCTCCAAAAAAAAGTGGGTGCAAACAGGCAACACATACAACCGTCCACAAATACACTCTCGCAAAGATGTTGCTTGATTTACCACCCAGCTGTGAATGTGTTAGGCTGCAGATATTTTATTTGAAAAAACTCAATACGTCCCCACACACCAAACATTTTTATAAGTTTCATGAAGATTTAGGTCATTTCAAGTTTATTTTTTGACATTTTATTGAGAAAAAACCCTGAAGATGTTGCTCACTGACTTTGACACAAGAGTCCAGTCATATGAGCCACATTCCCTTCATGTTTTTATTTTGCACTCACTTATGAGAAGTTCTACTTAAAAAAATATGTTTAAAAAGGATAACCTCCTTTTGTACAAAATGTACAATTTGATAACAGTTTTCGATGCTACGTTTGTAGCTGCCATCAGAGGCAACTCTGATTCATATTTTTATCAAATTCTTTTAAGTTAAAAATAGTAATTAAAAGAAAAAAATGCTTTCTAATAATTTGAAATAAATAAGTAATATTTTACAGTCAGTAAATAATAATAACCTTTGGTGTTAATCAGTTAAACACTTTGTTAAAAAGGGGGGAACTAATGTTTTGTTCCGCTTGTAATTCATTGTTGCTGTGGGGGATGTTATTTAAGTTACCACACCTGACTGAGTCACATGGTCCAGAAAAGAGAAGTCGGCAAGTAAAGAATAAAGATGTTTTTGAAGTTTTTCCTCTTCAGTTAATGCGGCCAATGAGGTATGGATTTAATTATTTGATCATTTTAATTAATTTGAGGTCTGAGATTGTGTTAACGTGAAAAGTAAATGTGCAACTTAAGGCTAACTAAGTGTCTATCCACATTTTGTCCGCCCCTCAAACTGTTTTGGCTAAATTAGACATTTTCCCAATTTTTTAAACTAATTTGACATTTAGCTAATATTCCAGATACATGCTAGCTGTTTTGGCTAATTTAGATTATTTTACATTTTTAGCTTACTTTGGAGCTAATATTTCAGATACATGCTAGATGTTTTGGCTAATTTAGTCGTTTTTCCGTTTTTTAGTCTAATTTGGAGTTTAGCTAATATTTTAGCTACATGCTAGCTGTTTTGGCTAATTTAGATTATTTCCTTTTTTTAGGTTAATTTGTAGTTTAGCTAATATTTCAGCTACATGCTAGCTGTTTTCGTCTTTTTTCAGTTTTCTTAAGCTATTTTGAAGTTTAGCTGATATTTCAGCTACATTCTAGCTGTTTTGGCTCATTTAAAATGTTTGAGGGGTTTTTTTTGGCTAATTTGGAACTTTGCTAATGTTTTAGCTAGCTATCAGCATGAGCGTTTTCAGCTATCAGTTTAAACATCTTCAGCTATTAATCTATTGCAGGTAATGCTATGTATCTAGTTTTTACTGTGTTTTAGAATATTTTTTCTGTGAAGATTACAGAAATGAATTATTTAAAATTTGTTAGCCTACAAACCAACCCGCCTCTCCATCAGAGAAGAAAACAGTTATGTGGCCCTCACAAGAAAAAGTTTGAGGACCCCTGATTTAAACGAAGAACCGTTTGTGCCTCTCATGGAGTAACAATGTTTAAGCCGACACAAACAGGATTTTGAAAAGACCAATTAAATGAAGGCTCTTAAAGTAACTCAAACCTTTTGTGAATTTGTTTAGTCGGACTCCAGTTCACTCTTTGTTGACCAATAGGATTTCAAGATTTAGAGACTAAAAAAATAACCTGAAAAAAAAGATGAATCGCTTTACGTCCGACTTTATTTCCGATTGTTAAAAAATATTCTTCAATGCTTTTTCCATTCAAGGTGATGCTAAATTAAGAGGAAAATTTGCTTTAATGCTAAGATGTGGATTAGTGACAAAATACTTTTTTATTTTTTAACCACAATACATAATATGTATGTTATACTTTATACATGGCGCCAGGTTACAGTTTAATAGCAGTTTTCATGTGGCGTTAACACAACTGTTGAAAAAATACTGGTGCAAGAAGTCTGATTTGGATGGTCAAACGCTGCGCTCCTTTCCGTTAGAATCTGGTGTATTTTAGCTTAGCATTTAGACAGCTTCCCACCATTACAAGAAATGTTTTTTTTTTTTTTTTTGCACACTGACAGCGCACGAGGTCTGCATCTACTTTGGATAAATGCAGCCACACTTTGGACCTTTTTCCTAACGATCGCTCCGCCATTCGCTGCGTTTGTTGTGTCACGAGATTTCATAATTTACGTGCTACTTGTAAAACGTGCGTAAAAAGCGACGTTTTTCATGGCCAATGTGCCGTTTTTTTACTGTGCTTTTTCATGACAATTATTGACCCCTTTTGCTTGCCGTAGTACTCAGAGCATTCCAGAGCAGTCCCTCCACTGCACACTGCTGCTACTGGCAAAAAGGAAGTAAATCTCTGTCTTTTTAAGCCCCATCAAAAATTAAAATAAAAAATGGTGCACTCTGTGTATGCGCTGTTGTCACGCCGCTACGCTAAGCGATACTGATAGGACTGAAACTTTTAGGTCCGGTAAAAATTGATGATGTGGAACTGGTACTAAACGGTACTGGTTTTGGTACCGCATCCCTAGGTGAGACACATTAACTATAAAAGTCACAACTTCTCTTATAGGCGGATGTGGCAGGAAAATAAAGAGACAACAATATGGGACGCACAGGCAGGAAATATCAAAATCGTTGCTCGCTCGGTGAGCCTATAGGTGAAAAAGCTCATCCATGTGTTTTGTCTATGGGCGTGCTGCGGGCGACAACATACCCATATGCCATACGTGTAATTTACATTATTCTTATAAATACTTAATGATACATTTACCACACGGATGTTAATCATAAATTCCATTTTAATGAAATCCCCATAGGTGGCATCCATACAGTTCAACCCCTGTATGGGTGCATGTGATTAAAGTATTACTTGCCATGTAAAGTGGAGGCGTTTTGTAAGCTACCATTGCAGGGTCTGGCAAGCGTTAGTCAATAAATCACTGCATCTGTAAACTGAGAAAAGGGCAGCAGTCTGCTCAAATGGCAAACTGGGCATTGAAGCGCACTCTCAGGTGAGTTGAAATGTTTTGTTTTCAGATCTGTTGACTCATTTCTAACAACATATTTATGTGTTGTTTTTTTAAAATAATGAATCACATAGCTTTATTTTTCCTCAGTTTTTATTTAATAATCTGCTTTTTACCCCTCATTTATAGTATCAACACTAAAACACATGCTCAGATAATATTTAAGATGGAAATGTTATTAAAATATGCTTCCGATCCTTTCCCAAAGCTCAGTCCCAAAGTTTGGAAAAGTATCAATGTTGTGTGGCAAAACTTTAGGTTTGAACTCCTGCTTTGGAAAATAGATGTGGCTTACAACAGCTTATATCCTCAAGTCTTTCGGCTTAGAAAGTGCTGCCACAGTCTGCACCCCTCCATAAATATCTAAATGTGCTGCATGTAAACCCAGGTGCTGTCTGAAGTCCAGGAGTTTCTGCTGCATCAAATAGATTTTTGCTTTTTTTTTTTCCTTGCGTTCATCCAGAGGCAGCTTTGGGATGAAGCTTGTTACTCTCTTCAGTGAGACACGAAGCGCGCTCTCTAATTAGAACGCATCTCCCGGTGAGATAGGCGCTGAGGTCTGACTACTTCTCCGATCTAATCAGCTCTCCATCTCACTTTAGCTTCTCCACAGAAGGCATCCTCTCACTTGTCTGACAAATGGAGACAACAACAACAAGGAGAAGCCGCTTATGTAATGTTTGGAGGACGTCGTAGAAAGTCATAGATCTAAATCTTGAAGGAGCTCCGACCATGTCACATCCTTCTATGACTCCCAAATTAAAAAGACAAGCGGAAACGGGACACTTAGCGCACAGATGAAAGTGAAAGCCAGTGACCTACATTTAAAGTTATTCCTGAAACAGTTTCTATATCTCTGCAGTTCTTCACTTTCTTGTAATCCTGGAAATCTCGTGCTCATTGCCAGCATGCACTCTGACCTTCATCAGAGCGTGTATCGTAACATACTTGAGGCTGTACCCCAGTTGTCAGCACTTCATTTTAATTTGGCTCCTATGCCACTGGTGATTTTGACCACTGGGACATCCTGTCTAGTGTGGAAGCTAAACTATTCTGAAGCATTAGGACTGAATGAGGTGCACTACTGAATCTCTCCCTCTACTGTGTCAGCCGCTGTCTCCTTCGCGTACCAGGGAACCTATTGAAATCCCATGAGAACATCATGAGCAAACGGCGAGGAAGAGGATAATTGAGTCAATGTATGCTCTCTTATTCACTCCAGCTTAACTCAAATGTATGAAAGTTGTGTTTTCTGGATCTTGCAACAAGAAACGCACAGAAAACAATGCAAATATTTTCAGTCTGGAGGGAAGATTCATTGAATTATAATCCTTTTCTGCTTCTTTGATTATTAAAAATGCTCCAAAATGTATATTTGAGGCTACATTGAGTTGGGACTGCGCTGGAGTAAAGTTAAAATTACCTACACGAATAGAACACCTCGGTGACATTTGAGCACTTCAAAATGAGGCTTTAGACACAACCTTTTCTGTTTCCAGACATTATTAGTTGCTCCAGAGAAAACGAGACCTTTAAAAATTTTAATCAATCCAAACTTTTCAAGAATTGATTTAGAAAATAATCAGTTATAAGTAGGGGTGTGTATTGACAGGAATCTGGCAATACGATACTTATCACGATACACGTCTCGCGATACAATACATATCCCAATATAGATTGTACCAGAACAATTTTTCACTTTTTTTTTTTTTTTTTTTTAAGAGTATGACCTAGAAACAACCAAGTCATACTACATAGTACATGTCTTGTAACAACAAAAACCGCGAGGCAGATGGAACCAATAAGATTGAATATTTAGCACAAACTGGTTCTCGCGAGATCTTGTTCTGGTGCGTGTAGAGCCACTCAAAGTGTGCTGTGCTGCCAACTAGCGGTCGGAGTTTGGGTGAAAAACAAAAATTAGACGCTGAAGGATGCTCACAAATAAATAATTAAATATTGTTTTGTCAGCAGTTTAAAATGTTACAAGTATTGTCAAGTGAAATATTGGGAAATATCACCAAATCGTTTTATCTCTACCCCTTTAGTTAAAAGTCATCCATGTCCACCCTTCTAGAAACAATTATACTTTAAGTATATGTTTCTACTTAAGGATAGAAAAGTATATTTCCCGAAGTGTACCAAGCACACTTAAAAAGTATACTGGCAGTTTACTAACAAGTATACTTCTTGGGACAAACTTGGTCCACTTTTAATTTATAAAAAGTATATTTAGAAGTATACTTCAAGTGTTGTTTTAGTTTACTGGCAAAAAAAACTTTAAGCTTACTCTAAGTTTATGAAAGTACATTTTGAAGTAACTTTTAAGGTCTGCTTTAGTTTACAAGTAAAACTTCTACTGATTCGTGAATTAAAATACATTTTTATATATTGGAAATATCCCAAGAATACATCTACTCCACGTTTAATGCAAAATGTTTAAGGACAGTGACAATATATAGGTTAAATATATTTAGATTTACAGTGAGTATAATCCAAGTATACTTAATATGAATTTATGAACTTTATCTCTATTAAATAAATAAACAGTAAACCAAAAGTATACTATCTTACTTTTAGGTTTAAAAAAGGATGCTTAATATAAACTTGAGTATACTTATTTTTTGTCAAACGCACCAACAATTTCTTGAATATGAATCCACTTGATAATTCCAATAGATAGATCCACTTGATCTATTTTAAAAGTTTTCCCAGTTTTTTTATTTTTTTTATTAGGATTTAGCTGTTTTTAGCTAAAAAAAAAAGTTGTTGAGTTTTGTGGACAGTTTCTACAGAGCGGTAGTAGTTCATGAGAAATTTGCCTCTGAGTTGTGGGCGGGACTGCTGGCGTGGAGTATGCCTACTCACTTCCCATCATTCATCTGTTTACAGTCTTTCCTGCTAGCTTATGTAGCCCCTCACAACCCCAAGCTAACATTAGCGGTGTAACAAAAATGGCGAACAATATTGGAGTTATTCATGAATAATAAATTATATTAATTAAGATATACATGGATCTAGTGGCTTGTGGTTTGCCGTAATAGCTTTTACGTCACATCTACAAGCTTTTTCTAACAGCATTTTAACTTCTGCTCCTGATTCACAACAATTCGTGCAAAGAAATGCGCAGAAATACAATTTTGAGCTTAGGTTTTAAATATCCTCCATCATTAGAAAATGCCACAAGAACATGTTAACACCATTTTCAGCATTTAGTTATTATCAGGTTGATGACCCTGAATAAGAAAATGAAAACTCCACTCAAAGGAAGATGTCTTTGAAAAAAAAAAAAGCACATTTAACATAAACATGTGCAGCATTTTGGTTTTCAGCTTTTTCGTTTTGTCTCAATTCATTATTATCACCATTTGACAAGACAAACATGAATATACATAACACATTAATTTAGCTTAACAAGCCCCCCTTCAAGCTCCAGTGCAAATAGGTCACATCATAGAGCTCCACAATGTGAAGGAATTTCAGGATTTGCATGGGTCTTTCCTGGGGGATTCATATTTGAAAAAGAGGCTGAGCTGAAAAAGAGGTAGAAGGAGAAGGGGAGATTTGACCTGCAAGCAATCTCTGGAGAGCCGTTCAATAGCAGAGTCTAATCAGACTCTGGCTGATGCTTGTTCTCGGGGATTGCCTTTCTTCAGCCCTCAGGCCTAATTAGGACCCCCGTGTACCATAAAGAGGGGTTGCCGCTCACAGGGCCGATTGGGTGGAAGCTCACCTGTGTGTGCTGGGAGAGCCACAGAAATGAGCTATTGGCGAGCGTGATGACAAGGAGGGCAACAGAGGTGGTGCAGCCAATGCGCTTTTATCCCCCCACCTGGATGTCCTGTGAGCTTAATGAATGTTAGGACGGTGGCTGAGAATGAGGAGCAGTGAGGGGGAGATGCAGAAGAACAGGCGGGTCACAGAGACAGGAGAATCTTTCAGAACTTTTTTTTCTTCTGACAATCTGCCGTGGCCATTTGCTGAGGAGCAATAAAATGAGAACAAGTCTAAGTTGAGGATGTGCGTTCTGAGATCAACTCTGGATTTCTAGAGTCAAACATAGAGATCCAGGGTATGTGCAAAGCTAATCTTGTAAGATTCAACATGATTTATATCATTTTTACTTTTCTGTTAGGGATTTTACAAACAGTTTCAGGTTTACAAGAATTATTTGATAAAATGAGTCACTTAAATGGATCTTTCTTTCTTTAGGATGAGTTAAAATGGTCTTTAATTAGAAAAATTTGGGGCAAATGTCAACGTTTTCTGAAATTAAACAATTCTGTAACACTTAAACTTAAAGTAAGAATTTAGTTTTGCATTTTAACCTTCCTCTTGTGTAAGCTTTCTCTTACCACCCATGGTGCCTTAAATCAGCTTTAAAATACATTAAAAACAAAAACCTATCATCCATTTTTTGTCATCTCTGGGCTATTTTGTTAGGCTTCCTAATCCGTGGAAATGTTGACTTAATAGTTTTTTTTCTGTTTGTCTCTGGGTCTTTAAAAAAAGTATGCCTCTAGATTTCAATAAAAACAGAAAAAATAACCCCAAGACTAATATATAAATAGAATAAAGTGTATTGTGTTAATAGGCATTTGGAACATCTCTAAAATTTATTTGATTGATCTAAATTTTATAAAAAAAAAAAGATAAACTCTAATAACTTTTATTGCGTTATGGTCAGCTTTGACCCATACATATTTTCTTCAAGAACATGCAAAAATACACATATATTTAACACATTGAAACACAAACAACAAACAAATCAAACCAATATAAATTACTTAAATCTTCCAAAAATATAAGAAAGCTAAAACTGACCCTAACTCTAGAAAAGACATGATTTCAAGCACAAGATTTTAGAATAAAACATTTTAAAAATTGAATTTTGTTGAAATCAAGGTTCCTGACAAATCAAAAAAAAGCCTTGATGGAATGAACTAATTTCAAGTAAGGGTGAAGGGAAAAAATCGATTTGGTGAAATATCGCGATATTTTATTTGGCGATACGTTCACGAAAACGATACGTTTTTTTATTTTGGCTAAAAACAGCTAAATTCTTATTAAAAACATTGGGAACTTTTAAAATAGATCAAGCAGATCTATCTATTGGATCGGATGGGATTTTAAAACTTAAAAAAGTGTTGGCGTGTATGATTGGAATCGACTGGACAACTTTTAACTAGGGTTGTAGGGAAAAATCGATTTGGTAATATATCGCGATATTTCCTTTGGTTATACTTATATCGATTTAAATTGCAGACAAGGCGATATTTAATTATTTATTTGTGAGTGTCCTTCAGCGTCTTACTTTCAGTTTTCACATAAACCCCGACCGCTAGTTGGTATACTTTAAGCAGCTTTAAACCGCACCAGAACAAAATCTCAGCCTTGTGGTTTTTTTTGTTGTTGTTAAGAGACAAGTAGTAAGTTATACCCTTTTTAAAAAAGTGAAAAATTGTTCTTGTACAGCCTTGGGATAAAATTGCGATATGTATCCTGAGACGTATATCAGGATACGTATTGCATCGCCAGATTCTTGCCAATACAGACCCCTAATTTTAAGTGATTTTTAAATGCAGTTCAAATCTAAATTTGGTCTGTGCCAACCCTAATACAAGAATAAGGTTATTGTGCCAAAAAATTAAACTATCCTTTTAGCAAAAAAAAATATATTTGGATTTTAATTTAACATTTCGGACAATCGTAGCTGTTCTGGTTGTGATTCAAATCTAATTTTCGGAGAAATATCAATATTTGGATATTGTTTTAATTATTCTGCACATTTTTTTTATTTTTAGGAAAATAACCAACGGAATATATTTTAGTTGGATCTCCATCTTGCATAAAATGTATAATTAAGCAGAGAGGCTACGTTAGTGCTGCTGGTTTTCCTCGCTTAATCCTAATTTTTTAAAAATCTATTCATAATCTCATTTATAATCTGGATTCTTTAGATTAAAAACATACCATAATATGATTCTTTGATCTGATTTTAAATTCAGTTACGATTGCCTCTTCTTTTGATGCAAAAATTGAAAAACTCTTCTATTCCTCTTTATCCAGACCTCAATTTATAAATTAGACCATTTCTGCTTCCATGTGTGGTCAAAAACTGAGCATGTGCAGAAAATGTGATTATTTACGAGTTTCACACATGAAGTGTCAAGTCTGCTTGGTGTTTCAGATCATAAGATTATTCTATATCAGCTGCTGCTTGTGAGATTTCCCAACAAAGCAACGTTTTTGCAGACAGAATCATTGGCAAGCTAAACTATAAAAGCTGTGATGTGAAATTAAAATGTTTTAATACAGAAATGGATGCCTCATGAAGCATTTAACAGTCTCTGAATGTAATCTAAAGATGGCATAAAACACATTTTCATAACACAGATAGATTAAGCCTAAAATAATCAAGAATAAGTGGATAGATTTTGTGAAGCTCCATAGAGGTCTGTGAACTGCTGAGAACTCCTCACTGAATGCTCAGTAGATGATTCGCTCAAGCTGACATCAGAAGAGAATCTCTTCCAACAGACATTTTTAAAAGCTTCCACTGGAGACTTCTGGGATTATGAAAACACTGTTGATCTTAGCTGGATTTATTCTTCTAGTGTGCTCATGTCATCTCCTAGCTTGACTGCACCGTGTAAAGACATGCTGATCTTGTAAATTCTGCAAGTGAATAATGTATGCAACTTAGTTTCAGCTCAAAGGTGGCTAAAATATTTAAAACGCGAGTGTGTATTGGCAATTTTTGCTTCAAGTAGTTTATTAAATGTATTGCGTGGATCAGATGTGTTCCTGCAAAGATAGGGGCGGATGGAAAAGAAGCAGGACATCAGTCCTCGAGGATCAGGATTAAACATCCCGCTTGAGCAAAGAACGCGTCTGACATGCAATTCTGCTGCTTTCCTTCTTCCCAAACACAGGATTTATTTTAAAATTAACAGCAATTACCTTCAAGAGAAACCCAGAAAACCAACAGCCCCCTGAGGAGCAATGTTTTCTTTAAAAAAAAAAAAAATTCCCTACCCCATCCCTTTCCAGCTCTGCTGATCCTTTAAACGCGCTAAAAAGCAAGCATAAGACATTTAAGGCAGAGAGGCAAATAAGACCTGAATAATGGAGTGCCCAATTACACACTTCAGCTTTCTTCAAGTCATAAGACGAGCTCCCTGCTTCATTAAGTGCTTTTACGGTCAATCACACACACCGTCCAACTTTAGCATTCGCCGACAAATCAAAGAAATGACACAGCCATATAGTGACACCAGGTCCCAGAATCTTCTTGACGACACATTGTGACGGAGTTTTTCCCTGCTTTTGTCGGTGAAAAATTAATGAAGTTGCCTCCATCTTGCCCCCTACGGAAACCGTAACCGACCAAAGCGAAAATGAGATGGTATAAACGTGAGACGCTCTATTCCAGGCTTAGATCTTAGGGGTGGATTTAGCAAAAGCAGAAAACATCCGTAACTTGTGCTTGACTTAAGTTTATTAAAGTTCATGAAGAAGCATTGCAGTGAGTACATATCTTTGTAACAAAAATATAAGCATAGATTTTTGCTAACACAGCACAGAAGTAACAGCATCTTGAGCTTGGTCATGCTGGAAATAAGTTACAACTCTTAAAAAAAATAACAACAAAAGTGGTTGAATACTTACCCTATGGCTTTTGGACTTCCCACCACAGTGCTACAGCAGAAAACTTCATTGACATTTTCCAAGGTGGTGCGTTAAAGTTCCACCTTCAGGACAACTACTCCCATTTCTTTAAGAATCGATAAGGAAATCGTGTCCACAATTATCCACATTATTGACAACAACCAAATGAATGTGATTACATAGTTGGAATGATACACAGCAACAAGTGGGATTCTGATGCTGGTAACTAGTTATTACGAGTGCAAGTGCTTTGTTGAAAGTCACTTTCAAGTTTGAAACTATTTGACGATCCAGTGATAGGCAGAACGTTTGTCAAGAAACAGATTTTCTTCTACATCTACTCCCACTTAAAGTCATGTCCGACCATTTCATAGAACTTGACATTATAGGGTCTGTAAAAGTCCCGCAGCTGCTCAATAGCGTCTCTGTCTATCTGCACGTGAGTTCTGCCCTTTGACTTGCCCAAGCAGCGAGGTGAGCCACTGCTCTCGGGCTTTTTAAGACACGGGAAGCCCTTGGTGCGATTGAAGTAGAAGTGTTTGTCAGTGACGATGCGCTTCAGCCCAAGGAAGTCCTGCACCCGAGCCAGCTCCCCCGCTGGGTCTGTGATCAGACGCTCCCCGCTCACAAAGTGGATCTGAGCCAAAGGAAAGTACCGGAGCCAGTTTTCCAGGTGAAGGGCGTACAGGCCGATCCTAATGGCATTCCAGGACATGTCAACGAGGCCCAGGCTTTGATTTCTGAAGGCAAGCTCCTGGAAGCTCGGCAGGTCGGGAGTTTTGGACAGAGTCTGGGTGTAATCTGATATTGCTCGAGTGACCGGGTCGCGGACCACAACAATGAGTTTGGTGTCCTGGGACATGGCGGAAATCCTCCGAGGGGTTTCTTTAGTTACAAAGTAGCTTGGCGTCTTCTCCATGGTGATTTGGCTTTCTAGGGTCCGTGGCATCAAACCTCTGCGTAAAAAATAACAAGACAAGTGTAAGCTTTATAACTAAGCATACAAATAAGGTATGTTGTGATATATCGGAATCACCTTGTGCAATCTTGTTGTTTCTTCAATATTTTTAATGCAGTTTTGCTTTTTTTAACAGCAGATAGTATTCTGCGTCCTGATTGGCTATTTGAACTTGTCAATCAATCTCCTTCGTGGTGTGTATTTTCACAGAAATCATTTAGATTTCCAAATTCACATAAATCTTTGATCAAGAGCTGTCGGAGCTCTGTCTCCCCCTAAACACACTACATCTCCCAGCAACCCCAGCGCACACTCATTAACAATCAACCACATAATACTTAACCAGAGCCTCACTCAGAGCGAAGTATTGTACTTGACCTTACTTTGTCTCTGTTCACCTGCTGCCTGCCCTGACCCTCGCCTGGACTCTAGTCTCTTCTGTCATGCTCGTGATTGACCTCTGTCTGTCTGACCCTGATTTAGCTTTGTGGACTTTTAGCTGTGCTTGGTTCCTGTCGTCTTACCTGAACTAATAAACCTGCCGTACATGGATCCAGCTGTCTGCCTGTTTGTGACAAGAGAAGATTTAATTGAGGGGCGGGACTTCTTGTTTTTGAAGGTTTGAACTTTGAGAGAATAAGCAAGAGATAAAAGTGTTAAAAATGAGCATTACGGTCTGATAAAAATGTATGAAGTGAGTAGTGAGGGATTTTAAAGCCTTAAAACATTTATAACTGTAAAAAATAAAGAGGACTACATCGTGGATTTCACTTATTGCTAGTCATTTTTAGAAAATAACTCCCATGATAAACAAGGGACCATTGTGTAGATAAAAAAAAAATCTTCAAACGGTTGTTTTTAACCAAGTTTTGGTGCTTGAATGACCTCAAAAGCATGTTTGGACACAGAGGACAAGATGACCTTATATTCACTTTGTTAAAAGTTAAAAGTACACAGGATAAATTTAGACCGGTTTTACTCTAGCGGAACCACACGAGCATCAAACCACTAAGTGAGCCCTGCTTGACCAAAACCCAGTTTCTGAATGTAAATGAAGCAAAGTTGTAGTGGGCACTGGAGAGTTGTCACTAGAGAGTTGCATCGCAGGATCGCAGACAGCTTTCCAGTGGATCAGCCCAACTCTGTTGAGGAGTAATAAATCACCATAAATCTAAGGAAAAAAAAGAAAGAATAAAAAAAAACCAGCGGAGTAACTTATCGTCGGCTATTCACCTTCAAACTAGGCCACTTTGGTATTTGAGTGAACTCAAGAAGTTCACGGAAAACAGGTTTAAAGACTTCAAAACAGGCTTATTAATAGAGCTGACATTAATTATTTTTTCCTAAAGACTCAGTTTGTTGATTTTCTTGCACTTCTGAAATGTCAAAACGCAACATTTGCAAGAAAGAAAACAATAACTTTGATAAAGCGAAACGTTTGGTGCATTTGTTAACAATCATGATTTTTTTTTAGAATTTTGCAGCTTTTAATTATCTGTTGGGATGTAATTATTGCTTGTTTTCAATTAACACTTTTGAAACATTCTGTATGAGAAATCTTATAGCGCTTCTAATTTGATACAGATTAGAATATCCTTTAGCTGTGAAAACTATTGCCTTTTTTTGGATCTCTTGGTTTCTAAATAAGTATTAAGCGTCTGTTCAGGTTATATATAGTTTCTCCACACATAATTCAGCTTCAATTCTCCACATTTGTTTCACCTTCAACATATTTCAGAGCTTAATTTTCTGGTTTTGGTGTCAAGTTCTCTGTTTTCCCATCATTTTGTTTCAGGTTCATCACAGTTTGTACCAGTCATATTTGGATTATTTTTTTTCAGAATTTAGCTAATTTATTAAACTTTTGAGGTTTAGCCATGAGGTCTTTACCAAATACCAATATTGACGCTTTTAACTTAAACTGCCAAACCAGTGAAAGCAACCAGCACACTTTAAGCGATTGGCCCAGCCAGAGATCTGTGTTTGTAGCCTGAGGATATTTCAAAAGCAAAAACTGAAACTAGAATAACTCCTTGTTCTCACTTACCAATAAGAGGTTAGCCTTATAAACATATTTATCATATTTTATTATTCATTTTTGAAATATTTATCTCATTAGCAGAATCAAAACTTTTCTTAAAAACCAACTTTATCTATGTTTTCTGTCTTGTAGTTCATTATCTTTCCACTAGGGGCAGTAGAAGAGCTTTTCCTGCTCCGTTCAAAATGGCTGCTTCCATGAAGCATCAAAAATCCTTTTGGAGGGAAAAATTAAGCTAGTTTTCCAAACTTTATGGTGATATTGAATCATCTTTTGTTATTTGTTTTTAAAATAACTATTTTCTGTGTTCAAAGAATGCAAAATGTGTTGATAATGTGTATTTTTTAAACAGTCACAAAATGTGTGGATCAAATTTAAGACAGTGGATAAATAAGGTGTTTTTTTTTTTTTTTAACTGATCACTCGTGGCAATATTTCTGCATTTTATACTAACATTGTTGTGAGAAATAACTTACCAAATCACCCAACACATCATACTATTTATACGACATATGATGATATTGCAGTATTCTTTTTTTTATTATTTATAAAACATCTTATTTCCACAAAAATGTAATTTTATGTTAATTTTTTGATGAAATAGGCTTTGTTATTTGAAACTTTACAAAAGCAGGTTTGTGATATGGAGAGCCGATCAGGCCTCTGCTGGCTCAGAATGTTTTGATTCAAATCTATGAAAAACTTTCTTCAGAATTGTAACTTCCCTCAAGTTTTAAACAGAATAAAAAAACATATCAGTCCTGAAATGTGTATGATTTGTATCTTTGAACACATTTTCATACAGGATCATAAATACAAGGGTTTTTCCTCGCATGTAAAACTGCATGCAGAGGAAAAATTGGTGACATTTAAGAAACCTCTATCAAAAAATTACTTTTGCATGCTTGAGCAGACAGAACCAACGAACCAAAGCATCTCAGATGGAGCAGTAATTTTATATTCAAAAAAGTTATCAGACCAACACTTTATTTTTTATAAGTTGCTTTGCTTTTCTCCTTTATTTCTAATAAAGGGATTCATGTGGAAATAATCAAGAATGTGTACTTTAATCACAGTCATATAAAAGTTCTTTTTAAAAATATTTTACTTGTTTAATTTATTCATGTTTTCTTTTAAATTGATTGCTGTTCCTGGAATAATACAAAGAATTCAAAAGAAAAAAAATGTATGGCAGAAATGAAAGGTCACTCTGGCGTCAATACTGCTCCAAATGGGGGATGTGCTGAAACCTTCAGGAGGTGTAATAGATGTCAAGTCCTTTCAAATCAAAGAGTATTTAAAAGTCTGAATGAAAAGTTGTGTGAACACACTGATGAGAGGCAAAGCACCCCTCCAGGGGAAGTGCCAGAATGCTTCTGACATCTTTGGCTGGGTGTCCTGGCAGAAACGTGCTCCGGCTGACGGAGATTATACGGAGGTTTTGGTAGTTTATTGTGAAGAGTCTGCAGATCTACAGACATTGTGTGCACTGTATGCAGGAAATGTAAAATCAACATTGGTTTTTCGGTGCTGAAACTCTTCAAACTTGCTTTTTTATTTGTTCTGCTCTGGCCCACCTGGTTTTGCGTTTCAGCACTGCCGGGACTTGGCCAGTCGAGCCACCATCTGATGCTTGGCAAGTTCACCGGCGAAATCTTTAGTCTTTTGTTTCAGTATCACACTAAAACAAAAATACCACACTTCATTGCATTCGAGAATTTGGGCAGAAATGATTTGGACTTCCCCGGTAATGCAGATGTTTTGTTTTGAAAGCAATCCTCGTTTGACCTTTCCCGCTGCTGCTTTGAAAGCTGACAGTCAAACCACAGTAATGGGCTGGAGCTCACATCTCCAAGAGACATCTCTGAGATAAAAGGGCTGGAGCTGCCAACTGTCCTGAAGTGTGCCAATTAGTGGAGATACTTTCAGTCCATTATTATTGTATACACATACCCCCTCCTGGCTGCATGACAGCCAATCATTTACATGAAATGCATTTGGAAGCAGGTCACTGTTTAAGGGTTTGGTGGTCTCAACAACAAAACAAACAGATTTATCATTAAATAAGTAATAAAATAGGTCTATTTGATGAATATTGGATCAATTAGTTTAATACTGGTTATGCATGAACTAGTGGATAATGATGGTGCATTCGGAAAAACAGAATCTTATGATGATCAAACGGCTTAGCTCCAGAGAGGGAATACAAAGAAAAGACTTCTCAATAGATCAAATTGGAGACTTCTTTTGTTTCGCCTGAAAATATCCTTCTTTTAAACTTACTTTGAAAGCAAGTTGAGATTGTTAAGGATGCAACAGTAAACTACACAAGGGTACCTGAATTGGATGGGGAAAAGATATTAGATGCGTATCGAAAAATCAATCGGGCATTGGGAGTAACAGCAGTATTGGTTAGGGACGTAAAAAATAGATACGTACCGGAAATTCAAAACAACTCCAGAATTGTTTAATGTCCACAGATTATGTTGGTTAAAAGGTATAAAGTCAATCACGAAATAAATACATTTCTGGCAAACTGCAGTTTCTCTTTCTGTTGTTTTCTACCATCTTTGTCTATTTATGTACATGCAATGCAAACAAAAAGACGTCCAATCATAAGCTTCCTTCTTCCAAGTAAAAATGAATACATTTCTCTGCCAAATGCCAAGCATTAATATTTATTGCTTTAAATGCCACATGAAGAAGAAACATCTAGATTTTAGGGTTTTTTTGGTAAAAGAATCAGACTGTATTGTATCACCAAAAAGTTAGTCATGTATCGAGTATCGTATCTGAGATGGAAAGATACACACCCCTAGAAAACAGTGATCACACATGGCACACTTGCAGTCATATAACAAAGACTACAGACCCCAGTCAGGTCAATGATAAGACGCCAAGCTTTAACTCTCATCCTACAATAAATTCTGTTGTTTTATTCACTTTACTCTATTTCTCACACAATTTAAGGTCCATCAATCAGAGCTTTAGTCTATTGTTGTGCAAAAACGGAATCTTAAAGTAAAAAGAGCGACCCTTGTTTTAAGTCTGTCTTGCAAGAAAAATAATCTCAATAAGAGTTTTTCAGTAGCATCAGTTTAAGAAAATTTGTATTTTTCCTTAAAATAAGATTTATAGAGAAATAATTTTTCTTACCCCATTGGCAGATGTTTTAACTTATTTCAAGGGGGCCTGTTTTTGCTGTACAGGAGCTATAGTTGCCTTCTTAAAAGCAATTTTTTGCCACTGTAGTACTTGGCAATGTAAACAATTGACGGTAAAGAATCAGCTGTTAAGTGTATAGAGCACAGCCATTATCTATATTTATATTTCTAGGTTGGGCCAATATACCCCCCCAGCTTAATTAGTTATTTGCTCGTTAGTTTCTCTTCATTTAAATAATGAATGAGTGAGGCCATCATTAGCCAGATCAAAAACCGTTCCACCAAAGACAGAATACTCTTTTTTTTTTTCTTGTTTTGTTTTTCAGTTGGCACAAGGACACGCCGTCTATTATATCCGACTTTTTCAATTCACAACACCCATTTCCATTAGATTTTCCACTCGGTTCAATAAAACACGAATGGAGTTTTTTTTTTTTAGCCGCTATTACAATTCTGCTTGAATATAAAGAAAAAAATAGACCCTATGAACCTATGGACACTGAAATGGTGAATAAGAAAAAAACACTTTAATTAGCTTAGAAAAAAGATAAAATATTTTGAATTTGATTTAAATAATTTGTTTGAAGCAAAGAAAATGTGCATTTTTGGCCCCAAAAAAATAAAAATAAAAAAATGCTTGAAGGAATGTTGAAAATTTTAGGATATATGGAAGTTTTATGTTTTTGACACGTTTTTTCTGCATTATCTCTTTTTTGACTATGTTTGATTATCACATACTCTTGAAGTAAGCCACATTTAGTTTAATTTGCATAATTTAATGAAAAAAAAGTCAGAGTAAAGGTGTATGAAGTTGGAGAAGTGGTGTTTTTACGCACCACTGACGCAGGTGAGAGTTGTCTTCTTACCTGTACCACTCCAACCCTCTGTCATAGTTCCTGTCAAAGAAGTGCGTCTCTGTTCCAGCAGCTCGCACGTCCGGATGGATTCTTATAAACTCCAGGACCGCTCTCGTGCCTCCTTTTTTCACGCCAACTATGATGGCGTTTGGCAACTTTTTATTGCCAAACTTTAGATTAATCATCGGGGGAACGGGCGTGTTGTTCCCGGCCATGTGAAGGGTGGATGCGCGTCTTTGGTCGGTTTTCAGCTGCGATGCATCCGCAAAGCTCGCATCGGGCAGGCAAGAGAGGGATTTCTGGAGGCGCCGTTTGGCTCCGTCCGCTCGCTGACAGCTGGGCGGCGGATTACCTGACTTTTGCACCACCGCACTGTCGGGGAACAGCGCGCAGTAGCACAAGTATGAAAGGAACAGAGATAGCAAACAAACGGAGGTTCCTCTGAGCCGATGTGAGGATGGCAGAAGTCGACTGAAGAGGAGCACGCATGCCATCTCTCCGTATATGAACAGCGCATGGTTTAATTTTCCAGTTGCTTTTGCGCTCCGTCCTTTTTTAATCAAGTGGTCAAATTGCCCACAAGGTGTAACTTATAAAAAAAGAGAAAAATCACAAAAGTTGATGTCCATTAAACTACAAAATCCATGTCATCTCTTCAAGTCACTGAAATAGAAAACGTGCGCTCATACGCACGGAGTTGGAATGCAGCATCCGCTTTGAAAACTCCCGGAGGTGTCCATTACGCGCGGTGGAGAGGGAACTTGAGTGGACTCCACACAGCCTGAGCATCGGAAAAACGCTCCAACGCTGTGACGTCACAGCACCTTTGCATTAAGAGGACAGACAGAAAATAAGTCCTTTGAAATCTTGGAGAACTGTAAACATGATTGAATGCAGATTTTTTTTCCCTCTATGAATAACATCCTCTGTATCTGAAGAAAAATATTTTGAAATATTTGATTGGTGAGTGGAGAAACCCATAAAGCCTGTCAGCACACAGAGAGAGCAGCACACCACAAAGTCTGCTTGGCTCGAAACGCACAATTTGTGCAAGTCTTTTGCATGTCTGATTGTATAATTTAATCCACTAATTATATAATCAGTTAAAGGTCAATTTTGAAAAACTCTTGGTTGGTATTTAACTTCAACCCTTTAACTTCAAGACTGTCATTTGTAAAGTTGATAAACTTAAGCTATTGCAGTAACCAATAGAGGTTGCAAGTGAGTTTAGTCATGTACTATTTGTAGTTTATATTGATAAATGATCAACAGCAAAATCATTGAAGCCCCAAAGTACTTTCCAGTAACAGTTCCATATTCACACAGTGATTTTAAACTCCACTTCCTAATGATCACAAATGCAACTGCCAGCATGCGATTGGGAGGTAGAATCTTCAAGTTCATGCAAGCGCCCGATTTTTCTGAAGATTTTTAGCGTGGTCGTGAATGTAGACAGTCAGCATTACGAAATCGGGCAACAGCTGGACGGCTACAGGGCGGTTGCAGCTCTGATTGGATTATGTCTAAATGTCTTTGAACCAAGTTTCACGGGTGTATATGCAAAACATTCTCACTCTCAAGTTGTCACATAATGACGTTTGGTTATGGACCCCTCTGCGTCACTTTTTGATGTTTTGGGTGTCCCCAACTCGTTTTTTGACGTACTGGCTGTTACTAATAAATCATGGGTCCCCAGCCTCAGAGTCACAAACCAGAATTGGTCCAGTGACGCATAGCGCACCAGTACCCAAACCTGGTACTGGTACCTTAACCCGACACCAGACTAGACACGGTACCGGGGCCAAACCAGTGCCAGATGCAGTACCAGGCACGAACCAGTACCGGGTTAAGGTTAGGATACCTGTACTGGGTTAGGGTACCGGTACTGGATGAGTCCCGAGGACCAGTGCACATCTGATACCGTGTCCCAAGGGCAGCGGACCCTTGATTTTACGAACATCCAGGATGTCAAAAAAACAACAAGTTGGGGACACCCAAAACAACAAAAAGTGACGCTTAAGGGGCCTTAACCAAACATCAATATGTGTGGGATGAGATCATGTCGGCATATAAAAAGCGGACTATTCTGCACCACTGGTCATTCCCAACTCAGATTTTGAGGACATGTTATAATCTAGTCTATTTACCAATCTTTAGACAACATCCTCCCAAGAAATCAAAATGTTCTGTCTTCTTTTTAATTATTTGTATTCTTCTCTGCATCAGCACAACCACGTGGCAGTGGGATGGCAGCACAGGGGCAGGAGGGTGGCTGGAAGATGGCAGTCTGAAATTTGGGGATTTAGTCTCTTGCCCAGGGAGGCTTTGACACATGGGCAGGCATGGCTTCAACTGAACACATAATCCTCCAATCAGAGGTCAACCGCTCTACCTCTGCACCACAGCCAGCCACTGTTCTGAACTCATTGGCTAGGTAACAAATTAACACCAATTGGTCGTAAATTTCATTCCTGACCTCATACTTTTGCATATATTGATCAGGGTGTGGTCTTCTGACCTTCAGTCTTACTAAAATTGTTCCAACATCTCCCAGCCTTCACTTTTAATCCTGTTTGATCATCTTTGTAGCAACCAGGAACCTAAACCATTACTTCTAATTGGACATTTAGAGCTCGAAAGACACCAAAGGGGGAGACAAATTTCCTCTTCTCATCTGCAGAGGCTCAATATAGTCAGCCCTTGACATTCTGCCCCAGGCATTTGCCCGCCCCAGGCAAAAGTTCCCAGTGCAAACACAAACTCAGGTGTTTGCAAACGGATTGGATGTAATATGGTATTAAAGCTACTGAAAAGCTAAGGTTAGCTTTCAAACTAAGCTTAAATAATTCATTAGTAAGTGCTAAATTTAACTACCCTTTATTATTTTGCGGTTTCCACTTTGTAGGAAGTTAGACCTACAGGATCAGGAAACAAAAGCGATGTAGTCACTTTAGCGCTTTTGTTCATGCCGCTCATGCTGTAATTTATGTTTGTGTTTCTATTTTTGCCAGCCCCTCTGGTGAGACATGAAATATTAAAAAAAATACATACACACATATTTACATCAGATTGCACAAACATTACTCTGTTAAATTGAGGAACTGTGCATTAGAATGGGATCTTATGAACATTCTATTAAGATTCTGTGTTTTGTACATGTTGACAAACATGGAATTTACAATTTTTCTATTTTATTAGTCCTGAAATCTCAATTTGAGCATTTTTTTAATATAAAGCCTTTAGTGCTGATGTATACTATTGTATCTGATTAATGTCGGATTATGTAACCCACCTTTGGGGTGAAGTTTGGAATAAAGCACACAATTTAACATGTATAATTTCTGTAATTATGTTTTGTTGCCAACACTGAGCTGGTTTCTCCACCGTTGTGACCAGAGGTTAAATTATTTTACAGCACTCTGAGGCTGAGGTTTCATGGTTTAGTCTCGGTCTGTCCTTAATGTGATGTGATGTGTGAAGAGCTGCATTA
>NC_050530.1:9180130-9191818 GCF_002922805.2 Oryzias melastigma | reverse complement strand
AAAATTTCACAACTAAATAGAGATGAATTATTATTTAAACTTTATGAATTTCACTCAATAAACCAAATAAGACATTAAAAATGTAAGCATAATCCAGATTAAGGTTTTGTTTTTATTTTTTTACTTTCTATTATGTGCTAAAGTTCTGTTTTTAAATTCCAGCTTGTTTTTTCTGTTCTTAAAAACACAAATTTCGATTAAGATAATATTTTTGTTGTTTTTAACATGCTTTTGTGGCATTTTTCTAATGATAGAGGACATTTATAAATATATTTAGACTTGACCTGAGTATTAATTCATTCAAATTGTTGTAAATCAGAAGCAGAGGGAAAAAAAAATAGTGCTGGGTATTGATAATTATTTCCAGAAACGATTCGATTTTATTCAAAAGAGTCTGGATCGATTTGATTCTAATTATTAATAGCATACAGTATAACATGGATTCTGAAAAGGAGAAGTTCTAACAAAATGTTCAGATCATTAAAATTGTAAACATTGTTCTGCTTCTCCTGGAGGGCGTTTCAGTTTGGCCACTAGGTGGCAATCACGCTATAGAAGTACACTTTTTTCAAGAAAAATAAGCTAAGACTGAGCAAAAAACTGTGATTTAGGCCACAAATGGTTACTTTAAAAAATATTTCCTTAAATGAGTTTAAAAAAATCCTGCCTGTGAGTAAATAAAGATGTTCATTTAGTCAGTAATGTATGTTTACATTGACTGACCGTTAGCATTAGCCCTCCTATGGAAAATCCCATTAAATGTTAGCATCAAGCTAGCAGACTTTAGCTTTATGTGCTAGATCGATCTATATTTTTAGGAATCGATTATTGATCTGTTAAGTTTCAATCCATTCAATCAATTAATGGATTTTATCAATCTAATGGGAGAAAAAAAATGTTTTTTAAAAAAAGAGTTTAGTTATTTGCGTTTTAGAAATGAGGCTGAGCGCGCCACAAGCTTCCTGCTCTGCTCCATTATGATGCATCCGGCTAAAGATGCATCTCCATCTTTTTTTTTCCTTTACAGGTATGAGTTTTTTCATTTTAAAGTTTATTTCCAGAGAATTTATAGAAGTCGGTAATCCGGTTTAAATCAACCTGAAACATACAGTGTAGCTGCTGTGAGGCTAAATCCTGCTTTCTGTGCGTTTGTGGAATGGATCTATATTCTTGATACAACCATACAAGAGTTTTTCTGTGTGACTGTTTAGTTAACTTATTACTTTTTATTAAAAAGAGGTCTTCTAAGCTGGTTTCATGGAGTAAATCCATAGAGCCGTGTGAGTTCCGAGGCTCTGGTGGAGTTATCCCTCTCCTCTCGCCCCAGATCCTCTTTGGCATCATCATTCATAAAGTAGAGAAAGTGTTGGTGTGTGGTCATCTCTCTTAGTTTTCTGATGACAGATCCCAATGCAGACAAACCCAACAGAAAAACTCCCAGGCAGGACTGCAGAGGTGCACGGGGAGGAGTTGAGATGTCACAGTGGCGCTCCCGTGGGTGTCGGCGCCCAATCTCTCCGGCTTCTGATTAAAGAATGATTTATAGGGGCAGGTCGGATGGGCCCGCTCGGCAATCGGTCTGGTGAATGAGATTTTTTCCTGAGGAAGTAGAGAGAGGGGAGGAGGGGTTAGTTCAAACCTTAAGGCGAGAAGCCTGGAAAGCTCAGCGATAGGACTCCATGATTAAATGCTATAATCCGCTCTTTGCAGAGTGCACAGCTTTTTCCTGTTGCCATCAAAATTGTAGCATCAGAGGATTCTCCTTGTCACTGAACACATGCTCCATAGCAGCTAATTTCTGCTGATCAGAACTTTTTCTTGAAGCTGTCGAGGGAAAATCTTCATTAAAAAAAAACTAAAACATCTCTATCAACTTTAAGGAAATGTGGAGTTCCATTTAGTAGAAAATTAGCCTAATTATAATAAAAAAAAAGAAAAATGGTACCTGCGGGAGTACAGCCTAATAGTGTTAGCGGTCATATGAAGTTCTCTAAATATAGGTCATTTTTCGTCTGACCCCTCTATCATCAGCTCCGTCCATTTGTCAGAGGTAAGTGAAGCCTGAGGGAGGCGCCCCTCTTGGCACTGATCAGACGCTGACAGCAGATATAGATGACCAAGACAACTTTACGTTACACTCAGATGACAAATCACTTCCTCAGAATTAGTCTACACCGTCTTTGAGGGGAAAAAAAATGCATTGAGGAAATATTTTATTTAAAGACATTTTTTTTACTCAAAGTCCTTTTTGTTTTGTTGCTATGAAAGCAAATGATGACTTCAAATAAATATAAATAATTGTTTTTTTGCCACTTTTTCTACCTAATAAAGACCTAAAGTTTTCCCTTAAAGTTTAGTGTTTATATTTTATAAAGTTTCATTTGTTAATATAATTAGAATATTTTATTACAGAGGTAAACGTGTGTTTTAGATAATAAATGAAACAAAATGTATTCAATAGATGTATAATGTAAAAGAAATTGTCAATAAGAGCTTATGCAGACTTAAAATTCTACAGTAACTTTTCCAGTCTCAGACAAATCAATAATGACTGAACACTGCCATCTGCTGGTTATTTGGTGTCAGTGAAGCAACAATGTGCAGTTTGTTTTTATTAGTAAATAAAAGTGGTAAAGTTTAAAGATTAGATAATTGTCGCATTTGTAATATAAGAAACAAGGAAGAAAAAAACTGTTTTTTTCATAAAACAGTCATTGTGTCAGTATTATTATTATTATTAGTGAAATTTTCTTTTTTAGATCAATTGTAAAAAAAACAAAACAAAATAAAAAAAATGTACTTTGAAAAAATAGCAGAGCAATATTGGAAAATAGAGAAAATAAACATGTAAAAAAACTATTTTTCTATGTGACAAGGTGCTTTCATCTTGAGAGACTCTCAAAATGTTCACATGGTTATTGAAAGTATATTTATTTCAAAGAATTACTGTATATTCCTGAAGCATCTTTAGCTTTTTCTTGTAAAAAAAATAATCCAGGCCATTTATATAATTTTGTCACTTAAAAATGTGTGGCATTGGGATTTATTTAAGCACTTAATTTTATTACTTATATATTAGTTCTGTTCATCCGATGGATTTAAACAGTTTTAAGTAAAATTGGGAAAAAATTCTCATTGAAGCTTTGATATAAAAAAAGGAAGAAAAAAATCCATTGTACAGAAACAAACTTCAAAGAAATAAGTCAAAAGTTCTTAAAATGTGAAATAAAAAATTAGTTTTTAGGTAATATAAGGGAATGGGGTGAGAAAAATTGTCTTATTTTAAGGAAAAACTTCTAGTCACCAATACGTGTTCTCTTAAACTATGATTATTTTGCTGTAAACATTTTTCTTAATAAAAGTATTATTATTGCTTTTTTTTTGCAAGATAGAAAAAAATAAATTATCCTAATACAACAGCCTTTTTACCTTCAGATTCAGTTTTTGCAGTGCACTGCTCCATTATAAGCATCTTGAAAAGGTGATCTATGTCAGCTCTTATGTTTATAGCGGCGCCTGTATCACAGGGAACATAAAGAGCAAATGGCTTCAGCTATTTCCTTTCACCAAATGAGGCTGATAACACTCGTATATCTGAGTGGAAATAAATGCTCAAACTCATCTGATAAAGATATTTATTTCTCTATTTATTTCAGGGTCATGGATGTAAATGGTGTGCTGCACTGAGCAATTCTTTAATGTCAAGAAGAAAAAAAATGTTAAAACGGAGTGCACTTGGTTCTTTTGTCCACTAGATGGCAGCATTTAGCTTTAGAATCTGGCTATATTTTCATTATGAAAAGTAGATTTTCTCGTCAACATTGAAGCAAAACTGGCCATAACAATAATAAAAGAGGAAAACTTAACATACTATTCTAGAAATAGAGCATCATTTGGAACAAAGAACTTCTGCTGTATTTTTTTACAGCAAAAAAGTCTCCAGGCTGGTTTAAAAAAAGATGTGTGCATCGGTTAAAGGAGGTGGAAGTGGTGAGGACTATCAATACTTGGGGGCTCATATGAACAAGAATAGGACTAAAGTTCAGCTTTGAAGTGGTTTACAGAAAATAACAAATTATTTAAGACTCTCAGGGTTCAGGACGATCCAACTTAGGTTTGACACTTAAGGAAACTAAAGTAGAAAACCACAATAAACTTTTTAAAAGCCCCAAAAGAGTGAAATTTGTACTCTAATTGCATCTTTAAAAATAAATCTATTATATATATATTTAACTAAATTATCGTAGAAAGTCTCTTTTAAAATTGGCTTTTACTCTACTCCAAACAGAGCAATACCCCTTTGTGAACAGCAGAAAAAATGGACTCCTCCATTGCATTAATCCACACACTTCTTCATATGATCTAGGAAAGCAGAGTACATAAATACACCAGCACTCGTGGACAGCAGGCCCATGCAGTCACATGCACAAACACACTGTGAACAAACCCAAAGTGAGTTCTCACAGACAGGAAATGATGTCAGCTCTTGTCTCCAAGGAGATGGAAGCAGTTGCTAAGATACTGTGACACTAGAATTTTTCACTCTATTTTCTCTGCCCCTCTGTCTCTCTACTACACACGCACACACGGATGTCACCATGAATAAGTTCAAACTCTTCCTGGTATCTCTTTTTTTCTGGACGGCAATGAACCCTGACTTTACTTTTTTCTGAGCAGAATTCTTAAAATAATTAATGAAAAATGTCATTTTTAAAGAATTAAAAAGGACGTCAAATTAAAACAGAATGACATCTTTTCAAAATGCATGGAAAATAAAAAGTTCATGTGTATTGTTGCTGCCAAATCCTCATCACTCTTCCTGTCTGGTCTTATATGAGGGGTTTGGGTCGTTCTGGGAATGCCGTGCATCCTCCTCTGGATGGAGGGATCCGCTCTCTCCACTATATTTCTACTCCTTCCTGTTCTGATGACACAAGCAATACAGCGGCGAGTGTTTGTTCATTTACTGTGCACAAATGCATGTCCTTCTCCCTCCCTCCTGTCACAGGCACAAGCTCAAGGGTGCCTCGCGCACACTCAAGCACAGCACACATGCATACGGGGGATATCAGATTCAATGTGCAATGACACAGTGAGGACATAGAGTTGGAAAGAGGGGAAGGAAGGGGAGCAGAAGCGCAGGGTGAGTTGGGCTTGAAATCATTTTAAATGGTGCGGGGGCTGGAAGGCAAAAAGATGTACTGAGAAGGGAGACAAGAGCGGCGGAAAAGCGCTGAAAGGCAGCCAGGGTTGGATGAGAGGCTGGATATGGGTTAAGATTTTTAACACGACCGAGAGGGAAAGAGGGAAGAGGGGGAAAGAGGCAAAGAAGGAATATCCTCTGCACCACTGTGTGACTGGAAATTTAATAGAGGGAGAGATGGAGGGAGAAAAAAAGAGGGAAGAAGCAAGAGGTAGATGGGTGGGAGAGAGGGAGCCAGCGAGGGGGGAGGAGGAGGAGGAGGAGGAGGAAGAGAGGCAAAAGGCACAGAGACCTCATTGCTGTGCAGCTTTCAGCAAAAGCTAGCGGTCGCAAACAATGCTCACTACAGCATTCATGACGGAGGGAGGGGAAGAGTATGAAGGAAGGGGAAATGGATAGAAGGAGAGAAAGTACATATCTTAGGGGCCTTTCTGAAGCATCACTGGCCATTTTGGTCTTTTGACCTTTTAGTGTGTGCTTACAAAGAGCATAAATGTAGGCCACGGATGTTTTTTTTTACTCTTAAAAAATAACTTTGAATATATAATACACTTTTAAAACCTTTGGGTTGATTCTTTGACCTAATTCTTTAGGTAATAATGTTATACTTTTGGATTATAGTGGTTTCATTTGAACCCAATTCATGTTCTCCCCTTGACTTAAATAACCTCAGAGTTTGGTTAAAAACAACCCAACTTGGGTTATTTTTAACTATGGGGTCTGTATACAAAGAACCATTAAGGCACATGTGTCAAAATCAAGGCCCGGGGGCCGGATCTGGCCCTCCGGGTAATTTATCCGGCACTCCGGATGATTTTATGTTATTGTTACTAATGGCCCAATGTTGTCCTCCGCTCATTTTTAACTTGTATAATTTTGAAAAATAATACTTTTTTTTGTAGGGCAAAATATTTAAAGTTATTTATGGTTTAAGTTGATTTTTTCTAGAATAATGTTCCTGCCTTTTTATTATTTTATAATCATGTTAAAAAGTTACTGTTTAAAAGTTTTAAAATTTGCCATTCTGCTAGCTTTTTAGACTATTTTTAGGCAGAGTTTACCTAATATTTCAGCTACATGGGTGCTGTTTTGGCTAATTTCGTTTTTTTCCCCCAGTATTTTAGGATATTATGAAGTTTAGCAATTCTTTCAAATACACACTAGCTTTTTTGGCTAACCTAAGTTTTTTGTTTGTTTGTTTTTGTTTATATTTTTTAGGCTAATTTGGCATTTAGCTAATATTTTAGCAGGCTATCAGCTTTAGCATTTCCAGCTATCAGCTTCAGCATTCAACACTAGCATCTTTAGCAGCCAAATTCAGCTTACAGGATTCACACTAGCATTATCGCAGGTAATGCTATATACCTAGTTCATAATTATGTTGAAAAGTTACGGCTTTAAAGTTTTTAATAATTTAGTTTTAATGTGTTGAATAAATGTTTGTCTTTATTGGAGTTTGTCTATTATGTCAGCTATTGTTAGCTGTTTGGGCAAATCTAGGCATTTCTTCTTAAGTTTTTTAGGCTGTTTTGGAGTTAGGCTAATATTTACATGCTAACTGTTTTGGCTTATTTAGATTTTCCCAGTATTTTAGGATATTTTGAAGTTTAGCAATTTTTTTCAGCTACACACTAGCTGTTTTGGCTAACTTAAGTTTTATTTTTGTTTAGATATTTTATAGGCTAATTTGGTATTTAGCTAATATTTTAACAGGCTATCAGCTTTAGCATTTTCAGCTATTAACTTCAGCGATTTTGCTATTGATTTCAGCATTTTCAGCTATCATCACTAGCATCTTTAGCGGACAAATTCAGCTTACAGCATTCACACTAGCATTATCGCAGGTAATGCTGTATATGTAGTTTATAATTATGTTACAAAGTTATGGTTTTAAAGTTTTTAATAATTTAGTTTTAGTGTGTTGAATAAATGTCTTTCTTGCTCTGGTGTGTTTTGGATTTTGGCCCCTTGTGTAATTGAGTTTTCCCACCCCTGCTTCAAGGCCAGGGGTGGGAAAACTACGACTACGGCTCGATACACTATTTAATATGGAAAAAAATCATATTGATAATGCTTAATAATGTCTTGTTTTCCCTGAAATTTTGGTGTCTCCTCATAGATGATGCGCCATACCGTATTTTCCGGAGTATAAGTCGCACCGTAGTATAAGTCGCAGAAGCAACAGATGTCAAATCAAGAAGAGGAAAACCATATATAAATCGTTCTGGAGTATAAGTGGCACTTTTGGGAGAAAAGTCTGACTTTTCAGAGAAAATCCGCAAATCCCACCGTAACGTTGAGCTCAAACGTTGAGCACCTTTTTTGACACGCATCAAATTGGCGTCCACTGCTTCTTTTGATGGAGATTAAATAGTACGCGCACTCTCTCTGTAACCCGGTTTGATCATTTTCTGTTCCGAAAATACAAGGATAATAAAGTTTCAAAGTAAATAAGAAAAATATCAATGTTGAAGAGGAAAAAAAATCTGATTTGTCTCCATGTTTCTTTTGGATGACACTTCTTTCTCCGGCCCTCTGGTGGTTATTAGCGAAA
Organism: Oryzias melastigma; assembly: GCF_002922805.2. NCBI lineage: Eukaryota > Metazoa > Chordata > Actinopteri > Beloniformes > Adrianichthyidae > Oryzias > Oryzias melastigma. The sequence continues at coordinate 9,184,061 of NC_050530.1, read as the reverse complement.
ACAACCACTAAAGGGAAATCGGTTGTTAGTGAAAAATAACAAACATATTAGCCTACTTGTGTTTTAAAAAAAAGTTGCACCTCTTGCTGAACTATGAAAAAATCTGCAACTTATACTCCGGAAAATGCAGTAATACCAATAAGGCCGCCGTAGTTGGGCATTTCGGGATGTAGTGGATCAAAGATGAGACACAGCAACTCATTGAAATGTGGTCAGATGAATGCAGGGTCATTAAAACAACTTCACACAGTGCTTCTTACATCGTTTTCCCGACAAAATATGTTGTAAAGCCGATGTCTCCACCGTAACAAAGTGATAGTTCTAAAGTGTTGACGTTGATATAGACGTTCAAAATTAGTCACTAAAATATAAAGTTTGAATAAATTAACTATCCCGACAAGGATTTCAAAAGAACTTCCATTAGTCTTTCTCTTTCTCATAATTCCTGACCAATGACAGAAGAGATCTTTAATCACGTGGTTTACATGGATTTAGTTCAAACAAAAATCTCAGTAGACACCAGTCTGAATACAGACCAAAGTTCAGGATTTAATCTGGACCAAATTGAGCAGACTCGATCTGAACCAATGTACTTTTCCAGTTTAATAGACCTTAGCTTTGAATTATTTTAAACGTTTTTTTAATTTAAAAAAAACATGGTTAAAAAACGCTGAAATTAAGGCTACTTTTCCTTCGTAGTCTCCTTGCCATGATGCTAAAAAGCCTGCACCTTCAATAAAATACGACACACAATACAAACACTTAAAACAAGATTACATTTAATCACAGCACCAAAGAAGCTTATCTTTAATTTTGGCATAATCTTTAATGTTATTTTTGGATTAGGAGATTTCTTACAATATTCAAAACACTCCAAAAATCTTCCTTAAACTTGCAGAAAATACTTTAAAAATACTTCATCAGAGTATAAAAATATTAGGGTCAAAACACACAGAATGGATGACTTTCTTGTAGTTGGAGACAGCAAGGAAATATTTTGGTGGCTTCCTTATGTGTGGCTTTAAATCTCCAACAGAAGCTTTTTTTTGCTGAGAAAAAATAGATTCATGTATGCAAACGTTGCACAAAAACTCACCTCATCAGTTTGCACGGTTAAACTTAGGTGGCCATTACTTCAGTGCATTGTGACATGTGGCCTACTAAAGTCCTGGACTGTGAGGGGATTTAAAGCACAACGTGCACATCATTTTTATGGTGATAAAACACCAAAATCTGGCTTCAAATTTTCACTAAAAAACACTGACTCAATCCACTCTGTTGATCTTTCTGTGATGCTGAGTCATAATAAAAAAAAAAAAATGTGACTCTGGGCCATTATGAAAAGAGTTTATATTACTGAGATGAAATAAAAACCTGCAGAGCAAATGAAAATCACATATTTTTCATCTAAAGTAAAAAAATAATGAAAGCTCTTCTTGCAGCGTCTTTGTAGGATTCAGAGGGAAACATACGGAAAGTGCGTAAAGAGCATCTTATGCTGGACGCAAACTGCTCTGCCCAGCGGGCGCTGTGGCGTTTGCTGCGTTCCTCTCCAAGGAGAAGGCACATCGATGCATCCGTCGTCGACCTCTTTCCTCCAACTGTGAAATCTATCACACCATTTTTTCCCCCTCCAACGACCTTCTGTCTGATCTCTGCTTTGCTTTCCTCCCCTCTTTTCCTCCCCTTTTTTCCTCCTTCCTCTGCGTAAAATGTGGATTGTGTTCACGTTGAACCTGCCAGCGCTGTAGCCCTCCGCCTCGTCTTGGTGCTGCGGATCGAGCCTGCAAAGAACAAGAGCCGTGGAATCGGGCGAATCAATTTAGGAAGGAGAGCAGGAGAGACTGATATAGCTCGGCTGAAACAAGCGGGGACGAAGGAGGAGCGCGCAAAGACATTTTTTTGGGTTGTTTTGGCGTAGAAATATTAAGGTACGTATAATATTGAATAAACAGGTAAGGGAATGAAATGGCCGGCGTAATTAAGGTATTTCTAATCTGTATGCAGCCTGACATCAGTCTAAAACGTGCAGAAGCTGTAAAGATGCAGAACAATCAGGATGACTAATTAAATGTCTTTTTTTTATTTTAAATTATTTCCCTTTTTAAAAGGCTTTTCAAAGAAACGTTTTGGGTGCAGTCATGTTGTCATTACCCTGAAGAGAGAATGGATGCAAGCCATTTTGTAATGCAGCATGTGCAGAATTAGGCCTATTCAGAATTTCAATTGCGTTCCCGAGAAGGTGCGCCGTAGTGAGCGCAGCTGCATAGATGAATAAGGCCATTCTGTTCGATTGTAAGCGATATTATGCTGGAGGCTATATGATGATTGCAGATCAGAGGTTAGGACTGCAGGAAAATATCCAACCCTTTATTCTATCTTTTTTTTTTTGCTCGATATAATAGTGTTTTAATAGAGAAATAAACATTTGGCCACATTTCATGGTGAGGAAATATCATGAACCTGGAATTTTCCAAACATCGCCTGTTTGTTGGTGAGATGTCCTTCTTCCCACCTCCCGAATCAATCTAGTGTTGTCATAGTTACAGTAGATGATGTTGGCCCTGCCGCACCTGTGCAGTTTTGTGTTTTTCTACATCATCTGTGGACGAATTGTTAAATAAACCACTGATTTTTCTTTTCTATTTTTTGTTTCGATGTCACATTTTTTGTTGCATCTCAATAAACCTCGATGACTCCTCTGCTGTGGTGATCAGATATAATCAGGTGCTTACAATGAAGTGATTGGTTTGTTGCAATTGGTCAGCAGCTTGCAGCTAATCTGTCTTTTCACGACTGAGCGCTCTCTCAGGCCCAATCGAATAATCAATATGTACATGGCTGCAATCAACTCTCAACACTCACAAAAAAATAAAAAATTCACGAAAGAAATGTGGATTTGAATAAAACTATAAACAGATAAATGCTAGGATTTGAAAGACGTCACAAGAAAACAGCACAATGAGGGTGAAGGCTACAGGCGACAAAACTTTCTCCTCAGATGAGTCAAGGTGTGATAATCTAAAAATAAAAGCCCATCATGGTGGACGCTGTTGTTTTTGAGCTCTTTAATGGTGGAGGAAGTCAAAATCCATCCATTTTCTTGACGTCTTTTCGCAGTTTTCTGTTCCACTCAGTTTAATGTGACATGTATGTTTTCCACAAGTGTAAAGTGTCACATTTTCACAGTTCATGGCTGAAACTGTAACATAGCAACATATCCCCCGGCTGCTATTTTCTGTTGAGCAGCGTTCATCCGACAGGATGGATTTTGCAACCCATATGGAGTCAAATGCATGGCCTCTAACCATAAACTCTAGCCCTCATGATGCTCTTTTAGCTCCTAAAGGTAAACTTGTTCTTATTAGAGATTTGTGTGTAAATCAACTGTATATAGACGTCATCACCTAATAGATGTAGGAGGATATAATGGACCAACGTCATTACTAAAAAGCAGATCTTTAGAGATAAAATGAAGGAATCTGCTGAAAAATGAGTAAAAAAACACAATATTTAAACGTTTTTAGTTAAAATGTAGTGTTTTCTGCTGACTGACCAACATGTTTGACTTTTAACTCTGGTTTCCATATTTTAACCTCAATAATATGGGTATGAGGATGTTATAAACGTATTGTACAAAGTTCTGAGTAAACAGACGGCAGAAAAACTGCATAAAACGTAGGATTTTCCTGATAGCTGTGACAGGATCAGTTCTGTGACTGGCTGAATATTAATGGTGTTCTGATCCCTCTATGATTCATTGTAGGTTACTAATAAACTACCGTTCTGGGTCAGATTTAGGCTTGAATTCTAATTTGTGTGTTTGTTAAAACATGAAAAGACTATGATGATTGTGCAGAACATGTGAAAAGGGAATATTTTTAGCACTCTTTTAGCTATTTTATCTATTTGCATAACTATACTTTCAGTA
>NC_050530.1:9169664-9180049 GCF_002922805.2 Oryzias melastigma | reverse complement strand
GGTTTTTTTGTACCTTTGTGTGTTTGTTAAAACATGAAAAGACTATGATGATTGTGCAGAACATGTGAAAAAGGAATATTTTAAGCACTCTTTTAGCTATTTTATCTATTTGCATAACTATACTTTCAGTAATGACTGATCTTGACTCAAAGTTCAGCCCCGAAAGACATTATATTACATTGCAGACTAGCTCTGATATTGAAGGTCAAGTCTCGAATGTGTGCTTTCCATGCATTTATGTTAATGCATTTTTTGCCATCTGCTGAGTAAATGTCTGATCTTATATCTGCTATGATGGAAAAAAAAGCTGTTAAAACAACGACTGTAAGCTGTACGTCATGTATGGCTGAAAACCCATACATGCAGCTGCTGCTTTGAACAGCAAACATCCATCAAGCTCATCAAGCTAAGCACAGTAATGTGGAATTGGGCCCTGAACAGTAAAAAAACACAAGATGGTGAGTGAGCAGGTTGCCACAGCAACCCTGTTCCTAGGAGCAAACGCATTGGAAAGCAGATGCTGAAGACTGCCATGAAAGCTGTTTTTTTTTATTTACTGTGGAAATTTTTTAAATTTGAAATGTTTTTGGAATCTATTCAATAGTATCTTCAGCATAGTGTTGACATAGGGGCTGTGAGAAACAAAAGATCTTTTTTATTTATTTTTCACAGACATCACAAGCTTGTGACCAATGAAGTCAAACTTTAAGGCCTAAAGAAACAAGGAACACTTTTTCTTTTCTAATCATTACAAAACGAACAGTCTAGTGATCTCTAAATTTAGCGAGCCTGCTGATGCTAGCATTCATATCTATTCCAGACTGTGCTGATCACTCTCCTTATCGGATATAGCCATGAAAAAAAACATTTTGATACTAAGTAGTTATTAAAATACTGTAAAGTCCACATTATTTTTAATGTTACCATTTTTTCTGCTAATTCATTAATAATCTATAGGCCGTGGGGATCATATAATGATGGCAATAGAGCGTTAACAACAGGAAATGCGTCAGAAGTTATGAATCACTGATATATATATATATATATATATATAGATATAGATATAGCAATATAGATATAAACATAGATATAGCTAAAGAATATATATATATATATATATATATATATATATATATATGACATATATATATTGTATGCCCCCCGAATTCGCGGGGGTCAGGGACTGGAGACATCCGCAAATACGGAACCGTCTCACCCACCCCGTGGCCGAAACCATACTCATCAAAAACACTTCTGATCAGGCTTTTTGAACATTTATTAAACATCATTGGAGTATTGCTCAAGATAAAGAGTTTTTTTTTTTAATTCAGAACAAAACACTGTAGTTAGAGCAGCAGCAGCGTACTTTATGACGCAGATGGGGAGTGTCACTCTGTTTCTCTTTGGCTTAAAACCAAGAGCGTGTGCTTCCTCCTTCAACAAATAATAAACACCTGCTCCGGATGATAATTATCCTCCGCGATTATCTTCTTCAGCATATCAGATTTTTTTTCGGCCGCTTCCGAGTCAGCTGATGCCATTTCTCCATGCAGGGGCATGCAGGGAGGACGGGGGCAAACCAGACTCCCCTTCCGCGCTCTAGAGGGGGCTCCGCTGTGTAGGCCTATCTCCGTTCCTCTCTCAAAGCGGAGCAAAAATATCATATAAGCGTCTTGAGTGGTCGGAGTTTTGTGGATGAAAAAAAGATTAGCGAAACCGCGAAGACGCGGGGGAACACGATACATATACACGCATACTGTATATATATATATATATATATATATATATATATATATATATATATATATATATATATTAGAGCTGTCAGGCGATTAAAATCTTTAATCGCGATTAATCGCATTTTGTCCAGAGTTAACTCGCGATTAATCGCAAATTTACATGTGGCCTTTTTTTAAGGAATGAATGTGTGGTTCGTGGAATTTAGCAGTTCTACATTAATTATGAAAACAAGAATGATAAAATTAATAGTTTTCATCAGAAATACTTTATTTTGTAATATTGTATTGAGATAAACTTTCTTAACAATAAAAAGGCTGTAACATAAAATGCCTAACAAAAGCCCAAGTGCAAGTGAAGGGCATTTTAAATTCTAAACTTCAATCAACGTTCAGTAAAATAAAATAAAAAAACATCAAAAATAACATTTCCATAACACTTTCATGTTCATTTTTTGTCAGGACCAAATCTTTTCCTCCTCTGCTGAACTGCAGTAATAAATGAAATAGAGATTTATCATTTCCAATTAACTTTTGTTTTTTAAAACCTTAAAGACTGAGAAAAGCGGGATACTCTGTGGATAGTTTGAAAGTCTGCTACTGCCGCCGCGTTCTCTGGCTGCAGCTCGATGCACCGACGTCTCCAGCGGAGCTCACGATGAATATGCCGGCAGACAGACCGCTATGCTGGGGCTGGATCACGCTTAAACCTCCAGAACATTTAAAACGTTCCCCGGTGGCTTTCTGTTCGGAACGTCGGGGGTCCGCAGCTCTCGGGACGCGGCGCCGGACGCGAGCCGGTACCACCAGACGTGGTACTGGACGCGAACCGGAGCCGGGTTAGGGTGCAGGAGCTCTCCAGGTCCTAGCGCCGGGCTCGTTCTAGCTAGCAGCTCGGTGGTTGGAGACCTGCCCGTGATCTCGTGAGAGCAGCCGGTGAGTTAGAGGACGATGAGGGACGCCCGCGCGCGCGGTATGGAAAGGCACGTATGAGAAAATCCCATTGACTGTAAAAATAATGGACTTATCGGACTATGAGGTCCCCCCATTATATACAGTCTATGGAAAATCCGCGATTAATGCTTCAAAAAAATTGTCGGTGTCAAGCACACGTCAGATTAATGCGTTTTTAACGCGACAAATCTGACAGCCCTAATATATATATATATATATATATATATGTATATATATAAAGCCACTTAATAGCAGGTGTAATCTAAAATGACATTTTACTCTATTTTTATTTCTGTCTTTAGTTAACTGTTCCTGTTATTTACTTAAATGTTTGAGTCATTTCTTTAGATAATGTTAACATACATGAATTTGCTCTATTAACTTTCTTCCTGTTTCTTCTTTTCTGTCTCCCTCCTGCAGACGCCAGCAGTAGATTCAGTGGTGACAACAACTCTCTTCCCCCCTAATTCAGCATAATTGCAAAAGCATAAGGTTGACTAAATTATAAATCCTGGAAGTTTATATCAAGTATGGTCAAAGTGATCTAAGGTTTCACTGCTGCAAATCATCAAAATCCAAATTTCCCCCCCTTTTTTTGTAAAGTTTGTGGCTAGACACAGCTGAGAAGAGTAATGACATTTAGAATCATGATAAGCTCCTAAATACACCTTTTTTGGAGGTGACTTATCAACATCATAGCAATAGGGGTGGGTCATGACTCATCTGCCATGCGTGTTGTCATGGTGACCAGCCCCTGCACCCCTTCCCCCCTCCTCTGGTTGGTCCAGATTTTGTTGTGGTTTCACAACCATGGACCTCACCTGATAGAGGCAGCACCCCCATGCCCCAACCCTTGTACCTGCTCCAACCAGGCGAGCCGTGTCATCTGTACAAGAAAGAACTTAGATCAAATCCCTGACAGTATTTCAGAAAACACAAGATACCTCAATCTACAGGAGAACTCCATTCAGGTAATTACAGTGTTATGAACAGACTAGAGTAATTCCGGCAATTTTGCTTACTACCTTACAACTTAACTTTTTGTCCTGTTTTGTGTCTCTTCCCACAACAGGTGATCAAGTCAGACACCTTTAAACATTTGAGGCACCTGGAAATTCTCCAGCTTTCTAAGAACCACATCCGACAGATTGAGGTGGGAGCTTTCAATGGTCTCCCAAACCTCAATACTTTGGAGCTTTTTGACAACCGTCTCACAGTGGTACCATCTCAAGCCTTTGAGTACCTCAGCAAGCTAAGGGAATTATGGCTTCGAAACAACCCTATAGAGACGCTGGGGGCCTTTGCCTTTCACAGAGTTCCTTCTTTACGGCGTCTAGATCTTGGGGAGCTCAGGAAGTTGGATTTCATCTCAGAAGCTGCCTTTGAAGGTCTTGTGAATTTACGTTTCCTAAACCTTGGCATGTGTGGCTTAAAGGACATTCCTAACCTTACTCCACTGGTTAAACTGGAGGAATTGGAGCTGTCAGGGAACCAGTTGGGAATTGTCCGACCCGGATCTTTCCAGGGTCTGGTTTCTCTTCGCAAATTGTGGCTAATGCACTCCAAAGTGTCAGTCATTGAACGCAATGCTTTTGACGAACTCAAGAGCTTGGAAGAGCTGAACCTCTCCCACAACTCACTGCATTCCCTTCCCCATGACCTTTTCACCCCTTTACATCAATTGGAGCGGGTGCATCTAAACCACAACCCTTGGGTTTGCAACTGTGATGTTCTGTGGCTAAGTTGGTGGCTTAAAGAAACTGTTCCTAGCAACACCACATGTTGCGCTCGTTGTCATGCACCCCCAGGTCTAAAGGGCAAGTACATTGGGGAACTAGACCAGAGCCATTTTCCCTGCTATGCTCCGGTGATTGTAGAGCCGCCCACAGACCTCAATGTCACCGAAGGCATGGCTGCTGAACTGAAATGTCGTACAGGAACTTCAATGACCTCTGTGAACTGGTTCACCCCAAATGGCACTCTGATGACACACGGATCATACCGAGTTAGGATCTCAGTGCTCCATGACGGAACACTGAACTTTACAAATGTGACCGTTCAGGACACTGGGCAATACACTTGCATGGTAACCAACTCTGCTGGAAACACTACTGCATCTGCTGTTCTAAATGTGTCTGCTTCTGACCCGACTTACACCTACTTCACCACGGTCACTGTAGAAACATTAGAAACAGCAAGAGGAGAAGAGGAGAACTCAGCAAGACAGTTCATAAATGAGACCTTCATAGATTTGCCTAATCCTACAATTCAAAGAGGGTTAGATGGCCGCCTGGGTGTTACCATATCGCCGTCCCTCTCATCCCTTTCCTCACTGTCACCGAGAGCTAACAGAGCTACGGAAGATGCAGTGACTGAACCTATAATTGCTGTAACGAACATCCCTGGCCTTGACGATGTGATGAAAACAACAAAGATTATCATTGGTTGTTTTGTGGCAATTACTTTTATGGCAGCTGTGATGTTGGTGGTTTTCTATAAACTCCGAAAACAACACCAACTACACAAACATCACGGCCCAGCACGAGCCATTGAAATTGTGAACGTAGAGGACGAGATTGGAGCCGGGACTGGAAGTGGAATCTCAGGTGGTTCGACAATTAACTCTGGCACGTGTGGAGAAGGAACCCTAAGAATACATCATCCGGAAATCGTCAACCTTCCTAACATTGGTTGCACGGATACCCTAAACCATTACTACAAGGCACACCATTTTAACAACAACGTGTTGGGTCTCAATATTGGCAATGAAGGAATGGGACCAGGTGGGATCCACAACAAGAATCTGCACGGCCAAGATAACCCCATCTCTTGCACCTCTGTTCCAATTCCTACTACTAATTTACTCGGCACATCAGGCAACGGAACCAACACCATCCCCAGCTCCATGTCCCCACCACTGCCGATATCTCTCCCTGTGCCTACCATGGGTTTACATGGATCGATCAAGGGTTTCATGGGCCAAAACCAAAATCCTCAAATGGAGCCCCTTCTCTTCAAGGGGAGCTCGAAGGAAAATGTCCAAGAGACTCAGATCTAAAAGCAAAAGTGAGTATAGAGAGAGAGAGTGAGCGAGCGTCAAAGACAGAGAGGGAATTGATGTCAGGTTTTACGTGCGGAATGGTAAGACACTAGTGTGCATTGACATTACAACAGGAAAGCGGATAGACTGACATGGCAATACACAAACACATAGACTTCTCTGTGACTGTGTACTGAGCCAAGGATTACCACAATGGCCCACTTGTGTTTGTAGTAACGACCATGGCCTGGAGATCAAGGAGTGGACATTGCTAAAATGTATATCTGTGCCAAAGCAAATGTTTTTTGCAGTTTCTACAAGCTGTGTTCTCATGAAAAAAACAGGAAAAAAAATACACTAGCCTTTCGGAATAAGTCAATTCCCAAATCATTGTTGGCCAGAAGAGCTGAAAGACACGCACATCACTTACCACACGGAAGAGCAGCGATATTGCAAAATCCAACCCAAGAGACATTTTTACTTCACAGAATCTTGAGACGCAGTCTCCCTCAAGTGACTCAATAGACTCCTTCAAGGTGAAACTTATGTAGGCATAAATAGATGGACTAAAGGTACAGTGCAGTACAACTTACTGTGAAAAATCCACAAATTATATGAATATATTTTCATCTAAATATGTATCATTGCAGACTGATGCAGACATATTTTGGGATGGATGTATAAGCTGGGATAGTTTGTTTCTTTGTGAATAATCAGGGGGCGGTCTCACTGGAGGTTTGTTATGATTTAAGTTTGGCTACTTCTCAGAAACACAAGGGCTCAATTGCAACACTCATTGTCAATATTTCAATTGGCTTTACATGAAATCCATTTAGGTTCTTGAACAGTAAATGCAACTCTCTGTTTGACAGTTTTTTGTTTATTGTTTCAGTAACAATAATTACAAAACGTTTGTGTTTGAGAGTGTATTCTAGTCTGTAAAAGTCTCAAATTAAAAAGGCGAGATTTCTTTGAGATTGATCTGACACTTAAATGCCAGCATCAAAAAATGGGATGACATCATTTTACAAACAAATAAACAAACAAACAAAAAAAGGTTATCAAGGTCAAAGACCCGCTTGGGTAAAATAAAGTGTTGACAGTGTGTTATTTGAATCTGATCAGTAGCCAGATATCTGCTTTCAGACAGGAATTTGATATGACCTCCTTGCTAATGGTTATCACAGTCAGGCCATAAAATGCTGTCATAAGGATGACAGGACATCTATAGCAGCATTAAAGAAGGGATTAAACATCCTTCTTAGGATGATCGAAATGAATAGAAATGTACAGTATATTAATAATAATGTCTGGTTGTATGACAATTGTAAGATCCACATTTTTACAGTGTAACTTTCATATGTTAAATGCCATTTACGCTTCTCGCGTTACAACTATGTATTACTTTATTTTTGTTAGTTTGATATAATGTGTACAGTTGTCTAGCCATGTATCATTACGTGTGAAATAAATCAATCATTTAACGGATTGTGGGCGATCAATATGGCAACCACACAAGTAGAAAGTGAGACATTACGCAGTCCGCCGAGCTAAACCTGGGTTGGTTGTTTGGTTTGTGGTTCAGGCTGTAGTCACACTGACGATTATGGTTTTGTTGTGATGTTCTTACAGGTTTTTAGTCATTCTTCTAAAAATGGCTAACAAACACCACCAACTTTGGAAGAAAATACGTGTTTTTATGAGCTTAGTGTTAATGGAGGTGCTTTAGTGTGAAATTAGTCAGTATGTTTGTCCCATGGGGAAACTATTTTAAGTGGAATGAAGCAAGTTTGAACCGAAAAGGTATGATTAAGAACTGCTGATGTGATGGATAAAGGGCAGATTTTAGTTGTATTTATTGAATCTAAAATGTTTGTTGCAATTGAGCTCAAATGGGGCATTTGAGCATGAACTGCAGAAGGACTTTTGCGGGTTTAGCTTGTTTGCACCTCTCCATCAGGCATAGTGTTTATAGCAAACATATTTAGGCTAAATCATACTTGATGGGCTTTTTATGCGTGATGATGAACCTGTCATCAATCAACCACATATAATAGAGGAAACGACAACAAGACACAGCTACATCAATGAATTATGAAATCAGAAAAGGTCTTGAATATTTCATTTTTTCAAGATTATAAAAGAAACTTATATTCCATGCTTTGTTTAATGTATATTTTGTTGTTTGTTTGTTTACGTTAACCTATTTTACACCTTTTATTGTATTGAAGTATCAATTTTCAGCTTTCCCTTGAATTCTGAATGAAATCACGAGGCAGGGTTCAATTGTTGCCTCATAGAAATGCAAATAGAATATAAATTAGGAGATAAAACAACATTGTGTGGCCACTGAGAGAACATGCTAGCTTTAGCTGTTACACTTTGAACGTCTCATCTGACATGACTTATCTTTTTAATACTCCTATTAGCATAAAAGGGTATTTTTATCCTTTATCAAGTTATTCAAAGTTAAATCTTATCTTATAACGGATACCTCTAACCAAGCAAATAAATATATTTTTTTCTTTTTTTGAAAGCAACACACTAGTTAAAAGAATTATGAAACATTAAGTTTCAAAATTTGATTAACCTTTTTGGACCTGTTAAACTAAGCTGTCCTAAAAAAAAACAAACAAAAAAAAAAAACAGGAGCAATTTTTCTTTGAAATTTCTTTGTAGCAGTAGATAAAAATGATTCAACACAAATTGTTTCCTTTCTTTTACATTTGTTATTTCTATTATTTTTTTAATATGAGCTTGTATGAAGTGCCATTAAATGTCATTTTCTAGCCGCACCTTCATCCAAGTGCAGAGTGTGGTGGAGGTGTGCATTCCTTCAGTCATATTAAACTCTAAAATGTGCTTTTCTTGCAGTATAATGATTGACACACCGTGACTTAAGGGGTTGTTATTTTACTGTGAATTGAATTTGCTGCTCACATTAAGGACATGTCTACTTGGAATTCTGTTGTGGTTTCATTACACACATACTAGCTAAAAATGAAAAGAAGAAACTCTGAAGGTTGATAGATTGTGACCCATTGTGCTTTATTTTTATTGATTTTACTGACTAATTTTACTGATTTTAATTTGAAATACTTAGAACTGGTAATATTTGAGCAGATTTATCCCATTTGGTAATTCCTTATGACCAAAATATCTGTAAATTGCTTTTAGTCTTTTTAAAAGATGAGTAACTAAGGGGGCTACTAATGAAATGTTTTATTAATTTAACACACAACGAATGCTAATATATTTTGTTGTCACTACAACACTTTTTATGCTTTAATCAAATGCTTTGTCAGTATAATTTCACGATATGCTATGAATTTAGTGCATAGGTATTTTAAACCAAAATGAAATATATTAGCCTCTTTTTCTTCTTATTAGTTAATTCTCATCCACACAAAATGACAGGAAAGATGCAAACAGCTGGGGTAGAGCCGCAAGCCCAGCAGTTTCCTGTGCATCATCATTAAAAAAATATAACAAAATTATATTTTGCTTCCTTAATTTGCTCTTGAATGCTCCAAATTTGAACATATCTTAAACCCTGAGGTGAAGACAATCTGCACAAAGCATCGCAGATGTCCACAGCACCGCCCCATCACAAAACAACTTCAAGCGATTTGTGTCATAAGAATTTCATCAGTCAGGAACCGTAACTATGAATTTAATATGTTTAGATAAAATGTTTGGGCCCTACAGCTGGTAGATTGGATTGGAAAAATCTAAAGGGGCACAGAGCAAAGTTATTTTCTGAAATGTAGTTGTCCTTGACTTGCAGTTGTGTCTCCTGAGACACGAGGGTTTCTTTTTCCTTCTTTCCTCGTCTCATGTTTTAGACACAAAACTTGAAAAATAACAGACACAATGTGTATATTTTAGATCCCTACAGAAATAAATCAAACTAAAGCTTCTCTAACACTCTGAGGAGAGACGTTTTGAAGCCAACTTTGCTTTTTGCTGTTCTCAGCCTTTAGAAATAGCATGCTAAAGTGTAATCAACGTGGAGAAAACCTGAATTAATAATTATCTCGCCGTGAAAATGTGAACGCTCATGCAAAGTCAAGAAATGAGAAAGTGAGCGGAGAGTGTGCATGCAGCAGAAAAGAATGCATTAATATGCACTAGAGATGAAAGAGAAAAGCTTAAATGCAAATACAGTTTGAGCATTCTGTGATCTGGGCATGAATATAATGTGATGCAGCACAGTAATTTGAAATTAGACAAGGTGGAATTTAAAAAATTCCAGTTTCAAACCTTGCAGCAAGAAACAACCGTAATCCACTGGAGGAAAATGAATTTACCAACACAAATCCTCACTTGTAAATTTTTCTGCTTTTTCCTCAAAGATAAGAGGAAAACCTTGATTTGTGTTTGCAGAATTTGACATTCTCCCTGTACAGCTACTATTCCCTCAACACAGATATGGTGCAATCACTTCTGCAGTTCCACTGTGCCTGCGCTATCCTGTTTTCCTCCCTGTGCTGTCTTTGCCTTCAAATTCAATAACCTCCCAGCTGTGTGTTTCTCCAGGGATTCCCCCAGCTCTCCTGGCCAATAGACAGACTGCGGAGTCTGTGGGGAGCCTGACACAACATAAACCCTGCTGTGATACTGAGGTGTCAGAGTCTGGGGGCTGCATCTTTGCC
>NC_050530.1:9132116-9169514 GCF_002922805.2 Oryzias melastigma | reverse complement strand
CTGTGGCCTATTTAGGTGTTATTGATGTGAATATAGCCTCTCCAGATCCACTTGCGGGGTAAATCGGGGCAAAAGCATCATGGAAAAAGTAAAAAACATGACAGTGACCCAGCTGTGCTTCTTGATCGCAAAACAGATGAAATCAAACCAGCAGCTGATTCATTTTATTGAGTTCTTGTCAAACCTTTGTTTCAATGTCTTACACAAAAACATTAGTTCTTGCCACCTACCACACTCTTTTAACCCTTTAACACCAGAGCTCCAGTGTTTATGTTCTGTGATTTAAAATTTGAAAAAAATTTGACCAAAATTTGAACAATATTTATATTACAAATGTCCTACCTGGTTGTAATCGTTTTCCTCTCTTAGATGGTTCACAAATCAAAGTACAATTATCAGTGATCATGTCTCAGAATGCTCCACAGCTGCTTCCCTAAATTCGTTTTGATGATATTAAATAAGTCCGGGATCATTTTTCTCTGACAACCCGGTCATAGTTAGACGAAGGTTACAAGTACTTCACTTGTTTAATTATGAGGATATTTAAGATTTTTTCCTTCTAATTTATGCTAACGCTAACTTTTCACAATGGGAATGAGACGTAGCACTGTAGAAGATCTTTTCTGCCCAGATAAACACATTTCCATGTTCTCAAATTTATTAAAAATAGAGCTAAAGTAAGACAATTTCAGCATGTCTTACAATAAAGAAAAATAAATAACTTTTCTGATGTAGCTCTTCTTTGCTTTTGCTCATAACCGTGTCATGCGGGATAATGAAGGTAAACAAGGATAAAAATGATTTAAAATCGTCAAATATATATAATTAAATGATTATTCGAACATAATTTTCTATATTCTTATAGCCAGAGTTGAACTTTTTGTCTTAGCTTCTCTTATTTTGAAAGCTAAAAATATGTGGCTTCATAGCGGCACTTAGAATATTTGCTGTGCCACTTGGTAAACATTTAGATTTTTACAATTACCCCTTAAAATACCCCAAAAAACAACTAATATATCAACTAAATGTAGCTTTGAGTGCAGTTAAAACGCGTGTGGCCAACATGCAGCAATCGGCATCTTGGCTGCACCTATAATGTGAGTAATATCAAGCAAAATAGAACCTGTTAGAAAAATATCTGCTCAAGTGAAAGGTCGATATTTTCAATAGATCCTCAAATATTAAAGGATTATTCAAATTTGTATTTAGATTTGTGAACGATCTAAGACAGGAAATGAAAATAACATAAATATCGCACAATTTTCTGTTGATATTGGTAAAGTTACCGTTTATTATTTACAGCTTTCAACTGTCATCTTTGCCATTCCAAACCTGTAAACTGACAGTCACTATTCATTTTGTCTGACCATGAAAAGGATCTATTGTCAACACGATCAACGTAATTCCAGTAGATTCTGAATCAGCTGGAATTACACTGATCGTGTTAACGGTTGAAAAGTTACAGTATGTCAAATATTTTTGTGTTTAAGCGTAAGGGTTAAGCCATCAAAATTCAAACAATGATCTGAAACAAAAAAGCTTAAACAAAACCATCATGGGACTTTTTATTATTTTTTTTATTATTATTGTTTTTTTTACTAAAACAATCCGTACGGCACCTTGTTAGCATCCGACGTTCCATTATCCCATCCTTTAGGGAATATCAGCCTCAGCAGCAGCAACTGTAACACCTAAAAAGAACAAAGCCGGATCTTTTTAGTGCCAAAATAAAAATCTGAAATGGCTGTCAAAAAACCACAAAACAATAGGAGCTGCACACAACAGAAACACACACAAAACAAGGTAATTGTTACACAGACTTCCTGTGGGAGAGGTTATTTAAAGTAATTATATTCCTATTAATAATTTCTTTCCAGTATACATTATAAACAGACACTTTCTGCTTATTTACTTGAGGGAGATGTGTACTAAATTGTTCCCTAGTGCATACACCCCCACACACAAACACACTCTACAGGCACTGTGTTGATTTTGTTATTAAATTATTCCACTTACTTGAGTATCGATTTTCCATAACTGCAGATAAGGGGAAAGCTTTTACTTTTGTGGGGTAAATGATATGGCACCTCTTACTTTTAATGGCACCATGAATTATGGAGACTCTTTTACTCCATTTGTCTTGTTGGTACTTTAGGAACATACATAGCTTCCGTTGTGTCACAAGTCATTACAACAAAAACACAACTTTGGTTCAAATGGTTTACTTGAAGTAGAGAGAAGAAACATTAAGTCTGTGATTGTTCTGATTGATGAATTAGCACGGCAAACAACATTTTTTCTTATATATAATTTATTTTAAATATATTAAGTTTGTTAATTTTTTTCCATTTTTGGGTTTTAAATAAATTGAACAACAAATTTCAAATTACTTAAACAATTTTCATCTCCAACTGTTGTCTTACTCTGAATTTTTTTTAGTCTAGAAGCACAAATGACATGTTTTGATATTGAAATTAAGTTAGAATTTATATAATACAATTTCTAAAATTACTTTTAAAGAGCAGTAACACAAAGTGCTTTACATGTTTAAAACAATTAAAAATAACATTTTATAAAAACACACAAAAAAGCTTTCTTTCCGACCTCTAAAATGAGGCACAAAATGACATATGAAGGCCATTGATAGATGAACACATGCAACAAAACATGGAGGAATAGTAGTTTTTTTTTGATTGGAGGAGGATTTATTGAAATCTTTCTGCATCTACTTAGTGCTGTATAACTTTTCTAGCACTTAAATTGTTGTTAGAGGTGGATATTTTATTAAAACAGATAAACCCAAAGTGTCTGAAACTAACAACAGCAAAAGTATCCGTAATAAGTGAAAATCATAGTAAATGACTAAACTGATTTTTTTTGGGAAAGGATGACGAACTGAGAAAACGGAAAGAACACATTAAAGTAAAAATCTAAGAACTACATTGACACTCAGTGGAAACGAGGTTTAAGAGATATAAACAGTAGTGGACAATAATGAGTAACAGGAACTCACTGAAATGTGGTTGGATTAATGCATTAAAACAACTTTTAACGTAGTTCTCAAACTGTTTTCCCGACAATTTATATATCGTAGACATTTATTAACCGCATTGCTACAGCCCTAAACAGGAAAGTAGTACGTAAAAAGTGTTGTAAATGTTGAAATATATAATAACAAAGGATTGCAAAGTTTCCATTAGTCTTTCTTGTGTTGCTTTGCTCCGCCCTCGTCATTCCTGACCAATGGCGGAAGAGATCAATAGTCAGACTAAACTCAAGGCCCAGGACTCGATCTGAACCAACTGATCTTTCCAGTCTCAATACACCCTGATGAACAGAAACAAAAACCAATAGAAGTTTGAAGCTACTTGAGCCAAAAATCCGTAATATCAAATTCAAGAATACTAAAATTCAAACCAGGAGAAGCGTCTTCCTGACAGATAATCATGGCCCTCTGCAGGCCATAATCTCTGCTGCTCGCCTCCCATCCTCACATGTTGGGGAAACTGCTTTGTTCAAGTGTCTTAAGATGTTTTTGAAATAATGAGATCACATTCCGTCCTGACAGAAGGGGGGGATGATGACATCTGTATGAAATAGCCCTGGTCCTCCCTCGGCCTCGCATTCCACTCTGATAAATCTTTGTTTAGTGGGCCATTTGACCTGCTTTCAGTTTAGCACCAAACTGCCCCCTATTATAGACATCGTCCAGATAGCAATCACGTCGGTATTCTCTCACTTAAATTGATGCTGGGAAAATGATTGAAATTGGAGGAGAGTTTCGCAGAGACATTTATATGGAGGAAAGAAGAAGAAGAAAAAAAAAACTGCAAGGCAGAAGAGCTCCCCGTCCATCATTTGTTGGTAGAAAATGGGCAGAGTGCCACATTGAGCAAATAGATTCCAACTGGTAATGTTGCATTTGTGGACAGGAGAAGCGAATGAGACGGATGGCGGGAGGGGCTTCTGCGTCTTCCATTAGCATTAGCATTGTTTCCCACACCCCCCCCCCATCCTCCTCTTACTTCTCTACCCCCTCCTTCACACCACCACGTCTCCATCCTCCAGCCCTCCACCCCCACCCCCATACCAGGCTGCGTCCTCTCTTTCCTGTTCTTGCTGCAGTGTTGCTATAGCAACGGAGAAATGTGGGAATACCTCCGTCCTTCAGAGCACTGGAGAGAGACAGAGGCGGAGAAGAAGAAGAAGAAGGAGATGATGGGAGATGAGCGGAGTGTTAAGGGTAGACGGAGGTGAAGACAAGGGAAGATGAGAGGAGGAAAAAAAAAAGACAGATAATTAAAAGATGCTGAGTGCAGCTGCGACTCGCTGAGTGGACGCCACTTGTGACCTAAACTGCTCATCTTCCTGCAAGGCCCGTCCAAACACTGCTCACATTGATATGCAGCCTCGGCGATGAAGAAGCCTCTAATGTCGTCCGGCTGGACGGGGTGTTTGTGTGGGTGGGGCTGCGTCGCCATGGCATAACTTTATGTCGAGCACTACGCATATCATTTGTTTGAGAATCCATGTGTTCTCTGTTTGTAGCGAAGCAGCAGTTTCCATGACGACGCCCAGACTAAAATAGCCCCCACCCACCCTCATCTCTCTCATACACTCATAACTGTTAATTCCTGCGTTCTCTCAGCCTGAGACGTCCCGCGCTGCCGATCGGCGTTCACCGTATAGATCTGAGCACGTGCGAGCCCCGTCTTCATGCACACACGCTCAGCACATATTCTCCCACCTCTTATCTCCTATTTTCAGTCTCTCCGTCACCCTGATCTCGGTCGCCCTGTCAACATTCATCAACCTCTGCGTTGCCATGACTACGGCCCTGGAATCACTGCAGTTATTTAAACAAAGACAAAAAAAATAAATAGATGAAAAAAAGAAGCAATTGTAGGAGATACTGTCCCACAAATCTCGTATTTTTTTCTTTTCTTGGATGGATAAGGAGTTTTCCTATCTTGTGACCCTTTTATGAACTAGTGAGCAATCATTTCTAAGAAGATGCGCACATGAGGGCATGAGAGCAACCTCATGGCTACAAGTGGCAAAATCCTTTTCTTCAAAAGTGCGTAAGCACACAGGTGTGTCTCAAAGCTTTTATGGGTGCAAGGATTTCAAGTATATGACAGAATGATTATAATTTGCTTTCACAAATGGTAAAAAATAATGGATTTTGCAAGAAAACTAAAGTAAAAATTCACAAACTAAAATAATTTAGTGTTGTGTCATTTTTTTTTCATTCTTAATGGACTGTTGACTTTTGAAGTTTGTGCAATTAAACTATTTTGAATTCTTGAAGTGGCTAATGCTTTTAATGCTTGGACACTTAAGTGCCAGAAACCTGCTGCTCTTTTCCAGTTAGGCAATTTTTTTTGAAAGATTTTTACCCCAAAAAATGGATAAACATAGATCTCAGAGGAGAAACAAAAATCTCAGTTTGTCTTCAGTGCTGTTCAATATTCAAATGACTTTCCCAAATTTCCATTATATTTTGACGATCCACTTCTTGAGTCTGTAAACGCCTGGATGCAATAGATCCTATCTTTCAGATGTGATGTCACCGGTGTATGGTCTGAAATCTTCACACTCGGTAATCTCATTGTATCCCATAAATCTGCTTTGATCCTAACACATACTTACATGTGTGCAAAGTAAGGAAAAACACTCCAGGCCCTGCAATTGTGGCGCCAAACCCACAAAGACTGACGAAGGACGTCATAATGAGTGTTTGCCGCTCTGGCTTAGTGTGCAAATGTGTGTTTTTTTACACTAGGGACTGCAATTTGTGTAGCCAGGTGGGTGGATCAGCAGAACCCGATTCTTTGTCCTGGTCTTATAAACCCTCTGAGCATGTGACTGAGTCTTGGGAGGGGAGTTGAGGGACCAAGCATGGTTCTTTAAGATCAAGCCCAGCTTCACGAATGTTTAACCGGCAGTCTGTCAGGTCATCGACGGAGTAAAGAACTGCCAGGAACTTTGATGTGACGGCTGTTTGAAGATGGAGTAGGTTGTAGCGGGAGCTGAAGCGCCACAGGAGAAAGGGAAAGGAGGAGTCCAGGTAGGTGGACCATGAAGAAACTCAAAAGCAGTAATTCTGAAGGATTTTGGAAATGCAACTGCATGCAACACTTCAAGGAAAACCGTTTATTATATCCAAAAAATTGCAATTTTTGTTTTTAATGAATTATGTTGGGAAATATTTTCAGCTACAGCTAATTCATTTTATTTATTTGAACATTTTGATGAGATTTCCTACTTTCCCTCCCACTGATAACAGCTGAAAAACCTAAAACCGGAAAGCAACAACTCAAGAAAATGCAAAAGCTGAAAACAAGTTTTTCCTGCGCCCTCCTCTTCTGTTCCATCTGCTTTATTGAAGCCCGTCAGCTGAAGTTTGTCGTCGCTGTAAGTTTGAGTCATTTTTTTTCACAAACCTTTGTACAAAATTAACAAGAATTTAGTTTTTGCTTTACATCCGATTGTGTAGCACTTTACAGAAAAACATATTTGCATCCTATACTTGGTTTAGATAGTGACTTGAATGCAATCTGGCAGCTATTTTGCTTTTTTTTTGCACTTTTGTTTATGAATCAGAAGTATTTCCCTCTCAGACACTACAGCTTTGATCATAAATATTTGTACATGTGACACTAATGGATTTATTTTTGGATTTTTGTCTCACACAGCATCAGTCCAAGTGTAGACACTTTTCTTATCTGTGGATTTTTTTAAGTAGTTGAAAATTTATTCAAATAATCTCAAAAAACAAACAAAAATTTTTATTTTTTTTATACTCAAGTATTAAAAAATAACATATTTTTTTGCTGTTTCTGTTCAGACAAGAAAGTCAAATATTTTATTTAATTCTATAAAATCTTATGTAGCGCTAAGTTACAAAAACATTCAGGCCAAAACCATTCCAAGTTGAATTTTTTTAGTAATTATACAAAAAGTGAGGAAAAATGTTTAACAAAATCCAAGTTTTTATTGGTATTTACAAAAAATGATGCAATCTTGATACAAAATAAAAATAACATTTAACTTAAAAATATGATGGAATAAGGGAAAAAGGTAAATATTAAATTAAAAAAAATAGATGAAATGCAAAAAAAAAGGAAAATAAGTAGATAAATTCCCTGGCTTCTGACTTTATCACAAAGACACATGAAGTAAGAGAATGTGAAAGCTGTAAAAATCAAACACTGTAAATAAAACAGGTTCTTCCGCCTGGCATTGTAAAAGCAAACTCTTGTCAAAGACGCGAGCATGTTTGTTAAGGGAAGCTGACGCTAGCAGATGATAGATGGTGGATGGTGACCAGCTTCAGCTCTGAGAGGGTGAGGACCATGGAGTGAGTTTCAAAAACAGACTGCTAGTAATAGTTGACGTTTTACAGCCAGATTTTACAGATGATATCTCAGTGACCACAGAAGTAAATCCCATGGAATCCATGTAATTGTAGCTTGTGTCACAGCATGTCTGATCTCAGGGTGATAGTGGAAGAGTCACGTTTGCTTTGAACCCTGAGCAAATTCATGTTTTATCTCAACATCTTAACAAACTTCACAAATTTCTCTTGCATATGAGTCATTCTAAAAATGAGTTTTTTCTCACTTTTAAGGTCTTCCGGCATGGCGATAGATCACCTATTGAGTCATACCCCAAAGACCCACATGGGGAGGAAGTGTGGGCCCAAGGTTATGGGCAGCTCACTGAGGTACTAATAAAAAATAAATAAATAAATAAATATGAGTTTTTATAAGTCTGGTATATTTTATGAAATTAAAACTTGAATTAAATTGAAAATATAGTTACTTTTACAGTCGTAAAATAGGAAAAAGATGAACATTTCTCGTTCTTTATCAACAAGACATGAGATTCAATGAGAAAAAAAAAAGTTAAAAAATGTACCTTTCAGTTGGGAATGAAACAGCAGTTCGAGCTGGGAAGATTCCTGCGGAGACGTTACAGTAACTTCCTCAGTGAGGATTACGACCACAGAGAGGTGGGTGAAATCAAAGTAGTTTTTATTTATAGATTCTTTGCGTGCATTGCTATTTCCTCCCTTCTTGCTTTTTCTTGTCATCTCATCATTCTGTCATGCATTGCACCAGCTGTAACTGCATACACTAAGTCAATGAACATGACACATTATGGTGGGATCACAGCAAAGGCTTTGTAATATGGTGAAGCATGTGGGAAGATGCAGCCCATGGGCACTCAAGTATGTACAATAAAGTTGGCAGGGTCCCTAGGCTCCAGGCTCAACACACTGTCATTATGAGAGTATGATTTCTCCTTTTTTTTCCCTTCTTTGTCCTTGTTTTTTCTCACGCGCTATATTTCATCTCTTCCTCCCTCTTTTGCTTCTTTAAGTTTGAGTGCTCCTCTCCTATTTTAAATTGCATGCATTCTCCATAAAAATTTAAAATGTTCTCAGTACCTGCCATTTAGTCTTTGTCAACTCGTATTTTTTCCCTATGTGTTGCTGTGTTTGTTTTAATTTCACGAAAGGGGGGAGAAAATAGTTATTGTGTCACATGGGCATCCGAGCTTATCAGCTGGGTTTACTGTGTGTAAAAGCTGACACGGAGCGACAGAGTGATACAGACAAGCAAAGACTTATGTCAGAAGAGATCACAGTGAGGCAGATCTTTTCCCCCACTCTGTCTTTCATTCATTTGGATCTCCTCTGACTCCACTTCTCTGTTTGTCATGCCTATTTCTCCGCTGACTTACATAAATCGGGATGTGTTTAATAATGTACATCCCCATATTCTAATTTTGGATGGAATCATTTTAAATTTAGAATTTTTTTAAATTCAATTCTGCTTTCTAAAGCTCATTGAAAACTCAACTTCCACTGTAGTTGTATGTCCGGAGCACCAGCTACGACCGCACGCTCATGAGCGCCCAAGCCTGCCTTGCTGGTATGTTTCCCCCCGTCAGACGCCCGCCTCCCATCATGCCCCAGTTACTGTGGCGGCCAATTCCAGTGCACACCATTCCCAGGGTTCAGGACAAGGTAGGCTGCTGCGCCGCATAAATATTTCCTTTCTTTAACCCAGAAGCCATACATAGTTAAAAACAAAGCTTGTAGACAGTCATTTGTTTGAGTTGAGCCAGTTTGCTGCCATTGAACACACAGCAGGTTTGAAACTTCATTCTGCTTTAAAGTGGAAAACTTGGAAGTGCTATGTTGTACAGCGTGATTTCTACTAATATTTTATGTTACTTTTCGATTTTCAAGCTGTTAAAGTCACCTGGTAAAGACTGCCCACGGTTCAGAGCCCTGATGACTGAAACGTTTGAGAGTTTGCCATACCAGAAGTTCCTGAAGGCCCATCAGGTGAGATTGAGCTCTAAAGTTACTAGAGTTTGATGCCTGTTCAAAAACACACTAAACGTCCATTCTTGAATGTGTGTAGCCCATGGTGTTCACACTGGACAAGCAGGGAGGGGCTTCTTCATCTTTTCTGATGCCTAATAGCACATGGCCTCCACCATAGAGTTATTGGAGTGAAATGTGGAAGTGGTTCAAATCTAAGGAATCTTGCTCCAGCCTTTTTTGTTCACAGCTCTATTCTGATATATGAAAGACTTGGAGTCATATGATTCCAGTTGGGTGCAAACCGCATGTATTAAAGGGTAACCAAACACTAAATCAACTTTTTTTGGGGCTGTTGACCTCTATAAATAGGTCTTTAAAAGGGCTTTCTGTCAGTCATTACCACTTTTTTGACAATTTAGATTAAAGTTCTTTAAATCCTGGTATTACTGTTGAATTTTGTGATTGGTCAACTGGTGTTGACCCACGTCATTTCAGAAGTTTTATGTCATCATGCTCTGCAGCTCCAGTATAAAAGCCCCGCCCATCTTCGATTCTGTAACGGTGAGACGTTATTGTGTTAGCATTAACATAGCTCACAGGTGTATTGTGTTTGGTTGTCAAAAATCTTCTAGCTTGCACAACTTTAAAACATCGTCCTGGTGATGGGATTTGAAATGAACGATTCGCTTATTATTCACTTATTACGTTAGCTTTTGTTAGCTTATGATGCTAGCGTCATTTCACCACTCAGACGTGGATCCATGTCTTTAATTGAAAAGTTTAACTGGTTTGAACAGTAGCCCAGAACAGTGTTCTAAAAACTCGCCTAACTATTCGTGAACACGTGAGAATTCTGGATGCAGAAACGTTTACATAGACGTTTCATTGGAAGTGGCCACTTGAACATGTGTAGTCGTCGGGGGTTTGACTGCAGCTTCAATGAAAGAATCTCTTGTGAATGCAGTTCAGATGACGTGTGAGAAAGACAAACACAACTCATCAGCTTTTTGCTTTCTATATTAGCTAAAATGGTGAATTGCCTTATCCAAATAAAAGTCTTTCGTTCAGTAGTTGCTGCCAACTCAGTCAGCACCTCCAGTGGACGTGTTAGTTATGCAGTAGACATCATGTCCTCTTGCTGATTTTCTCAGGCATGGTGACTCCAGTGGCTACAAAAAGCTGCACAGTGCAATTTCTCCCACTTTCTCGCTGACACTAATTAACGGTTGGATTGAATTAGATAAAGAATTACAATATAGGGTTTTAATTAAGCTGAGTCCCATGTGCTGCCTGTTAAAGTGGTGTCTGATATCAGGCCAGGGCCTACTTTGTTGAATTTTAACACCCTCTGCTGGAAGCAGAGTGCCTTCATGCTTTATATAATTACCTGACCAGCAACTTTTAAACAAAAAAAGTTAAGTATAAATAAAAAAATATATTATTTTATTGTTTGCATTAATTTATTTAAAGTTATATTTTATTCTATTTATTTGCAGAACTTTGTGGAGGAACTTTCCAACCACACTGGCTACCCTGTATCAAAGCTGGTTGGTAAAAAAATATGGAGGGTCTACGATACGCTCACCTGTCAGGTATGCCTCACAGAAATGTAATTTTCAAAAATTAAAGATTTAGATTGCAAGAGTTTGAAAGAGAGGAAGGGAGTTAGCTGCTGTCCTGCACACATTTGCAGTTGAGAGGAACTGAATCGAAATAGATGTGCTGGGAAATTATTTTCATACTTTCAGTCTGACTTGAATAGGACAACACATGGAAATGATAATTACAGCATTATTATATGATTCCACGCCAGGTTGAATACTCTCATTCACACTTCCATAATGAGCATCTGTTATCCTTCAACTGGCTCCAAAAATAGTGATAGAAATGTTATAATAGAGCCACTGTAACCCCTTTTTCATTTTTACTATTTAAAGGGAATTTAAGCAAGGCAGTGACATTTTTTACTTTCTTTTGCAGAGAATTCATAATTTGACTCTCCCTCGCTGGGCCACACAAGAAGTCTTGGATACCCTGAGAAGAATAGCATCCTTCGAGGTCACATACAGCATTTACAGCCACAAGCGGAAGGAGAAAGCCCGCCTCTTGGGAGGTGGGGATTCACAAAAGAGGCAATTCATTTATAGCACCATTAATATTGAAAAAAAAAAACTGTATCTAATGTGGCTGCTAAGGTGCTGGGATGAGATTTCCAAAGTACCAGTGGGGGAAAAGATGATTAAAAAATGAAGAGAAGGATGCTCAGAGAGGTCAAAACGGTTGTGTTTGTGTCTGTGGGACATCCAATTGCATTGTTGACTCTGCTAATTTGCCAGGGATCCTACTAAACGCCATCCTGAGGAACTTCTCTGATGCTGTAGAGAAAGGGAGCAAGCTCAAATTCATCATGTATTCAGCTGTAAGTTTATTGTTTTCATACATGCATCAACAATTTTCCAAACTGGTATTTCATATTTTTCTAAAAACACTTTGATGCTTTGTTCTTTTTTTTCTAGCATGATTCTACACTCATCACCCTCCAGGCAGCTTTGGACGTATACAACGGCCTTCTTCCTCCCTACGCCGCCTGTCAGCTCTTTGAGTTCTACCAGGAGTATGATGGGTAATGACTTCTTTCCAGTTTTTTTACCTCTCCTTGCATATTAAAGTATGCTATCTAGGTCACACACAGACAGTCAAACACATTCATATTTCAAGTCGTTGCATTCACAAAACTTATAAAAGTACACATTCTTTCCCTTGAATCCTGTTCAAATTAAACATTTTTTAACATCACTGTGATAAAACTATCACTCCATGACATTTTTTTAACATGCAAATGTTTGTCATCTCATTGTTTTCATGCAAATAAACTACAGATCCTATTCACTGGAAATGTATTACCGCAATGAGACTTGGCGTGACCCCCACCCCAATTCTGTGCCAGGATGCAATGGGTTGCACCCCTGCCCATTGTCAATGTTCACTGAGCTGGTGCGGGATGTGCTGGCAGAAGACGTGGATGTTGAGTGTGGCTTGAGAACTAAATGGTCGAGCACAGGTGAGGGGATTTGCTTCAGTGCACAACACACAGGCTTTAAAAATATCGAAAGCTTTAGAATTGACAGAGACCAAACTGTTCACAGGGGTCATTACAGCTCTTGCAGTGGCAGTGGGAGTCCTGGCAGTGGCGCTGTTGTTCAGTACAGGTGTGGCGATCCGTAGACGGAGAGGACGCTACTCCAGGGAGGTGTGAGAAAAGGACGGCCACAAATCAGTGTTTATAAAAACAAACACCCTCAAGAGGGGAAGAGCTCTGATAATCATTGGCTGTCGTCTTTTTTCTGTATATGATTGAATCTAGAGGCTTCTTCTCTATGTGTGATGATCAATTAAACAGAAAGTTTAGCATCTATCAATAAATTGTATTTGATTATGACTCTACGGTGACATTTACTACTCATTCAATATTTGGTTCAACTTTTACATTGTTTGCTCTTTAGTTCTCATTGCTTCTCTGGGTCTGCGGCAACTGTGGAAAAGCAGAAAAAAAATATTTGGTTAAAGTAAAACAAAAAATACCTTCTGTTTCACACTTTATGGCAATGTAAGATATGTTCTTCACTTTTTTATGCATATATTTTAAATGTTTAATAACCCCGTGGAGACAATTTCAAAGGTGTCACTAGCATATTAACTATGAAATTCTACAAATTGGATTTGCAATGAAAAATTCTGGACAATTTTGAAAAAAAAAATGATCAAAGAAAAGTAAGAGGTGTTTTTTGAGTGTATCTGCTGTAAGTCAAAGTGTTGTTCACATCCATTGATGTGCTTTTGAATTACTTATTGAGTTGGTTTGTGTTTTATCTTTTTTTTTTTTCCAAAACTTCGATTATCATTATCAAAGTAAGTTTTTGTTGTTAGTGTTTGTTGTACATCAAAGCCCAACAACTGAAGACTTAGTCACAAACAGGTGTGTGGGGGTTGACCAGTAGTGCTCCTCTCAACGACCCATGAGCGCAGGTGTGTCTTTCAGTCCTCTTGAGGCTCGTGTGGCAAGAATAAGGATGTGACGATTCTTTGTGAATCCGCAAAAAATGATTCAAACGCGTCAACATGTTCATCAATGCAGAAAATTAAGAAATTGGTTTGTCTCAGCTTGTGCCAAAATTTAGAAATGCAGAGCAGATTACATTTCTTCATGCAGGCTTGCTGTGTGTGTGTAGCTGACAGGCTGCACGCTCTTCAGCTGCGCCCTTCGGATTTAACAGTTTCACATAAGTTAGTCCCTCCAGGATTTTGCAATGATCGGAACTATTAATGCAAATTCAAGCAAATCCAAAGATTTGTTGCACACTCTGCAACAATTTCATTGTTACTTTACTGCAATTTTGACCAATCTACCGTGACAACAGTCATGGGTGACGACGCAGCTTAACGAACGTTTACCGTCTGACTCCTTCCGGGAGCCGTGCTCTTTTTTATCAACTCTCTTTTGTCCTCTTGTCTTTTTTTTGTAAGCTGCACGTGAACGGTCATTTGTGCGGCTGTGTGTGTGTGCGCTGTGGTCCGTCACATGGAGCACAACATGAACCAAGTATGAAAAGATTTGTGTCAAAAAGAAAACATACTTTGCCTTAAAATACATTTAATTCATTGTATTGAGAGAAAAAAACTCAAAAAATTAAAATCGTGATTTTAAATCGGTGTATCGAATCCAATCGTGGCTTGACTGAATCATTACATCCCTAGTTATGAAAATGGAACTCACCATTGTCAAGGGTGAAGTACTCGTATCGTGAAGTACTCGTCCATGCACTTATGACCTACAAGTGACGCTGTCATACAGTGCCCTCATGCCATACTCTAGTAGTTTGTAAGGTGCACATACTGGCTCCATACTGACCCCATGTGAATGCTGCATTCACACTGTGCAGGTGATACATAAAATCTACAGGATGCCTGTAGGATGTCCGCACAAACTACACTCTGATTGTCTAATTCCTCAATTTCTAAAAGTCGGGCTGCACTTACAGGCTCCCTGCACCGTCTTCCGGATTTAATGGGGGTTGAAAATTGAAAAATATCTATATGACATCCCTGCAACTTTACCCTTACATGTTGCATAAGTGTCTGCTATGACCTGTTGCCCCAACCATGCCTGTAGTAAAAATATTTGCAGCAACTTTTTAACTTTACGGCTCACAAAGCAGTTTGCCAATTTGTGTGGACCACTTGTGTGCCCAACAGACAACCCAGATCTAAGCCTAATTCAGGAATGGTAAAAGGCTCTCCGCTACCTTTCACATCCAGCTTGCACTCCACTTCATCCTTGCCCAACTCGTTGACAGCCATGCAGGAGTATTTGCCTCCGTCGAAGGTGCTTGGCTTCCGAATGTTGAGGGTCAGCACTCCCTGGTTGTTCTGCATCAAATACTTGGGATCCTCTCCAATGATCATTTTGTTCTTCATCCACACAATCTTAGGCTATGATGTAAACAAGATAAAAAATAGCAGAAAACCTACTTAGATCACATGAAAATATCTGTTTCTGTCCTTAATCTGATCAATTCAGATTTGTCATTATATTGGTGTAAATCAGCCTCTTCTCAATCGTAAATGTTTACCTTAGGGAAGCCTCTCACAGCACAGCTGATGGCCATACTGTAACCAGCAACAACCGTTCTGTCCACCAGCGGTTGAGTAAACTTGGGCGCACAGGTCATGTCCTTCTCCTTGTAAGGGTTTCTTTTGTGCTCGAGGGCTACAATAATAAAAAAAAACTAAATCACTGTGTGGCAGAGAAATTGAGTCATCCTGCACAAAAGTAGTGCAGAGAAGATTCATTACCAGCGCAGAATGTAATTTGCACTGCAAACATAAACAGTCCACCCACACATGAAATATAACGGTGCATGCAGGCTCTTAAACACCTGATTTAGAAATAACAGCTGTGTTCTTGCTGAGGCCAGGATCCTCACTTAAACCACAAAGGTTTTCACTGTAGACGCGGAATGAATATTCATTGCCCATTACCAGGTCTGAAACTGTGCAGTTTGTCCGTCTGTTATGGTCATAAACGGTGAACCATTCCTGGAGAACAAGAAAATAAAATATTACCAATATATAGAAGTGATTTGTCCTTAGAAGGTAACCTCCATTTCAGGTTATTTTAAAAAATGGCCCTAAATAATTCTGGCCATTTAATTAAAGATAAATATCAATGCCATCCTCTATCACCTTGGTCTTCATATCTGCTTTCTGGATACAGTATCCAGTAATCTCACTGTTGCCGTCATCTTTGGGTGGGTCCCACTCCAGAGCAGCGTTAAAGCCCCAAACGTCAGTAACTCTCACTTTTTGGGGTGGCCCTGGCTTCTCTGCTCAGGAGAAAAATCATCTTTTAGCACATTCAGATTCCTAATCATCTATTCAGGCGTTTTTTTGTCAGAATCCTTACCAATAATCCGAATATTAATAGTTGCTCTGTCTTCCATGTTCTCAATCTGTAACACCAGCTCATACGTTCCAGAGTGATCTCTCTCCGCCGAGCGAATGAAGAGGATGCTTTCCACATGTGAGGTGTGGGCATTGACCATCTTTGGGTCAATGGGTTTACCATCCTTGTACCAGGTGGCAACAGGTCGAGGCTTACCCTGTGGTCATAGTAGTACATAGTAGAAGTAATACTCCACATTTGAAAATGTCTAACCCAAAAATAGAGAAATTAAGTTAAGATGGCTCCTCTAACCTGGAATGGGATGGTCAGGTTGATCTTTTCTCCCACTCTCCTGATGTATTTTGTTCTTAGCTCGCGAGGAAGGCGAATCTTTGGATGTTCTGAAGCAGAGATGCACTTACTATTAATACCAGGGGATAATATGCAGCTATAAGGGAATTCATGGCTTGTGGAGAAACCCTTATGACTCTTGAATGTGGAGATAAAACGCATCGAAACGTTTAATTATGATGAGAACTGCTAAATCTGTCTGACTCACCAACAATTTCTCGGATGGTGACTGGCTGCGCCAAGGTCGCGGGTGGACTGCGACCGGCAATGTTCACCGCTATCACTCTGAAGTTGATTTTCTCCCCCACTGGAAGGTCACGCACCACAAATCCCTGCCGCTCACAAATATCTGTGTTAGCTTGAACCCAGTCCGTGCCTGAGAAAAACAGAAGACTTTGATTATCTCTTTTAATCAATATTGTGTATTTACTCATCAAGTATAAGAACCGGTTGTTGTTACCTCCCTCCTTGCAGTACTCAATGATGTAGCCATCCAGACCTCCAGCTCCGATCTTCTCTGGGGCGAGCCACTTCAAGCTGCATGTGCTGTCTGTCACATCGTGGACGGTCAGGCGAGTTGGCTCGCTAGTTGGTGCTGAAAGTGACAGAAAGAAAGACTCAGGAGATTAACGAACCAGCTTTGCCAAAGAGGTGTCGAGCACAAAGGGAGCTACAGACAAAGGCTCCGAAATGACAAAGTTACCGATGGGCATGAAGGGCTTGGAGTTCAGACTTGGCTGAGACATGCCGATGCTGTTAACGGCAAACACTCTCATCTCGTACAAAACTCCTTCAATCATCCTTTTGGCCTCGTATGTGGTTGACTCATACACATCAAAGTTCAGTTTTGTCCATCTGGAGGAGCCTTTCTTCTTCCTTTCCATGAGATAACCTGAAGGGATGGATGGAGGAATGATATTTCACATCACTTTTAAGGCTTTTTTTAGAAATGTGTTCAATCTACC
This sequence comes from Oryzias melastigma, assembly GCF_002922805.2. Lineage (NCBI taxonomy): Eukaryota > Metazoa > Chordata > Actinopteri > Beloniformes > Adrianichthyidae > Oryzias > Oryzias melastigma. The sequence continues at coordinate 9,152,413 of NC_050530.1, read as the reverse complement.
TTTGATTGGCGCTCCCCCATCAAATTTGGGAGGCTCCCAAATAATAGTGGCACAGTCCTCTCCCACTCCAGTGCATTTAACATTCTCAGGGGGATCAGGCACATCTAAATTGAGATAAAGCAAAAGTTTTGAGCTTAAATAGACTTTAATATCTGGATGTTTTGAGGTGGAGAGGGGCCTCTTACCCACAATTTTCACCAACAGCATAGCCTTGTCCTCTCCAGCGGGGTTGGTGACACAGATACTATAGTTGCCCTCATCATCTCTTTCTGCCCCCTCAATGACAAAGCAGCTAAGGTCCTTCCGGGACTCTACCCTCACACGGCCTTCAGTCTCTGTGATTGGCTGAAATGAAAGAGGGTTTTTTTGGCCATTTTTTCAGACATAGAGCACATAGCAGGGCAAATCATGTACTTTTTCTAAGCATGTTTGATACTTTCAATGACTATTAGGGTTAAAAGGAAACTAAACATAAAACTTTTATGTGATGTGAGATGTTTGTGGCCTGATATGCTAAAATTTAAGAAACCATGATTCGTTTTAACACTTTACCTTTTATTTCTTATCATTTCATTAAAAAAGCTTTAGGTTACGAAACAAGTTTTGCTGGAATGTTTAATATTAGGCTGATCACTTCCATATTCCACATCTTTATTTTTCTAACACCTTATAAAGAAAATGAATTTGTGCAGAAACTGCCAAAAGGTAGATATCGGTAGGTAAGAATATGACCAAAATCTAATTCTTTAGGCTTGCAGTTCAAAATGACCAAAAATAATGTTTAATGTTTGTTAACATTTCTGTATAAAAATAAAAAAATGAAGTAAAGTTGAGTATTTTAGTCCAACTATTTTATGTGTTTCATGTCTACGTTTGTCAAGACACTGGTTTAAATTACAAAAGCACATATTTAATTAATGCAATAACAGATCTGGTTATGTTAGCTGAACATATGCAGGGATTTATTGCATTTGGATTTTAAATTGTTCTTTTTTTGCAACTTAGACACTCGTTTTAATGAAGAATTTTAACTTGGAATAGTATGATTTTATTCTGTTAATGTGAGTGCATGTTTGTGTGTGTATGTGTGTGTTGCCCTGCATTAAAATAAAGTTGACTGGGATTCCCAGTCCCTCAGGTTCCTCGCGTTCTTGCAAGAAATGTTGGAACCGCCACTTGACTTTATAGTACGGGTGTGTATCATTGTCTCTCACAAGATTCTAAACGCATCTTGATACATGGTCCACAAATTGATACGTAAAAGATTCAACTAACTTTTTGTGATGCGATACAGTCCGATTATTTTACTAAAAAAGCTATAAACTAGATATTTCTTATTACTACAAATAATAATCTATGGGATTTGACTGAGAAATGTATTCTGGCGTTCGGCTGGGATGACATAGAACTGGCGACCTATTCAGGATGGACTGGTTTAGTAGCTGTGTTGGCTCTAGCAACCACATGACCCCAAAAGGGATTCAGCAGGTTCAGAAAGAGGATTTCATTTTGGCTAAGTTTGTATGTGTTAGTGTCTTCTTGTGCAGTATTCCATACTGCCACAGACTAGCCCAGCTTTAAATTCTTACTTTATCTCCTTTAGACCAAACCACAGTGGGAGCTGGTTCTCCTGTGATCTCGACATCCAGGCGTAATTTGTTGCCCGCCACCACAATAATGGTATTCTGGGAGACCATGTTTCCCGTGGTGTCCAGGTGGATCTTTGGGGGATCTGTATTCCAGAAAAATGTATTTCTTAGGACTGAAGTAAGAAAGAAAGAGAGCGATAGTGCTGGGTATTTTTTGACTTGAAGTAAATTAAAGCTACTTACCTTGTCTGGGCACATAATCAATCTTGATTTCTGTTTAAAGAGAGGACAAGAGTTGACAATATTATTAATACAGTCATTAATGGACAAATGGCAGCTTATAAATCACTGTGCCTCTCACCCAAGAAGTTCAGTTTAGCAGAAAGTGACAGAGCATATCCATCAGGAACAAATGTGTAGTCTCCAGCATCCTCTGGCTTCACATCTTCAATTAACAGCCGGTGGAACCTGAAAAAGAGCAATTGAAGTGAAAAGAGTCTGCTTTACACTGTCAAGAGAAAAATGTGTTTCTCTAAACTCCTACACACTGTTATCCCCACCTTCCAATGTGAGTCATTTTGATGCGTTCGCTTGGTAGGACCTCCACGCCGTCTTTGTACCACTTTCCGGTGACCTTGTCATCAGACACTTCACACTTGAACATTGCCTGTTCTGTTGCTCTGACTGTTAAATCGGCGATGTCCTGCAACACTTCCAGCTCCTTTTCTGCATACGATGGAAACACAAAGAGACTACATCAGGCAGGGAACTTACAGAGAATCATGGTGCAGATATCTTGTGCTTAAAGACCCACTCAGATCATCTTTTGATCCACTTTATAAGAATTCCCAGTGGTCTTTTAATTAGGATTAAGTCATTTTTAGGCTAAATTAAAAAAAAAGTGTGCTGTTTTATAGGGCACTTCATTGGAAATTTCACTCTGAGTTGTGGGTGGGGCCATAAGAGAGGACCTCAGGGTAGGGAGCTTGTGGCCTCTTTTTTGTCTGCTCCTGATTCACAACAATTTGAATAAAAAAAATACTCAAAAATGCAATTATAGCTTAATTTTCCTAATTAATATCATCAGAAAAATTCAAAAGGAACATTTTGAAAACACAGAGGCCCAATCCAAATTCTTTTCTTCTCCTTTCCCCTCTATTTGAAGGAGCCTGTGAAGTGCAAGTGGTGTCCGGAATATTTAATATCCTCCAAGCGGAGGGATACAGAGGTTCCACGATGTGCTGTGCCGCTGAATAGAAGTGGTTTTCTTCACATAAGTGTGCTCTGAAGTACATTTAAGTACATTTAAATGTAAGTAATGACTTTTTGTTGTAGCATGACCTTTTAAAAATGATAAAACTGCTGTTGTTATGTATATTCCGGCACTGGAAGCTCAGCGCTAAAGCTAGCTGACTGGCGACTATTGATGACATCATCAAGTTAAAGTGATATCCAAAATCTGAGACACTATTTTGTCATAACTCTCCATTTGGAGGGGTAAATGTAGGTGTAGTGAGAAGGGGAAAATACAGATTGGGCCAAACAACATAATTTTCATCGGAGTGGGTCTCAAAAGTCAAAAAATCACCAAGTTCTAAAAGAAAATTCAGGACTGAGTGAGTGTTTTCTGGCTGCACCTTCCACCTCCAGCTCTCCTTTGGTGTGACCCCCGTTTGTCCAGGCATGGTACATGCCAATGTCATCCAGGGTAGCCTCTAGAATTATAAAAGTGTGCTTCTTTCCATCCTTTTTGAAGCGGTACTTGGAGGACTCTTTGTCTTTGTGGAGTTCTTGATCCTCAAAGCACCTTCAAATTTGAAAGAAAGTCGGAATAGAGAAATTACATTATATTAAGATAAATGTGCTTTCAAAGGGAACTGTGTTTGATAAACTGGTAAGAGGCAAAAGAAAGTATATTTACTGACCACATGACATGTGCACCTTCCTCTGACACTTCAATCTCAAACTCCACTCTTTCGCCCACAACCACATGGTAATCATCCATCAGCTTGGTGATGGTGACTGGAGGCTCTGAAGTGACAACAGCATTTGTTCACACTCGGCTCATGTCGTTAAGTTTTATGCATTTCACGAGAGTGTCAATTACACCTTTGACATAAACTTCCGTGGAGCACTTGTCCTCCCCGACCACACACTCGTACGCCGCGTCGTCAGCCAGATTGGTTTTGTTGATGGTCAGAGTTCGGACGTTCCCGTTGGCCTCCATGACGTACCTTCAGAGGGATCAGACAAGCACATCCTCACTTTATATTTAACTTCTGTCAGGCTGAACTCTTTTCCATATTGTCAACTTTAAATTTAGATAAAGAGGTTTTTTTTTCTGTGCGTGCATTAGCATGCTTGTAGCGTAAGGTGTCTTGACAGTGAGACCCCCTTTAACCCACTGGGAGGCTTCTTGTGACCACCTAAAAATAAAACACGGAGATGGCAGAATCGTCTCCAAGTATGACTTGGATAATTTTAGATGGATATTTTTAAAGCACTACCCATTATGTCCATGTAAACTTAGCTATTTTAGCCAAATGGAATTGGAAAACTTGATTAGGTAACAGGATTGAATTAAAACAATGAGCACATACTTGGCTGAAGGTTTGATCTCCTGGCCGTTCTTCAACCATTTGACCTGGGCGTTTGGATCAAGAACTTCACAAGACATGACAATTTTCTTCCCTTTGTCCACAGTGTAGCAAGATTCAAGCCTTTTCAGAAAAGCTAGAAGTACGGAGAGAAAAGTGGTTTATCCGTCAGTTTGGAAAATCTTTGAGCTCTTCTGTGTTCTTATCTTCATGCATCAGATACTTCTTGATTTTTTTTCTCCACGTTTTCTTCGTTCCTTGCTGACATGACTTACCCTCACTGTGCTTTACTGGCTGTTCTTTCATCTTTTTCAGACGCTTCAGCATGCCCCTCAGGTCAGTGATGCCATACTTAAAGGCAATTTTCTCATACTCGCTTGGGTGGGCACTTTTAAGCAATTCCCACACATCTATCTCTGGTTCCTGTTTTTCAGCTTTCTTCTTTCTGTCAATTAAAAAAGGAGGGAGGACTTCATTTGCTTAAATATATATTTTTAATAGAATATTGTATTTCATATATAATTACTTCTTGGTGGCTTTCAGTAGGGCACTGAAGTCAAGTTCTCCCTCATCCTCTCCAGCATCCCTGTATGCAAAGAAACACATAAATTCAATCCTTGCAGCCATGTCTGGTATTATAACCCTTTAAGTAAAGTATACGGCAATATGCAAATGAACTAGAAAGACCGTGTTATAAATAGCCTGCAAATGCACTTTTTCTTTCAGAGACTACTGAATCACAAAGCACTTACGCTCTCTTGAAAGCAGACAAAATATCTGCTTGCTCCTCCTGGTGTGCAGCTATATCAAGGAGAAATCGCAGACGACACAAATTATTACTGGATCGGATCAAAACAGCAGAATCGGAGTGGGCCGTTTACACTCACCCTCCACAGAAACCTCAAAAGTGGAGCTGTCGCATTTGTCTTTAGCTGTCACCTCACACCTGTAGCCGCCAGCGTCCCCTGGGACTGCTTTGACGATCTTCATTTCGTAAGTGTAGATCTGGGAGAGAAAAGGACGGTCAGTCGGTTGGGTATTCTTTGAAAAAGTAGGATCGGATCAAGCGCACACACTTTAGTATTTCTGTCGTAAGTTTCCTTGAACTGGAAATGCTTCCCAGCTTTGCTGCCAAGGTCCATCCACTTTCCCTTCAGCCACTTCATGGTGGGTTTTCTTGTCAGGGTGGTTGAGTCCACCTTGGCAACAACAGTCACGTCCGATCCTACCATCGACAAGAGAATTGGTGAGTTCAGTGCAATATATTGTTTTACATGTAAATCATGGACGTTTCCCACCGGCTACTGCCACTACGTTGCTTGGTGGTTTCTCCACAAAGAGTCCAGTGAGCTCAGTCGACTGGGGCTCTGAAACGAAGCATCACAAAACGCAGGAACATCACTTCCCATTCAAGAAAGTCACAGAAACATTTATGTGATCATAAATGCAACAAATCAAAGCACAAACGAATACACAGCATAGCTCATGTTCTCAACAAATCAAACGGGGAAAAGAATTGCGGAACATTTTTCTTGTTCTATTGAAAAAAAATCTATCAGACATGCAGGAATGCTCAGAACAAAAATTATATATATATTTTTGCTTCTTTGAGTGTCTCCACAAATTTAATCACAAATTTGATAGTGATTAAATGTTAAATAAATGCACTAGACCCGATGTGTACGTCTGTAGCCTTTTTAAAAAATAAACATGTTTTGGTGATTAAAAGGTGTTTGGAATAGAGGATAAAGATTGATCTAATACATGTAGATTCCCCTGTCCCATTTCTATGGTGTCTGCCGTTATATTGTATGAATGGCATTTCTGCAGGGAGTATTACAGAAAAAAACAAACAAAAAAACTATGAATTCGTAAATAAACTCGTAAAATTATGAGAAAAAAACTCAAAATTTTATGAGAATAAAAATGTGATAATATGAGAAAAGTCATAATTTTGCAAGTTTAGCCTAATGAAATTATGAGAAAAAAACTTGTTATTTTACATATTTGTTCCCATAAAATGATGAGGAAAAACTTGTAATTTTACAAGAGTTAAGTCCTGAAATTATGAAAAAAAGTCGTAATATTCCGAGAATAAAAATGTGATATTAAGAGTAAAAAGTCATAATTTTACAAGTTTATTCTAGTAAAATAATGGGGAAAATTTTTTATTTTACAAGAGTAAAGTCCTAAGATTATGAGAAAAAAGGTTTAATATTATTACAAGAATAAAAGTGTGATTTTATGAGAAAAAAAAGGAAGAACTTTATTCTTATAAAATTATGAGGAAAAAACTTGTAATTTTAGGTGAGTAAACTCTTAAAATTATGAGAAAAAATTTTTTTTCAAAGGGAAACGCTTAATTCTACGAGTCTTAAGTTGCATTTTAATACTACATTTGCAAACGCTAACATTTTTAGAAAATAAAAATAAAAATGTATTATGTGATTTGGTTATCTGATGAGGGGAAGATCGGTTATCCTTCTTCTGTTCACTCCAATATCATCATTTCAAAAACATTTGTGTAACAAATGGAAGCGATACAGTATATTTAACCAAAGGTCAAAGACTCTTATGGGTTAAACTATACTGTCTGCCTGAAATCACACAGAACCGTCAATAGACAGAGCAGACAAATGCCCAGTTGGAGTCAAGCAATCACAAAATCATTATTCTGTAAAGTATGGTCATAACCACCGCACACAGTCAACCGGTGACACTTTCATTCATGATGACGAGATCATGAGAAGAATCTGTTTAGAAACAAAGTAATCAAATGTGTTGATTACTGGTAATTTAGTCATAAAAAAATCAATTAAACATTTGAAAAACTTTGAGAACTTCCCTTGGACTCATTTCCTAGTAAAGACGGAAGTACTTTTACATCATGAACATGTTCCAGTTTTGTTTCTTTTACTACACAAATGTTTTTATGTTGTCAGCGCGTAAAGACGAGCTGCGAGAAGCAAAAGATTTTTTTAGGGTTCTGGTGAGAACCAGCTGGAAGTATTCAGTAGCTGCGGGAGTGATGATAATCCTCACACACACTATACCCCGGCAGACGGGGCTGTAAACAGTCTCGGTATGATAAGCTCTTCCCACACAGACATTTTACTCCCTAAAAATGTGCTGCAATGTAGTGCAATACCATCTGAGGATCAGAACACGGCATCAAATAAACCTCCAGAATAGAAGCTAAAGTCGATTCTGTCTCTACAAAAACACACATATAGAATGTCGTACTATGTTCAGATGTAATAGTTCTAAATTGTGTAATCTTAATATTTTTAAATCAAATTTGTCTTCTAATAATTTAAAAAAGGATTCAAATTTCTGGATATTTTTTTCATTTAAAAGTGAGTATTTTGCCAGTAGAGGCTAAGAAGAACTGATCGTCAAAGAGCTAAAATCAGTACTTGTTTCAGTCCGATTTGAGCGGCAAACATCACTTATGACTTAGAAAATATAAAGCTTATCTTCCCACAAACTGTTTCTGTAGTAGGAAAGACACCAAACTGTAATTTTTGCTCTGAAAAAAAACCTGAATTGTTCAGGTGTCTGGTTGCTAACTTAAGATGTGAGATAATGAACCACCAAATTTAAATCAAGTTTTATTTTCCATATCTTGGGATCAATGTATGGAACAACATGATGACCAATATCTAGTTTTCTAGATTTTCTATCCAGTTCTGACCAATAGAAAGCCTGACGGGTGGATTTGCTGGTTGCTTGTTTGCTTTTGAACAATATTACATAATAGTTTCTCACAGTTTTTGATTATATTTTGGCTTTTTTGCCTTGACTTTAGGATCTTTTTCTTCTTTTAGAAGTTGCTAAGTTTTTTTAAGCTACTTTTTGGTAGTTTTATTATTGCCATTATTTTTGTGATCAATGAACTGCTTGATTTTAAGACATTCATTGCAACATCACTTTTTCACATTTTATGGGGTAACATACTGGACAAAACCAAAAATTTCCCATTTAATGGCCTAATTCGGGTCACTTTATTTCTGTTTTATTGGTGGGAAGTTTAATATTGATCCATACCCGGCTAGTGATGTTAGACATGCTCCAATATTTTATTTTACAAGGCTGAATTCTTATTATGTGGTAATACGCTCTACAGAAGATTACAGACTTCTCAGAAGCCATGACCTACTCCTATTAGTCTCACCGGGGGTCCAAATGTCTCTGTTTACCTCTAACTATGGAACATTTCACAGACACTTCCCATAAGCAGTCAGTATCCCTGAACCTCTCGGCGCTTCCATAACCTCCGTCCGGCCCATTCATCTTCAGAACTCTGCTGGATCCGACCCAGCTACTGTCGAGCAACCCTGAACGGGTCTATAGCGGGGCGCTTCCATCACAGAGGAGACAGTTTGAGCTGTCATCCTGAAGAGGCGGGACAGGTGCAGTTTACTGACAACAACAGTAGCCCTTAGATTTCATTATAAAACCTGAGCTGTAATGCAGCAGCTTCACATGGTTGGCAATGGATCTAGGAATGAGCTGTGACCTTTGAAGCAAAACTGTGGATTGGAAATCAACCATCACACATGTTATCAAATTTAAAAGGATTGTCATACCTGGAACATTCAGTAGTTCTGCAACCAAAGATCTTGTTGTTGTCTTAGGGATATAAAATGAATCAGAGTTTGTACTTCTTCCTCATTGAGGCTAGAGGTGTTCTAGCTTCATTTTAGTTGCATGAGTTTATTTTGTTTTTGTGGTATAAGTGTGTTTATTCTTGAAATTACAAAATATGTCAAATATTTTTGTCTTTTTTGCTACTTATCTGTACCAGCTTTGTTTATATTCTAAATGAATGCAACAAATTGGAAATATTTCTTTCTCTCACTCTTTTTTTAGCAAATACATTTAAAAATCTGTTCTAAAGTCATCTTTCAACTCATATTTTATGTGAATGTTGTTTTATTTTTTAAAAGCAAATATTGACACTTGATTGTAAAGAATTAAAAAGGTAACATGAAAACTGTAAGGGCGCAACTTAAAATTGTATTACTGATTCTGCAGTTTTAAATAAAGTTAGATACCGAACTATATTTCTGATTTATGCATATGAACCAATGAGAAACTATGGACCGATAGACAAATATGTCCCGATTTGATGCATTTCAAAGGTCAGAAGTTTCTACTTTTACAGACATCAAAACTATTAGCCTTTAAAATGGTTAAAACTACATTAGAAAAACATTTTCAGACCAGTCCTCAAGGAAGTTGTCAAAGTTATTTCAAGTTATTTGTCACACTGACTATCACCTTTTTAACATCATTAACAAAAACGATAATTTTGGTCACATTAGCACGCTCGCAGAATGTTTTGTTCTTTTCTTACCATCCCCACCATCGTCTGAATCTGCAGCAGACAAGGAAGCAAACGGAACGGAAACGGCAACGATGAAGCAGAAGCTTAAAAAGCACAAAACTGCAACTTTGACAAACGCAGCTCAAATAAAAGCACATGCGTCACAACCAGTCTAAACAGAGAATCATTTCCTGCAGATATAAATGAATAAATCGCTGCACAGTTGAGGGAAAATCAAAAGGTCTAAAAACAATGAGAATCAAAGAACTACAAACAACATTGTCAAAAAAATAAAAGAATTATCAAATATTTTTGAGAACACACATGTAAGCTTAATATTGATCTAAAAGTGTTTAATACCTAATGTACTGTTTCAATAGACACACATAATGGGACATGTATGCACTCCCGTGTGCATACATCGAGTTAATCATAAAAGTGCATCATTCCTAGGACAGTAACTTACCTCCATCTGCTGGGGGGGCATCTAAAGAACATGAATGGAAATTAGCTAAAAATGCTAATATGTGGAGTGGTTTTTCAAGATATTTTGTTTTTTTTTTCAAGAACAAAAATTTATTAGTCGACCACTGTCTACTGAATCACAATAAAGTCTCATTGATCAGTCACAATGCAGAGGAAAGGGACCTTTATGAAAAAATACTGATTATAAATGGACCCATACCGTGCCAGTAAAGACTAAGGTCGAATCTGGATTCTTCCCCTACCCCTCCAATTGAAGGGGCATTTCAAAGAAAAGGGGTGTCCAAAAACGTTTTTTTTTTGTTGTTGTTTAGGGTAGAGCAAAGGGACATTTCTTCACTTGGGTTTTCTCTGAAGCAGAAGTTTATGTTTAAATTTGAGTGTTTTTCCGTGACCTTTTTAATGTTGTAAATCCAATGTTGCTAAAGATTTTCCGAGCGCTAGCAGATCCGAGCTAACGTAGGAGACCGGCGACTATTGATGACATCATCGAGTGGGAGTAACGTCCAAATTCCAACCCTAATCCCTATTTACTTAAAAACTATGCAGTGCAGGACTATATAGTGCCGTGAATTTCAAAAGCAATTCAGACACCATGCTCTTTACTTCTTCTTTTTATTTTATTTTATTTTTTAAAACTGCTGATATGACGTCACTGATTTCACAAAAAGCTAACATTTTATGACGTTTATTTATGACTCCACTATGTTCTGATGAGGAAAATGTGGATGGTTTATTGAAAAACTACATCTAAATATTTTTTTTCAAAAATCGTTCAAATGCAATGCATTGTGGTCTGTTTTCGCTAATATAGTGAGCATTGATGCACACTAGGTTTTCTCAAAGACTTCTGGGAAATTTCTTGGTCACTTTTGGAATTGTAGATTCTTACTACACTACAAAATGGAGTATACAGTGAGTAGTAACAGAATTTGGACAACCACTATTTTCCATAACTGTCTGTTTGGAAGGCTAAATATAGAGGAAGAATTCAGATTTTGCCTTTTAGTAAATACATATAATGTCACACATGTAGGAACATGTATGCATTCTGAACAGCATACATTCAGATGTTTATTGAAGCACATATTTTTATATAATATGTGGCATGTTTAGAGAGAGCATCCATATGCATCCATTCCCGGGATAGTGCCTTACCTCCATCTGCTGGGGGGGCATCTAAAAAATGCATAGAATGACCTCAATCATATTAAATAAATTAGAAATCTAAAAATGTCTAGAAAATGAGGATTAGGACACAGAAATAGTCGATTTGTGTGTTTGACCCATATATGCAAATTGAATTTTAGAGCTCCAACTTTAAGTTATGTGGGTTTTTTTGTTTTTTATTTAGAATGGCCCCATCATATTGTAAAACTATAAATTCTTTACAACTTAAACAGCTAAAGACATTTACTATTAAACACTTTTAAATTTAAACTCATTCTTCTCTCCTACAGGGAGATAATAGGCCGCTCTCCTTCTATCTGTGCACTCCATTTCAACATGGCTGAATGAACATTTTCACTGATGATGTAACATGTTCTTAGAGAAATGCCCCACACGCCATTCATCAGAGTGGCATGATAACAGCATGTGAAATCTGAATGAAGATGCTCTCCTGACGTGACGTTTTCATAAAAGCAAAGATGTGCTGCTCAGTGGACTGTGATTCATTGGAAGTTGGGAGTCGCTGCTTGCTCGGCACAAACAGCTGAGGCAGCAACGTGAGGGAAAAAACGTCAGACACTAAAGTCTTATCGTTGGGATGATCTGAAGAAGAAGAAAAAATTGAAGTTGGTGACTCACCCTCCCCCTCTGGTTTTACTGAAAGAAGAAGAAAAAAAAAAAGATTGGTGACATGTATAGGAAAAACATGACTCACTCTATCAAAATATACAGCAAAAAAAAAATGTTAGTATTTAAAGAAATGTTGTGTCAGCATCTCTTTTGGTTCCACTCCATTTGTGGCGCCTGAAAGTGGCGGCTATAAAATAGTTTTTCTGGTAAGTTCAAACCCATATCAGATGTCATGCTGACACTGATAATCCCAACAGTAAATCTAATTTATGGACTGATAAAATATGAAAAGAATCTTAACACTTTACTAAACTGACTCAACATCATCATCTCAGACAAGACGAAAAAAGAGCTTCAAAATGCAGCACTGTGGGAGTTATTGTTGAACCCTATCTCTGGTAAAAAGAAATTCTTCACGGAAATAGAGACATATAATGTATCCAGCTCCCCAAGTGTCCTTGGAGGTCAGCGAGGGGGCTGCTAAAGGCCAGGGACGGTTTCTTATGACCTCCCTGAAGTCATGCCACATTCTCTAAAGCTGCACACAGTTGCCTTGAATAGTGTGGCCAACTTTACTGCCAGGATTGTTATACATTATGAACTGCTTTGGATTGATTCTGCAGCTACGTTTCTGAAAATGATGTGTTTCAAACATGCATGTGAAAAGATTCTACATTTTTCATACACCTTGTTGTCAGAGGATTTAACACCTGCACTGAGTGCAGATCTACATCAGCATCTGCTGCGATGATCCACGTGGGATAGAAATCTCTACGATCTCGAGCAAGTTTGGGGTAAAACAAGGCAATGCACTTCTGAACAGCTGCTCCTCAGTCTGTAGGATCCTCTGAGACTACGTAGCTTCATGCGCAAAGGCTGTGGGACATACACATGAAACTACTATCATTTCTTTTTTCTGCTGTGTTGGTATAAATAAAAAAAGGTTACAAATATGCTTGTGTTCTCTTAGGGGAGTGAGTTCTTTTCATTTTCGTGCTGCGATCCGTCGTCTTTGTATCTACTGTATATCTTCCACTGACAGTCAGATTTACTGTGTGTTTAATGACTTGACATAAAGATAGATATTGGGTGGCAGGTCTATAGACAACCTGCAATTTTATGTGCACTAACTGTTTACAGTGATATCTCAGCACCAGAAACCAATGTTCCCTCTTTTGCAGATGATGTTACTTTTTATAATTCTACCAAATATTTAGTAAACTGTAAGTCTGACACAGATATTCATCTCTTAAGGCGCATGTGTCAAAGTCAAGGCCCGGGGGCCGGAACCGGCCCTCCATATCCTTTTTATTTTATTGCTATTAATGGCCCACTGCTATCTTGCGCTCATTTCTAACTTGTATAATTTTGACAAAATATATTTTTATGAAGGGTAAAATATTGAAAGTTATTTGAGGTTTAAGTTGATTTATTCTGGATTATTATTCCTGCCTTTTTATTATTCATAATTTTGTGAAAAGTAAGGGTTATAAGTTTTAAAAATTGGCATTCTGCTAGCTTTTTGGAATATTTTGGCATTTACTAAGATTTTTTTTAGGCTATTTTGGAGTTTAGCTAATGTTTAAGCTACATGCTAGCTGTTTTGGCTAATTTATGCTTTTTTGTTGTTGTTTTTTTCAGGCTGTTTTGGAGTTTAGCTAATATTTAAGCTACATGCTAGCTGTTTTTGGCTAATTTATGCTTTTTTTGTTGTTGTTTTTTTAGGCTGTTTTGGAGTTTAGCTAATATTTAAGCTACATGCTAGCTATTTTGGCTAATTTATGCTTTTTTGTTGTTGTTTTCTTTAGGCTGTTTTGGAGTTTAGCTAATATTTCAGCTACATGCTAGCTGTTCTTGCTAATTTATGCTTTTTTGTTATATTTTAGGCTGTTTTGGAGTTTAGCTAATCAGCTACATGCCAGCTGTTTTGGCTAATTTATGCTTTTTTGTTGTTGTTTAGGCTGTTTTGGAGATAGCTGATATTTCAGCTACATGCTAGCTGTTTTGGCTAATTTATGCTTTTTTGTTATATTTTAGGCTGTTTTGGAATTTAGCTAATCAGCTACATGCCAGCTGTTTTGGTAAATTGATGTTTTTTGTTGTTTTTTAGGCTGTTTTGGAGTTTAGCTAATATTTCAGCTACATGCTAGCTGTTTTGGCTAACCTATGTTTTTAATTTTTTTATTACTTTTTTTAGGCTATGGTATTTAGATAATATTTGATCTTTTCTCCGTCAGAATCTGCTGTAATTACGTTGATTGTGTTAATGGTTGAAAAATTACCAGTAAGTTAAAGATTTTTTGTTCAGGCGTCAAAACAGACAAACTCATTTAATCGTTCAAAGAGGGAATTAAATCACGTCGTCAATTTGCATTAAGCTTCACGTGTCTTGACAAAGACAAACTGCTCCGAGGAGAGTGGGAAAGCCTCACAGAGCGGTTATGGTTCAATTTTCCATCGTAGCGTTTCATCAGGACGCAGCGACGAAAGGAATTACGACCGTGCATCATATCATGTCTTTTGACCTCCGGCTACAAAACTGTCAAAAGTTTTGATCGACTGCACTGGAGTGGCGCCAAATTCAAGCCCCGAGCAGCAGCCCCCCCTCCCTGGCTAATCAGGAAGGAACTTCCTGTTTAAAAGCAGCCGATTACATAATGATTTATAAACGTCAGGGGCTGCAGAAATGGTCAAGTAAAACCTGATCCATCTGGGTGGGGTACTAGTTGATGAACTTAAAAGGAAAAAAAGCGCAAAAGGTCACTGCTTAATGTAGAGTATTTTTAGCAGCTGGGAGAGGGCAGGATTTGGCTTCTATTAAGTGAAGCCGTTCAGATAATGTTTCAGCACCACTTGTTTGTGTAGGATGAATATAGTCTTTTGATTTATCACGATTTAACATTAAAAAAATCAAGGCGTCTTAGATGAAAATCTTGCCGTGTGAGATAATAAGCACCTTTTAAATTATTTTTAAAAATATATACTTTTTTTAAACATATTGAAAGTGCTAAAATTTAGATTATTTTGGTAATGACTCATATATTATTCTCAATGGGATCTTCCGCTATTGCACATTTGAAACTCCCTGATACTGTTTCTGTGCACGTCTTTCTAGTAGATAGTTAATGACAGGAAAGGATGTTAAAAAAGCTACATTTTAATTTAAAATTTCACTTTTTTCACCCAGAATAAATTTGTTTTTCACGCATAAATACGTTTTAAAAGAGTTTATTTAAATCGTAGTTACTTTGTTACCTGACAACAGCTGCTCGCTTCTCAAAATCTCAAGTTTTGTTTTGACCACGTTCACAAACAGCTGGTGGGTTGCGGATGAAACTTAAGCCTTCTTAATTATTTCAAGTATTGGTAGCTTGTTAATTTAGAAACAGCTGCAAACCAAGTAGAGAGGGAAGCAACTTTGCCTCAGTTTCTTGCAAGTTCAATTAGTGTTATATTAGGATAACATTATGATAAAAAGTAACAGTGTTTAGACATTAAAGATAAAAAAGTCACAAAATTAATATAATTTCCAATGTATGACATGATTAAAATTACAAGCAACCTTTATTTTTTTTTTTTTTTCTGAAGATTTTACACATTAAACTTGGATTATTCCCATTTTTTTAAATTATTTTTTACAGAAAATACACAATAAATGGCTATATTTCCATAAAGTAGTGAGGAGAAACACAACAGCTCAGAAGTTATTACAGTGTCCTCAGTGATGTGACACTTCCTCTCTGATGTCATTTACACACAGGGAGTGAGTGAGGCAGCGTGACTATTTTTGACCTTTGAAATAACTTAATAAATAAAAATAAAGAGTAAAATTAAATTAATTTTGTCTTTTTTTTGTTTTTAATTGCTATTGTTTCACATTTTTGCAGTTAGAGTAAATATAAATGTTTACTTTAAGTGCATGAATGTAGTAGTAGTTTCAAAGTTTTTTCCTTTTTATTATCATCCGGTACTCTAAATGTCTTTTCAAAAATGCAAATTGAACTTTTTTTGGTGCAAATCTTTCATAAAAATCAGTTTTTTATGCATATTTTATTTCAGTAAAACTCATTACAGACCAAGTAAAATTCAAACATCAACACTGCAACCAAGTCTTCCTAATAATTTCAATAAATTATGCTGTAGTCTGCATACCTTCAGGGACCGGCTCAGGCATGGTTATTCCTGTGTCTTCTCTTTTCTGCGGTTTGACTGAGGGCTTGTGGGGCTTATTCCTTTTATTCCTCTCCGCTCAGTGTTATTCCAAGCTTCTTTGGAACTCAAGTCACCCACACCCATCAGAGAGCAAGAAGGTCCAGGGAGAAGGATGACACCCCTGAGGAGTCCACAAGTGGGAGCAGTCAGTGGGAGGGCGAGACAATGTGGTGAAAAGGGTTTAGCAGAACTTTACATTATACAAGCTGACTAAATCTTGTAGCTTTAAATTCAAGTGGAGGAAATCCTGAGAGGAGTGATCCTCTTTTTGACACTTTATCTTGAGTCTCGCAGTGGTTTGTCAATTATCTCTCCTTACAGCTGGAGTGTAAATAGGATCGGGTAGTGTTGGAAAATAAACCTAATACTCTGCTAGACATGAAACCCCGACTGCAGGGGAGAAAAAACTTGATTGACAGGCAACTAGGATTTTTTTTTCTTTCAATTTTATTTATTAAAACTGAGATTATTTAGCAGAAACTGAAAATTAAAAAAACATGTCTATATTATACACAAAATATATTTTTCAAATATAGATGGTGTCATTAAATATATATCATATAGAATCATTAGTAAATATTTATTATGATTTATTTAAGAAAATTATTTAAGAAAAACTGCCTATATAATATAAAGTTTAAAATACTTTATTGTATTACATTTTAAATTATTAAGAGGTTAATTTAAGTGATTTTTGTTTGTAATGAATAAAAACTGAGACTAACTGAGGTTGCATAGCAACTCAGAAAATTGATTTTTCCTTAACATCCATGAGAATGTATTGGAAATGGTTAAATCCTGGTGATACGGCAACAAAAAAGTCCAAATCAGAGCAGATGGAAGAGAGTTTTCAGTCACACTTGCGACACTGTTGACACTCAACCAGCCAAAGTCAGTAACAGTGCACTCTAACGGTCTTACATTATGCAGCACTTTTCTGTCTCCTGTTGCCTGGCTGCCAACGACGAAGACTCAAGTCCTGCAGTCTCAGTCGTCATCCTTCTCTTTATTTATCTGTAATGTGCGTGCATCAGCTGCAGCCACTGGAAACAAGTCCGCTGCTGCTCCAGTGTGAATCCGAGAAGTGGCAGGAATGTTTGTGTACCGACAGTTGTGTTTTTCTTTGCAGATATGTTTCATACATCTTAAAGAAACTGTTAATTATTAAAGTAATTATTTAAAAAAACACAGATTTTTCCATCTAAAGATTTCCACAGATTTTCTCATGAAAACTTGTTGCTGACATGGAATAACTTTCCTGCAGTCAGCGTTTGATGCATCAAATGTAATTAGTCTGTGATTAGCCCAGAACCTGTGAAGATACCATTTTTCTTCCAGCGCTAATTTAAATTGAATTTGACTGAAAAATGTGCTTTGGATGGCAAGGATTCCAGCTGATGCGGCAAATTTCAAAAGAAAGGCTGAAATTACCATTTTTGTAAGCTAACATTCAACAGCTGTTACAGAGAGAAAACCCAAGAGAAGAGCGTTATAAGGATGCTGCACCAGAGTTCTACTGTTTCTCATTAGCCTACCTAGACAATACATGTTCGTCCCTACATTTCTATACTTTAAACAACATGATATATATTCTATCATTGGAACATCAGTTTTAGAACAGAATGAGTCATTTAATATATTTGTTTTAAGATGATTACATCTGATATGTCAATATGTGTGTAGTTTGTGCCACAGTGCTGCAAATTCCTGAAGTTCCTGAAGCTGACAAGTAAACTGAAAAGAAAATTATTCATTTCTGGGGATTTTTTCTTTAGAGAACAACCCTCAGAGGTAGACTCAGATGGAATTTACTACATTTTCCAACAAGAATGACATCTTTTTACCATTTTTTATGACAATAATATCAATTTACTGCATTAAACTCACTTGTTCAGAGTTTGAAACCATGCAATCATTGAACTGACCTGTGTACAAAAGCATTTCAATGAAACAGATAGTTTGGAATTGACACAAAAGTCTGAAACACAATCTTGTAAGGATATGATCTGGATTTTTTTGTTGTGTTTTGTCAATTTTTTAAGGATATTTCATAAAAGTTTAATACATTTTCTCAACAGATTGGAGAAGGAGTCTAGACCTGTCTGTCTATCTATCTACCTTCCCCTGAGAATGAAATTAAAATATAAAATTAAAAATGTAATGATCTAATAGACAACATATAACTAAACACATTCTTTTATGGCACTATGGCTCCACCTTGTGGACACTACAGGAAATAAAAAATAAAAGGTAATTAACCAAACCCCAAATATTAATAATTGAGGAATTTCATAAATGTATACAATTTCTTTTTTAAATAAATTATATTTTAGTGACATTTTTGCTTATTTGTTAAAAAAAAGGGTTGTAGCTAAAACAACAAACAGTAAAATTAACGAAAAAAATCCATGAGCAAATTAAATTAGTTCAAGCATTCACCTAATCAGTCTCCTAAAATACTCAAGTGAAGAAATTGTTGTCTGTGAGGATATTGAAGATAGATTACTAAGAAGCACATAGATCACATAGTTGTAATATGGACCGCCACTCCAGTGCGCCGCCACCCCTTTGAACTATGGCGGTAAGATCACTGGACAAGATGCTTCCATTCACTAGAGCCCGACATAAATCCATAAAGATGTCATCACCGGCCTTAACTTTGCACTTCCATCGGTAAGACTTTGAAGATTTCTTTATACAATCAGAGGAATCTCTTTAATCCAGTTAAATAAAATACATTTCCGTGCTAACAACAGTAGTTTGATTTAGATTTATTTGGTGTTTTGATTAAAGGAGACAAATTGGATTTGAAATTGGAGCAAATAATTGGGATTTTTTTTTTATTTCATTTAATATCAGAATCAGAAACATTGTTGTTAGTATAATTGTAAATTGTAACAAGATTCATGCAGCTGAAGATGAACAGAGGACATTAATTGTGCAAAAATGATAGGTAGTCGTTACAGTGTGCAAATGTGTATTTGTGTAAATCACAAATAAAAACACTAACAAGTTCAATTTTTTTATAAGAATACAGAGTCTGTGTCGTTCAGTAAAGTTATTGCTTGTGTGAAAAAGCTTTTCCTCGGTCTGGTGGTTTCAGTCCGGATGGCGTCTGCCAGAGGGCAGGAAGTTGAACAGGGGGTCGGCTGATGGGTCTTTGGTGATGCTGGTCGCTCTGCTGAGGCAGCGTGACCTGCAGATGTCTGTCAGAGAGGGGAGGGGGAGCTGGCGGTTCTCTCTGCTGACCTCACCACCTTTTGTTCTGCTTCCGTGCCGAAGGGAAACCACAGCAGCTCCTGGATGATGATGTCTATTCCGAGTGTCCTCAGGAAGGGAAAGCTCTGCTGGGCCTTCTTTGGAATTTGTGTTTGTGTAGTCCATTAACACCCAAACAAACTTTATTGACAATTTTTATTCTGTGGAAATTAGGGTTTAAAAAAAAAAAAGTTTTTTATAAATGTGTTCAATCTGAAGACAAAAGAAATATAAAAAGGTGAATATTTGAGTAATTAAAAGGAAAAGAAACATGAAGTAATGAATGTGAAAAAATACATAAATCTCTTTATTTTCTGAATAAATCTACCTGTAAAACCTTTTTTAAATATTTTTTTCTTCTTGGACTGACACATTTATAGACAATCTGTTATTTGTAGCTGTTAACATGACATCTCAGCAAAAGGAACCAAAAGGTTATTGTCTCTTCGGTACAAAAACACTGTTGATTTTTTTTTTTTTACATTTTTGTAGCAAAAAGAAAATTCATTCCACTGAATTATTCTGTCAGGTCTTGACAGTTCCTGACCATTTTTCCTCTTTGGTTCTGTTGCTCGCCCCTTTCCTCTCTCTCCTCCACAGGTGTCCAGAAGGAGGCGGGGCATCCTGGCACACCTGCAGCGCATCACCTCAGCTGCATTTGAGACCGAATCCTCCAGCTTTTCCCTGCTAGTCTGTCTGCTTACATCAAGAGGTTTTGAGTTCAAATCTGATCTTATAACGCATTCATTTAAAGTGAAGAACTATTTACTATGAAATGTGTTTTTGTTGAGTTTTTGGTCCACTCAGCATTCATGCTTGTAAGGATCAAAAATTTAAAGACATCATTGTTTGTCAAAAAGAGACATGAATCATGTCACTTTATATTTTGACAAATGTTTAGGTTGTCATTAAGTGAAAATCTAATGGCGTACCGTGTTAGTTACTAAGGAAAAAATGACGACAAGAATTCATAATTATATTGGTTATAAATCTAGATGAATGTTTTTGGGTTGGGCTTCCATACATTGT